>NW_028263378.1:33479125-33814090 GCF_051168715.1 Poecilia mexicana | reverse complement strand
TTTCCTCAAGTCTAATTTCTCCACAAACAACCTGTTTGACAGCACGGCCACTTCCTCCTTCCTCTCAGCGCGGTGCTCAGGCAGTAAAGCTGCCTAAACAAGCCCAGCCCAGGCTCATCTCTACCCGGCTTCCTCTGTCATCATCATCATCATCTGAGAACGATCGGGTTCCGAATCGGGCTCCGGTTAAATAACGGAAGCAGTCGATGCAGCAGAGCTCAGGATGGCTCCCTCGATTCCCGTCTGGTTCCCCAGTAACAGCCCAACAAGAGGGAGGGGTGTTGTGTTGTGGGGGTGCAGTATGCTCTTACCGGGCCTCTCCTCTTCAGAGAGATGTTCTTCCACAGCAGGAGATGCAGCTGGTGCAGGAAGCCCATCTCGCCTCCCTCCTGCCTCGGTGTGACCTATATTTGCCAGATGAGCACACCAGCGGTGGCCTGTGGCTGGACGGCAAGATTCTTCCAGGGCATCCCGTCTGAGCCTGGCACGGCCCGGAACAGCACACCTTTCAGCGGCTCAGCAACCTGGAGGAAGACCGGTTCGTGTCGTGGTCTGTCTTTCTGTGGTCCTCTATGTCCCAGTAGATCTGTCCTGCTTCCAAACGCAGCGGCTGGAACTTGAAGCCGGTGAGGAAAGTAGGAACGGCAGCTGATGTCATAAAGCTAATCACGTTGAGCAACACATCCGCTTCCTGCATGGCTCTTCAAAACAAAGGCTCCAACATAAAACGCACCCTTACGGAAAATAGATTCATGCATCCGTCCACATTGTGATATCACAAATAGTTTCAGTTTCTAACTAAAAAAAATACAAAATTTCAAAATCATTATGTAATTAGATCTGAGCTATGTCTTGTCATTAATTAAAAGGAAAAAACTAGAAAATTTGCATTTCCTATGTGAATGCTGTAAGCTGAGTGTTTTTGGTAAAAATTGCAGAAGATTTTGAAGTCAACCAAGTACATTTCGCCACAGCAAACAGAGGCGGGCACAGACCACTATCAATCTCATCTTATTTGAAAATGGCGCCATTGCACTCCGGAAGTGAAGGGGGCGTTATTTCCTATATTATCTGCGGTCTCCCGTTTTTATTTTCTTTTGAATTCTGTGATATAACTTCGCCTTTAGGAAAGAGTTCCAATCTCAGCATGTCTCTTTTATCTACTTAAGCGCAGCTAGCAGTTCTTAAATTCTGTAGCTTTCTGTGTTCTTCTAGATCTGCTCCTTAGTTGCATCTTTTCGGGACTACTTACTGCCTCTAGTGGCGTGGTGGTGGTAACACAACTAACATAACTACATCACTAAATAAGAATAGCACAAAGTCTATTATTTACGATCAAAAGAGGTCTTGTGCGAAATTCTGTTCCCCTTTGAAAATCTGTCCCCCCTATGTCGTGAGCGCGCATTGCAACCAGAGAGACGGATCCGGCGGATCTGACCATTTTCACGGCGCTTCTGATCGATTTCTCGGTAAAAAGAAAAAAAAAAAAAAAGAACTCATATAATCATGTCAAGGTTGTACGGTACGGTACGGAGCCCCCCAGGGGACATGGGGAATTTTTTTTCTTTTGCGTTCCCTCGCAAAACTTTTGCGTTCCCTCAATAATCTACTGATAAGTTCATGCGGCATAATTGATACTATAAGCCTTGTACCGCTCCACTCCTTGTAGTAAGTTGTAGATGTTTTTGTGTCAATATATCACACACAAATGGTCAGTAGGACTTTTTTATGAAAAAGAAAGAAAATGTACAGAAATGAATCTTCACCCACTATCCTTTACAGAGGTTAATTTAGAATGTAATACCCCCCACTCACTAATAAAATGCTCTGACCCAGAGCTCTGATGAGGAGGAGAGGAGGGGAAGGGGTGTGGCAAAACAGCTGACATTGATTCAACATTGATTCAACATTGATCAGTCATTGATCAGACATTAGCATTTCATTCATTAGATTTCAAGCACAAAACAACATTGATTCAATGACACAGTTTCAACATTGGTTACTTGGCTGGAGGTGGATGGTTGTTTGATGGTTGATCAACCGTCAGTTGTTGACCTCAACCAAAAATCAACCCTTCTGACTATAATTCAATGTTGATTTACCGTTGTGTGCAATCTGGGCAGTTTGTTGCAGCCCTCATCACCTCCTCATCTCCCCCTACTCCCTCCCAAACCTCCCCCACCCAGCCGCTCCTCCCAACCTTCCCCTCTTTACCCCCACTCATCCCTTCTTCCCTCCCCCTCCTTGAGCTCTGGGTCAGAACATTTTATTACTAGGTGGGGGTTAATCATGTTTCAAATTAAGCACTACATGTTGAGAACAGTGGGTTGTGATTCCTTTCTGTACATTTTCTTACTTGTCTGTAAATATTATTACTGACTGTGCATAATGTGTTGACACAAAAACATCTACAAGTCTCTACTAGGAGTTGTACAGTCCACCTCCCCAATTTTACACTTGTGGTTTGTCCCAACCAAAAAGCCACTTTGCTGCTGGCTTGTTTGCTACCGGCTTCTGAATTGAATTCTCCGCTGAGCACTTTTATGGTAAGTTTTTCAATATTACTTTGATCTTAAATGTGTTTATTGAAAAATAAGGGCATTGTTTTGTGCCCATAGTAATCCTGGTTATTTTGGGGGCAAAACGGATATTTTTAATAATTGAGGTCATGTCTCCTTTTGTATTATTTTCATCCTACCCACCACTCCAGGCCTAAGTATGAAATCCTGTGAGATTTTGTGGGATTTGAGTTTTTAAAATAGGGCGGGGCCTATTGTTTGGTCTGGGAGAGCATGTGGTGGACAAGGAAGTGTAAGGCTGGCTGCTCCAGGTGGGCTTTAAATTGTTGTGATAGTAATCACTTGTTTTTAACTTTTTATTATGATATGCTTAGGGTCGTGCTTAAATGAGCCTCTGTACCAGAACAGCTGAGTTGGATGATTACATGACCGTCTGCAGCCATCAAGAAGTGCAGAAGGTTGTTAATCATCCACAGATTCAATCCAGGTGAGGCAGAAGGGAAACACTTAACATGTAAGGCAGGTGAAACACTGAACTAAACCTGCTAATGACTGATTCAGTCTGTTGATCCTTGGATTGGTAACTGGTTAAACTGAACTGGACTATTGTTACTTGTGTGGGATCTTTATTAGCATATAGACACTTTTTAAGGAATTTAATCAACTTATTTGGAAATATTTGTAGTTGATGGAAGATTGAACCAGCTATTTGATGGAAGTTTATTCTGTAAAAATTATAATTTTTCCAACTACACTATAAATCACCTTTTGTTCTATTTATTTGTCTCTGGTGTGTTAAATAAACTTGATCCTCCCTGAGTTTTATTGTTAGGTTTTCTGATAAACAGCCCTTTATTTTAAATATTGATTTAATATCAATATCATAAATCCTACACTATACTGCAGCTTGATGGGTAAATGCAGTTGTATATGTAAACATTAAGATAAATATTAATGAAAGATTAAGATATTAATTTAACAGTGAGTGTACATGGGGAACTATATGGTTTGTATTTGTTCTCAGACCTGTAACCAGTACACTGTTTAATATTTCATTGTGTTTCAGAACTTTTCAAATGTTTATCATATTTCTAACCGGCACCTTCCTCACTTTTATTTTTTTCAGCTGTTGCTCTGCAGTTTGACCGAAAGCTGACTCTTGAGGACTGCAGCAAAACTGTCAAGAAGTGGCTTCATTACGCACCAGAACGAGAGGAAAACATCACAAGGAATCAAAGTGACGCCAACCAGAGTCAAACTGGGGTTACCACAACTTGTACTGTTTCCCTACTTCATACAGTACAAAGCTTAACCTCATGGACTCTGTTCTTCTGTGGACAACAGACTGTTTTGACAGTCAAAAAGGAATCAAATATGTTTAAAGATCTGTCCCTCTTTTCTTAAATAAAATGTTAAATCAAACCCATGTTGTCATTTTTAAACTTTTGCACAGTTTACCCATCATCTGCCAATAATATAGTGTTTAACACCAGTGAAGAAACTTTTAGTGGCATGTTATGTAGACCTATCAGACGTAAAATGTACATAAATCCTTAGCTTTCATTCAATATAAAAACAACCCAAATCTGTGTGTACATCCACAGTCAAATGAGTGTTGAATCAACATTGATTCAATGTAGAATCAACCGAAATCCGGATGCAGATCCACGTTCAGATGATGGTTGACTCAACATTGATATAATGTAGAATCAACATTGATTCATAACTGATTCAATGTAATATCAACACAAATATGCATACAAGTTGACATACAGATGATGGTTGGATCAACATTGATATAATGTCAGTTATGGTTGAAACCCTAACGTTGATTCAACATACAAGTCACCGACCACTTTCGATGTTTCAATGTCAGCGTTCAACGTTGATTCAATGTTTCTGGCTGACATTGATTCAATGTTGTTTCAATCATTCTGTGCTATCTGGGAAGGTATCACACACAGGGGCGCGAAAAGGGGTGAAAAATGATGACATTTCTAGCCCTCCACAATTTAATTATTTGTATTTTGTTCATAGAAATGAAATAAAAAAAAAATCGGGATCCTGTCAAATACAAAATTAATCATATTGTATTTTCAAAGATTGTTTTTAGCAGTAAAAATTTAATGTTACCCCTCCCAGACCAAAAAACACACATCCATTTTTGCCCTGAACCTCCCACCCAGTACTCCCCCCCCCTCCCCATAGCCCCAGATCTGCATGAAATGGTTCGTTCCTGCTTGGAGCGCTTGACTGTGACGCTGTTCAGCTACAGTCAGTAGAAGCTGCAGCTGAATACAGCGGCGACTGTTACAGTTACTATGCTGCTCAGAAAAGTTAGAAAATCAGGTTTTCACAAACTAAATAGAGAAGGAGAGAAAAAGGCAAGAGTGTTAATTTATAACCCAGTTTTTCTCAGAGAGATGGGTAGACTGTGTGAGATTATCAACCATTTAGCATAATTAGCTTAGCTACAGACTACTGTTTGCCTCCATTTCACTAGCATTTAATGAATTAAGGAAAAAAATTACCAACATATTCATATATTTAACTTGTTCCCTGTGCCTTTTACCACTTAAAAACAGACGAGTGAGTCAGCAGCAGCTCTAACCCACATCCCTCATGACCCATCCTCTCCTGAATGAAATTAAAGCTGCAGTATGTAACTTTTTTATAAATATTTTTTCACATATTATTTAAAACTGTCATTATGTTGTGACAGTATGGTATGAGAGGTAATCTGTGAAAAATCTATTTCCTCAGCTTTCTCCCAGGGTTCTTTAGAAACAACCAGTCAGTGGCATGAGAGTTTTAGTGCTGTCAATCACAATCTCATGTGGTGCTGCTCATCCTTCCTCCCCCTTGATTTGTGCTGTGCTGCAGCTAGTATACCACAGAGCTGTGCAGATTCAAACTGTGAATGCTCAGTTTAGTTGGATAGCTACCAATGATTCCAGATAAACAGTTTCTTGTAATGATAAGTTCTTTCTCCCCCAGTAGCACATTTAGCAGTGACTGAATGAAGTTGATTGACAGAGCTAAAAGTGTCCTACTAGTTCTGATTGGTTGTTTTGGTCAGAACGGTGCATTACTTTAACCAGTAATAGTAATTCAGGAAGGAGATGGAGGAGATTGATTGTTTTCACAGATTATCTGTCTCATAAACTGCTACGACATCGTGAAAGCTTTAACAAATATGGAGAAAACATATTTTTTATTAAAGTTATGTACTGCAGCTTGAATAAAATGCAAATACATAGCATTTTTGAGAAGTCTGGATTGCTTCATGTGTAGTTGCATGTTGCTTTTGACTATTGCTCATGGGGAGAGACATTTCATTAATCTAAAACTAATAGAAAAAAATTTAAGCAACCTACCTGCATACTGGATGTGGACTGTTGGATGTAAAATTCATGAGCAGTAAATATTGTACTAGTATCAGTATCCGGCCACAGAACGCAAGGCAGTTGCAAGCCTTTAAAATTGTGACACTTTTTATGGGTCAAATAGACTCAAAACATTGTAACAGCAGCTGCGCAGGGAGACACAATCTAACTTTTCGTCAGGGGGCCCAAGATTCCTGGCAGCGCCCCTGATCACACATAATTTTTGAGAATTTGAAAACAGTTTATCTTTATTTCCCAAAGTTATGGGCGGAGGATAGAATGCATATTTCTGCTGCCTGAAATAATCTGTTCCCCTCCATAAAATAGAAACAAATTAATTTACCTGCAAGTCTTTAACTGTGTTTATTCCTTTCATCATCAACAATAAATCATGTAAGTTTGAAAACATTTGCTCTTTATTTGAAAAAGTTATGAGAGGGGAGCATATATTTTAGCCACCTGAAATAATCTGTTCCCCCTCCATTTCATAGGTACAAATTAAATTACCAGCAAGTCTTTAACTGTGTTTATTCCTCTGTTCATCAACAATAAATCCTGTGATTTTGGTAACATTTGCTTTTTATTTGCCAAAGTTATAAGGGGGGAACCAAATATTTTAACAGCCTGAAATAATCCATTCCCTCTCCATTTCATAGGAACAATTTAAATTACCAGCAAGTATTTAACTGTGCTCAGTCCTCTCTTCATCAACAAAACAATCATGTGATTTTGGTTACATTTAGTTGCCAAAGTTACTTGGGGGGAACCATATAATTTAGCTGACTGAAATAATCTGTTCCCCTCCCTATAACATGGGGGAAAACTATCTTACCTGCAAGTCCTTCACTGTGTTTAATCTTCTTTTCATGAACAACAAATCCTGTAAATGTGGTAATATTTAATCAATATTTGCCAGAGTTATTAGGCAAATAATAACTTTGGGAACCAATTATTTTACCCACCTGAAATGATTTGTTCCCCCTACATAACATGGGAACAAATTAACTTACCAGCACATCTTTACCTGTGTTTATTCCTCCCATCCTGTAAGTTTGGAGACATTGGCTTTTTATTTGCCAGAATTATTATGCATAATAATTCTAAAATAAATAAAAGGGTTAGGGTTAGGGTTAATATTTGGTTCCCCCATGGGGGAACCAAATATTTTAGCTGTCTGAAATAACCTATTCTTTGTAGGGGGAACAGATTATTTCAGGTGGCTAAAATATTGGTTCCCCCTCAAGTACGTTTGTCAAATTAAAAGTAAATATTACCAAATTCACATGATTTGTTGCTGATGAAGAGGGTACTACAGTTAAAGAGATTGTGAGAAAATAATTAACTCCCATGTTATGTAGGGAGAACAGGTTATTTCAGGCAGCTAAAATATTTGGTTTCCCCCGCATAACTTTGGCAAATTAAAAGCAAATGTTACCAAATTCGCACGATTTTTTGCTGATGAAGAGAGGCATAAACACAGTTAAAGATTTGTTGGTAAATTAATTAGTTCCTATGTTATAGAGGGGGAATGGATTATTTCAGGTAGTTAAAATATATGGTTAACCCCCTGTATCTTTGGCAAAAAAAATGATCAAATGTTACCAAAGTCACAGGATTTGTTGTTGATGACAAGAGGAATAAGCCCAGTTAAAGACTTTTTGGTAAATTAATTTGTTTCCGTGTTATGAAAGGGAGACAGATTATTTCAGGTGACTAAAATATGTGCTTCCCCCTCATAACTTTGTAAAATAAAGAGCAAATGTTTTCAAACTTACATGATTTATTGTCGATGAAGAAAGGAATAAACATAGTGAAAGACTTGCAGGTAAATTAATTTGTTTCCATTTCATGGAGAGGGAACAGATTATTTCAGGCAGCAGAAATATCCATTCTCTCCTATCCTCCCCCCATAACTTTTGGAAATAAACAGCAACTGTTTTCAAATTGTCAAAAATTTGAGAATTTGCTACTACTATAGCATGTAGTATACTAGAAATTTTCTTAATCCAGTAATCTGTCATATTTTACATTAGAACAAGATTTAGCAGAAAGTCTAGACACTCTTCCTTTCAGGAAGTCTTAATTTTTGGTGCCCTGCTATCATCCAGTTTCCATCCTCTTATCAGCAATGAAACATTCTAAATACACACTACATGTTGGAAGCCTGTGTTTGGTGACTGACTTATTTGTCAGGCTTAAGTGACAAAAGTTGGAAAAAGACCGATTCTTTTGGTGTTTAAAATAACACAAAACAGCGCAAGTTCTCCACACAATACTTTATTTATTTTACAATTTTGTTATTGCTAATTTTTAAAACAGCTGCTGATTAAAATGAATGTTACAACCTTGACATGATTATATGAGTTCTTTTTTTTTTTGCCGAGAAATCAATCAGCCGGATCCGTCTCTGGTTGCAATGCGCGCTCCCGACACAGGGGGGACAGATTTTCACAGGGGAACAGGACTTCGCACTGGCTTATAAAACATATTTTTAATTTTTTTTTAAATGAAAAAAAATTTTCATTTTAAGAAGTAGAAGTATTTGTTAAAATGAAAATATCTTCATTTTAAGGATGCTCTTAAGAGCAAGACCTTTAAATATTATAAATAATATCTAAATATCTCCATCAATTATAGGAGGAATAAAAGAAATAAGGAGACATGAAAAGCAACATGATCAACTATAACAAAATACTATTTATAATGTGTACATAAGAAAGTTAATTGAGCAAAAGTCAATAATGAACAAACGCATTAGGTTCACAGAAGAAAAACAAATCTGGTTGTTACAACCAGATTTGTTGAACAGATACAAGGAAAAATTCACATTTTTGCTTTTACGGTGCCATATTAGTCTGAGAGAATTTCTGTTGGTAGAGTCTTATACATAGTAAAAAAAATAATATGAAACACTATTTAATCTATCAAGGTGGAAATTTTCCTGAGACTCCAAAACAATAAAACACATTCATAGAATTACAATATCAACAATTTGTACATCCAGTAAAACACTTCGCATGCTATAGGTAAATGTTATCATTTAGTTTGGTTAAAAATAATTATTGCATTGTCAATAAATTACTTCTAATCGATGTTCTATACCAGAGGGAAACAGTAACGCCTTTCTTTTCTTTTTAGGATGTAGAGCTCAGAGGTTCAAACTGATGAAAAACAATGGATGCTCTCTGCTAAAATATTTCTTGATGTCTTCCAAACAGTTGAGACAGAGTTGTTTTTGGGTTCACCACTATTTACCTGCTATTTTATCTGCCATTAAAAGTATTCGTAAAAGTTTGTCTATTGTTCTGCAGCTCATGTGACCAAACGAGCCGAGGAGATGAAAAGTGAAAACACTCAACATTGTCTTGTACACAACCTCTGGTTGAGTAACCCCAAAATCACCATGTCTTCTTAAAAGACAGAGTCTCAGTGAACAGTTCTTAAAAATATAGTCAGAGCTGACTGTCCAGGAATGATTCAAAGTATTTAAGATTTGTCACAGTTTCAACAGGTTGGCCATCAAGAGAAACTGGAACCAGTTTGAGGTCTTCTTTAGCTGATTTAATTAGCTCTACATCTTTAAGAAAATGAAAAATTAATAAGAAATAATAAAGACTATTCTCATTTAGAGATGTAGGGATGTTAGTTGTGTTACCACCCCCACGCCACTAGAGGCAGTAGTAGGCCTGAAAAGATGCATATATAGTGAAGCAGTTTCTGATAATGCAGAAATAATAAAAGTTCCAAAATTACTATTGCAAAAATGTAAATATAACAATTAACACAAGTGAGTAAAAATACCTAAATACAGTATCAGCATTTATTCCCCCCGTCATAAGTGCTGTTTAAATTTAAATGATGCAGAACTTAGCTCAAACTAACTGGTCAAAGCTCAAGATGAACGGTTAAAATGCTAAACAGTTTTAATACAAAACTAACCACATTAAGAGTAAAACTGTCAGGAGTTGGGGTTTTTGTTTTGCCTTTTTTTTTCGTTCCTATGGCTTGCCATCACCACCAGATGGCACCGTGGAGGCTAGGATAGGAGGACTGAAGGGCTGACGTCACCGTCACACCGGTTCCCAATCCACTCATCAGCGGGACTTCAAGAGACGGCGACTGCCAGCATACCAACGCTTGAGTGTTAGCCAGTAATGGTAACCCTGAGCCCTCTCCAGCGATCTAGTCGAGCTTCCTGTTGATTCTGATCTAACGCCATCTGTTTGGATTCTTTCAGCTGTTCCTGCAACTTCAAGTCTGGCTGTAGTCCCGAGTTTCCCTTGCGACGCCGTGGGCACGTTACCCGTTGGTGCCCAAGGCCACCACTCACCTTTTCCTCCGTGAAACAAAAAGAAGTGTCTGGGTATCCAAGCAGGCAGTCCGATCGCTCTCCGTGACGACGTCAGGATCCTATTACCTGTCCGCCCTCCACCGCAGCACAACCTCCACCTCCAGCGCCCCCACACCTGGCCACGCCGTTGTTTTTTCTCCTCTCCGAGTAAGCATACTACTTTAGAGCTCTGGAAAATTCCCACGGTCCCTGAACTCACCTCCCGATCTGTTGTTGTTCCCAGAAGTCCTGGCTTACCTGTCTGTCGCCGTCCCTTCGATGTTTGAGAGCCTACCTGGAAATCTTTTGTTAATAAATCACTTTAACTGATCTTTCGCGTCCCGAGTTGTGTTCTGCATGTGGGTTCGTAGTGTAAATGCCAAGATGACAAAAACAGACATTAATAACACTATAGAAATATACTGGCAGCTAAACAACGCTGTCAGTAGTGATAATTACTGATAATAATGTTGAGATGCTTCACCAAGGCCAAGAAAGAGTCACATGCTGTTAGACAAAGGGCCCATAGTAAAGGGTTACATTTTTGATTCTGTTAGACACCAAGGTCCATTTCTCACGAGAAACAGAAACTTATCAGGCCACAGAGACATGGTGTGATTTCAGGGAGTGTCTTCAGTCCATATAATCAGCTACCCTCCTCTTTCTCCTCAGACGCTGCACAGACTTTTTTAGAAACTCTTCTTGGATGTAATGGTAAAGCGTCTCCTTTCAGCGCTGAAAGTGAATAAAATAAGTAAAGTCTGAATGCTTTTCTTGGCTGATTTTATGCTCCGTGTGTCAATACAAATTATGATTCATTGATTGAGATTCTCATTCTCAACAAAAACTAACCACATTAAGAGTAAAACAGACAATAACACTATAGAAATATACTAGCAGCTAAACAACGCTGTGAGTAGTGATAATTACTGATAATATTGTGAATTACTAGAGCATTCACACTATAGCCCTACTGTACATTTCTGGATTCCTCAAGATGCTGGACTTTTTGTAAGGGAAGATATTTTGGAAAATCAAAAATGTATGCTATTAAGATTTTGAGGCTGTAGCTAATCTTAACAGGCAGTATCATTTAAAAGTAAAGTTTTACTCTTAAAAGCAAACAAACTGGGAGCCGGTTGCCTCCCACTCTACAATAAGAACATCCAGGAACCAGCAGTAAACCTCCAGCAAAGTGCTCTGGTAGTAACATATGGACCAATCAGATATCTGATGTACAATAGAATTTGGTTATTATGGATTTTAAATGTGGAGGATCATTTTAGAATTAGGATACAACTGAAGGTCTGTACATGAGCCAGCAGCATACAATATAACTTTTGCAAAGGTATGCAGTCACAATTGTCATAAGGAGTGGTAGGTGGTGAGGAGTGACGCAGAGACCTAGATAATTATGACGATGTTTAAGAGTTTAATGATGAAGGCTCAAAACAGTCCAACACAGGCAGCACAGCAGAGAGATTAGCACACAGCTAAAGACCGGTAGCAACTGATACACAGGGTTGGAAACGAGAGCTAACGCTATCCAGGACTTCACAGTTCTACTGGAGCGCATAGACGTCAAACAACAACTGACGTAAGACGGATGTCCAAACGACAACTGACGTTAGACTAGGATCTGATGAGAGACAGAGACAACAGGTGAACTTAAATACACACAGGGTAATCAAGGGAACAAGACACACCTGGGAACAATCAGGGGCTGACAGGACAACACAGAGACTCAGGGAAACAGGACTTTAGAAAACCCCAAAATAACTATACAGAAAACACAGATGAACAACAATGCGATATCTGCTTTTTAAATTATTTTACCAAAATGCTCTTACAGCAGGACTCACAGCTATGCATTTGTGATGAGGTGGTGCCTTCCAAGCACTAACCAGAGGTACAGAGATCATATGGCAAAGTGTGATTTTTTTTTATTTTTTTTTTTTACAATTTATTATAGTATTTTAGTTCACAATTAAAGACCAACTTACAGCAGGCTATTTATTAAATGATAGGGTATGAATAAACAGTCAGGGCTGAAACTCAGTCTTAGCAGCAAAACTGAAAATAAAATCACACACAGTATGTCTGTCTGTCTGTCTTCAGAGACTTTACATTGACATGAATACATTTTTCATTCCTTTCTACAACCTGACCCTGACTATTACTCTAAACCCAACTCTCAATTCACACCTTAGTCCTAAGCCTGACCCTTAACCCAACAACAGCACCTATTCAAATGGGGCCTGGGTTTTAGGCCCTATAAAAAGCACATGCACAGACTCAGAGTCCTCACCACTGACAAGAAATCTACCACCAGCTACCACAGAGATCTGCATCTACTCACAAAAAAAAATAAATCAAGTTATGCCAAGAAAGAACCCTTGAAGTTTGAAAGAAAGAAATTAAGAGAATGGACTGTGTGCAGAATTATTAGGCAAGTTTTCATTTTGACCATATTATTTTTATGCATATTTTCAAACTCCAGTATAAATTGAATGCTTATTGAATATAAACATATCAACTGATATGTCTTTATTTAATGAGGGAGGGTTGGGCATACAGAAATCAACTGACTCTCAATACACCACACTCATAACAGCTAAGCCCTTGAACAATTTGGGGTGGAGGCAGAAAAAAAGACATCTACAAAACAAGATCCATGTCACCTACTGCCGAAACAGAAACCCAAAATAGCCAGGCAGATTCCCAACCAACAAAGCAAAGCCATTAACATCTGAAAACATTGAGGCCAGACGCCTCAGTGTTCTCAGGCAGCACGCAACCGGTCATACGTTTAGCACGAACTGACGGCTATATCTTTCAGACAAGTATACACAGTCATTACCACATGATTTTATTTAATCAGCAACATAGAATCATGACGTAGATTATCATACACTTTGTTATTAACAGCTGTATGGCATCCTGACTTAGCGGTTAAGTAGGCTAAGCTAGACCTGCTTTAAATCAAATCAATCAAATTTTATTTGTATAGCACATTTCAGCAGCAAGGCATTTCAAGGTGCTTTATATAATTAAAGAAAAAATAAGAACAGCATGTGACATTGAATAAACAGTAAGAAAGAGAAAGATTTTGAAAAAAAAAGATTAAAAAAAAAAGATAAAAACATACTTTTGTTACAGAATTTAAGCTCCTGTCGTCGCCGGACTACGCCGTCCATTTAACACAGGTATTATCCAGGCCCCGTAGCCTAACAGGACAGAATTTACAGATTTTTAGTCAAAACGCCATTTGACAAGGATTCTCACACCTCAGAGTTTTAGTTAAAACGCCATTTAAAATAAATTAATAAATAGATAAAATGTAAAGATAAAAATATAAAAACATCAAAACATCGAAGACATCAAAACCCACACTCTAATCCTAATTTAGCCAAAAGCAACTCTAAACAGATGAGTTTTAAGTTGAGATTTAAAGGCACCCAGTCTTTCAGCTGTTTTACAGTTTTCTGGAAGTTTGATCCAAATTTGTGGTGCATAGAAGCTGAAGGTTGCTTCTCCTCGTTTGGTTCTGGGGATGCAGAGCATCTGGGTTTGTGGTTTCAAATACACTTTGAAAAAAATAAATCAAGTTATGCCAAGAAAGAACCCTTGAAGTTTGAAAGAAAGAAATTAAGAGAATGGACTGTGTGCAGAATTATTAGGCAAGTTTTCATTTTGACCATATTATAATCGAGCTTCACGTGTTTAGTCATAGAGTGTTTTGTACTGTATTCTGTGGGGAATAAATCGAGCATATTTGTTCTAGCAGTAACAGTGTTTGATGCATGTTTTTTTGCTGTAATCTGTGGGGAAATAAATCGAGCATATTTGTTCTAGCAGTAACAGTGTTTGATGCATGTTTTTTTGCTGTAATCTGTGGGGAAATAAATCGAGCACATTTAATTCTAGCAGAAACAGCGTTTGGTTTCGTTATTGCCGCCGATCTCCTTCGACCCTGATTTAAAATTTCATAAAACACATACAGAAATCAACTGACTCTCAATACACCACACTCATAACAGCTAAGCCCTTGAACAATTTGGGATGGAGGCAGCAAAAAAGACATCTACAAAACAAGATCCATGTCACCTACTGCCAAAACAGAAACTCCAAATCCATTGCTGTGGTTTCAAATACACTTTGAAACCACAGCAATGCATGAATATCTATTTAGTTATGGATATCCATCCATCCATTTTCTGTACCCCTTGTCCCTTAGTCGGGTCGGGAGGGGTGCTGGTGCCTCTCCAGCTAACGTTCCTGGTGAGAGGCAGGGTCACCCTGGACAGGTTGCCAGTCTGTCTGTCTAGTTATCATTGAAAACAATTTAATGACTTATTTTCGTCACAACTTGTTGCGTATGCTGAACTGACAGCTCCTCTGACCATAGACACCTAACCCTAACCTTATTGTCATCTGACTTCTTATCGCACATGCACAGTCATGCGTACTCAGTGCATGTATGCTATTCTGACAGCATATGATAATCTGATAGAACACCTGTTAAGGTGAAGATCGCATGGAACAGGGCAGCAGGACTCCACACAGAGCTCCTGTGGTAAGGCAAAGCTTTCAGGGTCAAATTAAGAGCAGAACCAACAAGACCTAGGTAAATAAGAACATGATACACAACACAGGAAATCAAAACCTCAAAAGAAAGCCCACAGACATTAAGAAAACCAAGTACTGGTAGTTTTTCCTAACCCTGGTCCTCAAGCCACACTGTCCTACATGTTTTAGACCAGTGGTTCTTAACCTTTTTTGAGGTACCGAACCCACCAGTTTCATATGCGCATTCACTGAACCCTTCTGTAGTGATAAATAAAAGGTGATGCCCCTCCCCCCAAATTCAAGACATAGGGGTGACCCAACTAGAGTCTAGTTGGGTCACCCCGTCATCACTAAGTCTTCTTAAAAGGTAGAGTCTCTGAGAACAGTTCTTCAAAATATAGTCAGTGTTTTCAGCAAAGCCGAGCTGACTGTCCAGGAACGACCCAAATCTGCCACAGTTTCAACAGGTTGGCCATCGAGAGAAACTGGAACCACTTTAAGGTTTTGTTTAGATCATTTAATGGGCTCTTTGCACCTAAGGCGTTGACGTTACATCTCCAGGAGCTAATGCAGCTCATTTGTTTCCGCTTTGAGTTACCATGACTGGTAGAAAAGACTAAGTCGTATTTCAGATGCAAAAAAACAATACTATTAACATTGTTGTCTTCCTAATATAATGGGCTTTTAAGTTTTCGTTAATTTCCAAGCGATCCTGAATTAAGAAGATGGCTTGTAAATATCTGTTTGCAGCCTTCACTTCACTCCGGATCAGCCTAAAACTACCGGGGATACGGATGGTAAATAAATGAGGCTCCTGAGTTATTTCCATGGAATCACTTCTGTATTCAGCCTGAAAGAGTTTATGGGAACGAGAGAGCAGACCAGAGCCAGACAGCCGAGCAACTGATCCGCCTGTACATCCTGCTGTAAACACCGTCCTATCTGAGCTCTGAACAAGAAACATGCAAAGGTAATAAAACGAAATAACATGGAGACATGAAGCAACACGGTCATATTTTTCTAAAAGCAGCAACTTTGAACCTGAACAGCTGAACCAGATCTCTGACACCAGAGCTGCGCTACTGTCAAGCTATGAGGCTTGTTGAGCTCCGTCAGGCTTCGGAAGTAAAAAGTCCGAACCGTAACCTCCCCGTTAGTCTGTGACACTAACGACAATAAACACACATAATATACTTGAAAATAAGATAAATACATTGTCCGTTAGAATGTTTAGATACTTAAATAGCACATTTTACAAGAACAATGTCCGAGAATATTGCCTACTAGCATAAGCTAACGTTAATGTTAGCCACAAAGTTTAAGTAAAACTCACCTTCGTGTCAGTGAATGTATAACGAGGCGAACATCTTAAAACCTTTCTCCAGCTGACTTGTTGGGGCTTCGGATCGATGTACAAACCTTGGCCAAGCCCTGCAAGCACCTAATGTAAATGATGTTTGTATTGGATCGGAAACAATCGAGCCGCTTTACCCCGAACGCGGAAGCTGAGGTGCAAAGAGCCCATTAGCTCTACATTCTTAAGAGAATGAAAAATGTATAATAAATAATAAAGACTTTGCGGTATTCTGATTTAGTAATGTAATTATATTACTAAATATAATTACATGGGGCGTGACGTGGGGAGGCAGTACCAACCCCGAAAAGATGCGACTAAGGAGCAGATTTAGAAGTACACCGAAAACTACAGAATTTGGTAAAAACTGAGTTTTGCTTAAGTAATTAAAGACACAAGTTCAAATCCATGCTGAGAGTGGAGCTCCTTCAATCAGTGCTCCTCCGCAGCTCTGATTGGCTCAGCAATGTAACGTGATCCTCTGCAGCAAGTGATGGCAAAGCGGGACGTCATCACGACTTTACGTAAGTGTGTCTTTACCTCTGCCGCAGAGGCTCCCCCGAACCCCTGGGGTTCGATCGAACCCAGGTTAAGAACCACTGTTTTAGAGGTTTCCCTGCTTTAATGTGCCTAATTCAACTGATTGCAGTTCAGCAAATCCCTGTTAATCAGTCATCAATTGAAATCAGCTGGACTGAAGCAAGGAAATACCTAAAACATGGAGGGCAGTGAGCTTTGAGGACCAGGGTTGGGAAACACTGGCCTTAGAAGACACAGGAATTAAGTGAGTAGCTGCAGGACACAGGCAAAGTTCCTCCATCATGTTGTTGTGTTCTGAATTTCAAATACATGCAGACCCTGAAGCTAAACTGCTGCTTTCAGTGGTTGTGCAGTGGTTTGTGTTTTTCAGCAGTCGTTTAACTCAGGGCCCTCTCCCTCTGCAGTGCAGCAAGAACAGGAAAGGGAAGGGCAGATGCATGAAGATAAATCAGTAATGATGTAGAGTGCCACTAATTCTGAAAAAGAATAGGTGCCTGAGCTATTTCACAAGTCGGTTACAACTTGTGAAAGTGGGTGGCATGAGCCGGAAGTGCTGCAGGGGCAGCCAAGGTTTCACCTATCTTCTTACGGTGTGGAAAAAAAACTGAACTACACTTAATCAGTTTTTGCTTCGTTTTTGTCAAATGCTTTAGATAATTAAACACCTTTTAATATTAGAGTAAGATAACCTGAGTAAATTTAACCCTGTAAAGCCCACACCATGAAATAACTGACAGAAAATTACAATTCTTTGAAACTGGAGCTTTTATTGGTCCCTCTGAACAAACAAATGTTTTTTTTCAAATATCATTTTCCATATACGAGTTTCATTTTGTATCATATTTGATACATCGGGTCACAATGCTCAAAAATTATTTTTTCTTGAACAAACAAAAACATAATAAAATAACTTAGATAAATTGTTAATTCCAAACATAAAAAGTGCTACAACAATGCAGCAATAACAAATCCACCAATGGAACTGGCAGGGTGGCAGTCTCGAGAACATAATATTTCAGTTATTTTCTACACATATTGTGGCTCACAATCTTTTTATTTTGCATTATGATAGGCTTGGAAACAGTTTCTGTCCTTGTTCAGACAAAGATGCACTCTGCATTTCTCACAGAACACATGGGCAAAGTGGCCCACACATGGCTTGCATCTCTGTCGGGTTTCCCATGTTGGGAAATGATTGAGGCCATCCTTTCTCACATCAGGGGGCAACTCAGTGGTTTTCCTCCTCCTAGGAAGGGTTGCTTCCAGAGAGGACAAAGGTCTGCCACACTTTTTGACCTTTCGTGCACTTGTGAGGGCAGTGGCAACAGAGGCCTGAAACCTTCGCAGGGGCAGGTGTTTCTGCCTGGGATGCAGTTTCTCCAGATCTCTTCTGTAGCGGATACATGCATTGATTACTGCCACTGTGATGGTGTGCCACCAAATGTAGATGTACCATCTTTGGGATCTGAAGCTGAACTTGTACAGTGCAGAAAGCATATCAAGAAGGTCAATGCCTCCCATGAACCTGTTGTAAGTGTCAACAATGGCCGCTCTGGGAACCATTATGTGGGTTTTGGCTTTTCAATCCCAACGCTTCACACTGCCCAGTGGTTCAACACCAACAAAAGAAGAGAGCAGGTTCACAGCTTTGTTCTCATACCATCTCACAATGATGTTGTTTTCCTGGTTTACTCTGAAATCCAGTAATCCCTTTTTCTTCAGTTCTTTCTCATCCATCGTTTGGCAATTCTTCACCCTGTTCATTCGGACTGTGCTATGTAGTAGATTCCTCTTTGTTTCAAGTGCTCTACCAATGGAACTGACGTAAAGAAATTGTCAGCAAAAACTTTGTGATTCTTTCCTGCTGGAAGGGTTGAGGTCATTTTCAGGACATCTCCTGTAGAACCAACATCAGATTTCTCTTGGTCAAGATTTCCTCCCCCTTGGCACACATCAAAGTCATATAGATAGCCACTTTGTCCACCACGTCCCCACATCTTGAACCCCCACTTGTGAGGTTTTCCTGGCATGTAGCACCGTAGATGTGATTTTCCTTTGAAAGCCACCATGATTTCATCAACAGCGTGACATTCTTCAGGTGGTATGCAAAGAAAGGTTTTCCTCTTCTTCATCATCTCCGCTATGTAGGTGTTCCTCAATCCTTGCAGGAGTCCATTCCTCATCCTCATCCTCCCCTAGCTGCTCGATGTCACTTGAATTCCCATCCATAATCATATTCAGAATATCTTCAACAGTGTATGTTTTTGCCATCTAAAAAAACACACAGGCACAAAAAACAGTGTTTATTTTATCTTTGAATTGGTCGATTTTCAATGAAAATAAGCAAAAGGTGCAAGTTGCATATCTATTTTTAAGCTATAGATGTACCAAATTATGAACATGCAAACATGTCATTAGTTTATATGAAAAAAAAGACTGTACATTGGTGTTGAGAAAATAAATTTAAAATAGGCTAGTTTTAAAACTTAACATGTCTTGATTCAAATGGCCTAAATTGTGGTTTTAAATCAGTAACTTATTCTGGCCTATTGACCTTTATTTTAACTGTAGTTCCAGCAGATGGTTTGCTAGGATCGTTTGAACTGCCTTTTGTCTGTGAGAAAACAATACAGTGGAAGTTCTGGCTTTTCACACTCATCTGTGAAAGGCCGTAAACACGGCAGGGGTTTAGGCTTCAGATAGAGGGTCAGAGATAGCTCCTGGTTGGAGGAGCAAAGATACGCCTTATTTGAATAAATTAAATACAAGAGGATAAAACTTTCTACACAGAAGTAACAAATTAGATTTGCTCTTGCAATTCTCCAAAGATGTCTTTGCACGTCTTTGCTTTCTTTCTTTCTTTTCCATTTATGTCAGGTAAATGAATGTATGTCTCCGTCGTTCTGCAGTTTCTGGTGTAAGTTTATGCATTGTCTTATATTGGATTAAACTCTGTAATTCTGTGACGTCAACACGCATTGTTGTTTCCTTGTGGCTACACGTGGCCCGCCGAGAGAACCTGGCATCTAAAGGAAGAGAGAGCCAACTTTTTTCCAAAGTTAACTATTTTAGATATATTTCTTCCTTAACATTGGTTGATGTGATGTAAAATACATGAAGTACAATAAAAAAAGACAAATGACTGATTTTTTTAGTTAACTGACCCACTGTATCAAATTTGATACATCACTTTTCAACACGGTTTTACAAAAAAATTATGATAAAATACTAAGTAATTTTACATTGCATCAACTCAGTAAGTGTTCCTATTGATAGTTCACCCCAAAACAAAAAAAATTTTTCTTACCTTAACCTTCTAAAATTGGCAAAGTTTTCCTACTGAAACCGCATGTGTCCCAGTCCTTTGCCATGGCAGTCTTGTAGTATCAGTGGAAAGGCCTCTGGTGAGAAAGTTACTACCCCCTGTTGGATTATCAGTGCACTACATGTGTCTAATTGTATATGTAACCGGTGTATATTACTAGTGTTCTTTAACCAATAATCTAGTCTTATACAGACGTTTAACCTCGATGTATTCTGCGTTGTGTTCAGACCAAGAAGGGAGTCAGACCACTGGAGTTGCTGGTTGTTGTTTAATGCAGGTTGCTGGCAGAGCCCTGCACAAATAGAAATACAAAAAGCCCTTTAACATGCAGCTCTTCCACACACAGGAGTCGGAATTCCCCCAGCAGATAAGCACATGGAGAAACCCTGTGACTAACTAATAACAATATCAGCTCTAATATTTACAACAAAATTTTCTTAACTTGTCAAAAGAAATGTATGTATTAAAACATAAACATTCACAGCTGCATGTGCTTTCAATTATTTTACAAATATCAAAAAAACCATGAACTTAACCAAGAGCAAAGAAACTTTCCTACCTCTCCTCAGGCAGCCTAGCGCCAACTGAGGGTAGTACAGTAATGATGTCATAGAACACTCTCTTAAAGCAACAGTACAGGTAGTAGTGTTCACCAAAATAAATAAAATAATACAATCCTTAAAATATAACAAAAAAATGGGATTCTTCAGTATTAATCAGGATTTGGTGAAATTTCAAACATTATAAAAATAAATTAAAGCACATTTTCTAAACTTGTTACATATACATCGGGTTTTTTAGGGGAAAAAATGTCACACTGCTCATTTGGAGGTCTTAAAAATTCATGTATCACATATGATACGTTTGGCGTTATAGGGATAAACACGACAAGGATCCGACAACAAAGACAACAGGTGGGCTTAAATACACAGAGGTTAATCAGACACACCTGGGGAAAAAATGAGGGAGGAGACAGAACAACACAGATCTAAATAAACACAGAAAACCTCAAATAAACACACAGAGAATTCAAATCACAAGTAATGCATAACCTTTAGTAAACCAAGTCCTCAATTGAAAACATTTGTATTGTATTTACTCTGTCTTTTTCTGTTATTAAACTTTGAAAAATGTGAAAATTTAAGTGGAAAAAAGCCAAAAACAGCATAACTGAAGGGGCCAAAGCCTTTTCATACCACTGTATGTAATAACACGATTAATAGATAGAAAAACCAAATAACACAAATTTAAAATAGCTGTACAGAAAACAAATATTCACATTAGAGGTGTGCTGATCGATTGGCCACCAATCATAATCGGCTGATTTCCATTAAAGTGTATGATCGGTGATAGCCGATCACTGTCTCTTGTTGCCGATCACATTTATCTCACCTCACTGCCTGTCTGTGCAGCTCACCTCCTCTTTCCTTCACACTGCGCAAGCGCCAATCCTGTCATGTGGAACTCTAACGCTCTGAGAGTGAATGGGGACGTTGGCGTGTTGCGGCGGAAAATTACCTCGAGATTGAAACACGTCAAAATGCATCAACACAACAAATATAATATGGCATTTAAAAAACAAGCACTTGACGGAGTTTGGCTACATCGAGGCTCAATGCAGGAACAAAAGGACATCCAGAGCGGCAGGTAAAGCAGCGCACAACTACCAACACTCACCTGGAAGAGCATGACGGTCAGAAAGTTAAACAAATAATGAAAAATAATTCAAGTCTTCGAGCTAACAGTGTAAGTCGCTGGTTCTGTTCTCGCTCTTGAACCGCCGCTACCCGCTACTGGTGGTAATATTTCACAGATGGAGCTCCGTTTCTGCTCCACCCGCAGTGAACTCTCACACAAACAGCAAAAAAAAAAAAAAATCTTAGATATGTATTAAAATTTTCGCTGTCCTAACCTAAGACAGATAATCTCTGAAAATAATCGACCTTCTCTGCCTCCTCCCTGTGTTCTGCAGAATTTGGTCAGAAACAACCAATCAGAACCAGCGTGAATCAGCTAGCCATGCTATCAGGAAGTTTTGACTTAGTAATTTAGGATTGTTTATTTTAATGCAACCTGCATTTGACTTTGAATGAATGTCTCCTTTATTACTTGACATTATTTGATATAGGCAGATTTATTTATTTATGGAACTGAGAGCCTTACTGTTAAATATTATTTTACTGATTGCAGATTTTTCAGTTGTCTTTTTGACTGAGTAGCTGCTGTATTGTTCCTGCAAGTATTTTGCATGTTTATGTCTAAGTTAGGTAAATTTATTGCCAGATCATTTATTAATTTTTCCAGATCACTTAGTATCATTTATACTATCGGAATCGGCAGCAAAAAACCTGATCGTTGCAACCCTAATTCACATAATGTCATTTTGTTTGGACAGTGAGGATTCAAATGCAGAGAGAAGGCAGGGTTAGGTTTATGTTGACATAGCGAGGAAAATAAATTGCACAAATACCACAGAAACAAATACAAAGCAGAGAAGCAATGGAGAGAACAGAAAACTTGGGAAGACAACCAGAGAGTAATCAGATAACCCAAGAATTCAACAATAAATTAGTTAAAGTTTAAGTATATTTTTGGGGTTGTCTGTAATGTGCCTCTGTGGGATGCATAAGTGAAGACTCTGTAAGACAGACTTAAATAAGTAAGTACAGTTATTAACTAATGCATATGCAGGTTAAGCAAGCCCAAAATGCATAGATTAATGTTAGTTAAACATTAGAGAGTTAATGAGAATTTAGAAACTGGTCATACCAACAAAGCCAATAAAGACCCACTTGGTCTCTGGACAGTGTCCATCTTTATAGAGCTTCCCCCAGCACCTGTGTTCCAACACGAGCATATTATAACAATCACTTATTCCATATTGACATCTTGTTTGGATCCTATGCCACATTGTCCCCTTGTGCCTCTGGAATCTTCCTCGTGCCTTCAGGAAAACTGAATCCATAGGTAAACATGTTCTTCAAACTCAATGTTTTTTGTGCTGTGATGCATTCCAGGTCATTCCAAAAAGTCCATTTGTGTGTCCAGACTCCAGACTCTACTTCACTCATAGCAAACGCCTCAGCTTTTGTGTGATACTGAGATATAAAGATATAACCTGTTTTCAAACACTACAAAGTCAATGGTAAAACTGCAGAAAAGAGGTGATCAGAAGAACTGATCTGTTGCAGCTGAGAGCCAAGCGGTCCCATGGAGTGACTGAGAATGTGAAACACACTAACTAATTACAGAGGAATCTGGTAAACAGAGGAAATACTAACATGGATGAGGAAGTCAGTAGATGGAAAACTAATATTAAACTTATGAACCTGACAAACCAAAAATAAAAGATGACTAGAGAAAAGAACTAAGAATTCACAGTATACAAAATAATACAAAAATAGGAAATGTCCTGAAAAGACTGTGACACTCAGTGTTGTTGACCAGATATGGAGGATGTAAAAAGACGGGTACACCACGAGAAACTGAGAGGGTGAAGCAAAAGATGAGTCAAAAAGTCTCTGTAGGCAGGATTTCCTCTACCAGAGGAGGACAACGCTATGATCTGCCAGCAAGGCGCCTACTGCCGTCTCTGGAAGGTAAGCCATATTGTTTCCACAAAACTCTTGATTTTATTTACCAACAAAAAATAGCTTAGCTATAGATTTAGTTCTGGAAGCTGTTACTCTGTGTGTCTGTTTTAAATTAAGGGTTTTTATGAAAAACAGCTGTGAGCAAGTATCACATATGTAACCTGTCAGTTTCATTTTACAGTTGGTCTTGGTGTGACACACAATAAGGAAAATTAAGAAATGCGCTCTTAGATCAAAATAACCAAGATACGTCATGTTTCCACTGTTCAATCTATTCAGCTCTTTTTAGTGTTTAATTAGCAGCACCAATAATGAAAACATGTAAGTAAAAGACAGCAGGGGTGACACCGGATCCAGCACAAACTGATAACCAGAATCATTTGTTGTCCGAAACAGATTGGTTGTGTCAGCTACCACTGACTGTGGTAGCTGACACAACTTCCATGCTACTGGTCAGTAGCATGGAAGTTTCTGTTGTTGATATAGGTTACTGTGCTGTTTAAGCATCAATGAACATGTGAGAATATAATCTCTCTGATTCACTCTTCCTTCCATTCAAGTGTTCCATTGCAGTAAATTGTGACCTTTCAACGTGGATCACACTCAGCAGCCATGGTGGCATGTGGGCTCAGGCCATTGTTGCTCCTCGCTGTCATCCTCCTCATGAGCTCCCTCCCACTGCTGGTTTATCACAGCTTGGTCATCCAGATGCTTCACGTGCAGCAGTACCCTGCGCCTGCTTCACAGAGGAATCTCAGCATCTTGTTGTGGCACTGGCCATTCGGACGGTCCTACAGTCTCAGTGGGAACAAATGTCTGGAGATGTACGGCATTGGCCACTGTTTCCTCACTGATGACAGATCCGCCTACCCAACTGCAGATGTGGTTGTATTCCACCACCAGGAGTTAAGCAACGCTGCGTCAGCTCTGCCAATGCACTTGCCTCGGCCATCGGCCCAGGGCTGGGTGTGGCTATCCATGGAGCCTCCAGTCAATAATGCAAATGTCAAGCAGCTTAACGGTGTCTTTAATTGGACGATGAGCTACAGACGGGACGCGGATGTTACCACTCCTTATGGAGAAACCCTTCCAGGAGCTGGAATGCAAGGCTTTCAAAGTGCTTTAAACCGTTCCTGCTTTGCAAGCTGGGTGGTTAGCAAATCCAAGCCCAACCAGACCCGTGTTGATGTTTACCAAAGTCTGCAGAAGTACATCCCCATCCAGGTGTATGGAAAGTGGAAGAAGAAGCCTCTCCCAGACGATCGGTTGCTGCCCACCATCTCAAAATGTCTGTTCTACTTGTCTTTTGAAAACTCAGAGGCAAAAGACTATATCAGTGAGAAGCTGTGGAGGAATGCATTCCAAGCAGGGACCATTCCAGTAGTTCTTGGCCCTAGCAGGCCCACCTATGAGGAAGTGGCTCCGCCTCATTCCTTCATCCATGTAGCTGATTTTAAGAGTATAGTAGAACTGGCTGCTTACCTGAATCATGTGGCTGCAGACAAGCAAGCCTATGAGGAGTACTTCAAGTGGCACAAGACACACAGGATTAAAACCTACACCGACTGGAGAGAAAGACTCTGTCAGATCTGCCTTAAGTACCCCAGTTTACCAACCAGGAAGGTTTACCAGGACCTGGATGGCTGGGTTAACAGTTGATACTCCTAACACTGCTGGCTGACTGCAGGAAGATGCATATGGAGTGAAAATGGTCTCAAAATATCTGTGTGTGTAAAAAGATTTGTTCATGCGTAAAGGGATTTGTGTGTGTGTAAAAATATCTGTGCATATGTAATACTGGATTTATAAACCTTGAAAATAAAATAAACCTTCTCCTACGCCTATAAATGTTGAAAAAGTACACACAAGTCACCTGGTACACACACACAAAACTGCATTTACACACAGATCTGGTTACGAGTGCACAAGTAGTTTGAGACTCATTTCACGCTTCGGGGAAGCTCCCAGATTTGTGTGTAGATGGTGCGTTTACATGCTAGTAAAAGCTGGGACATCTGAGTTTTGCTCTGAGTCTAGTGTTTTTATCCTCTGACGTTTCTCACTGTGCCGAAGTGGCAAATACGTTAGTTCGGTGGAAAACGGTAGATCTCAGCACTTATAATATCCTAAAATTATTTATAGACACATTGTGCATTTTTGAGCGGTACAGGAGACTAGGTGGTCTGAAAAAGGACCACTGGGTGGCGGAATGGTTTGCTGGCTGGAAAAATAGCCAGGCAAACCCAGAAGCGAGACGGAGCGTCCCGGTGGTCTGGGGGTGGTACCGCCCCCGTTAAGAAACGCTACACTATGCACAACTTTTAAGTGTTCCCAAGAGCGGCATTGTTTATTAATTAATCAGAAAGTCTGATTAATTATTAATCAGACTTATTATTGTTTGGAACCACTTCCAGAATTTAGGATGCTTAAGTGACTAAGCTTTCATGAATGCAGACAGAACATCTGCATAGTGCAGCATGAGATTAAAGAACATTATTATTATTATTTTATTTTATTTCTACAATATTCCAGTACTAGCAATTGCCTAAATTATTCTAAAGTGGCAAATTCTGTATGAATGTTGTCTTTAAGTTGTGATGCTCATGTGCCACAATTTTTTAAAATGTTCAGCAGATCCTGAGGCAACCTGGCACAGCTATGTCAAATTAGGCTACAACATCCCTGTCACTATATATTTACTGACATAAATATATCAGTATATTGTTGCTTCTCAGAGTCTAAACATTTGAAAAACTTGAATTCATATCAGGTTAGTATGAATCTAGTTTTACTGCAAATCACTAAAGCAATCTACATTTTCTCAAACAGAAAAACTAAACAGTATAAAAATAAGGACAATTTTTCCTCTTCACTGTCTACAGTCCTTTACATTTTTATTGTAGATATGAACCATGAGAATACTACATGTATCACAAGCACCAACATAAAGGCCATCAGGACAGATGAGGACACAGGGTCACCGTATTGAGAGTAAAACTTCAACGCAGGAAGTTTTTTTTTTATTTTCCAAACAGCAATGCTTGTCCCTGACAGGGCCTGACTTTAACAGAGGAGCTGATAAAAGGCCCTGGCAGTGACAGACTTCTCCAAACTGAGTAACCCACACAAAGGCCAGAGGAACAGCAGCAGCCTCCCAATGACCCCTGGATGAGCTGACCAAGTCTTGTCCCAAGCTGAACCGCCCATCCAGCATACTTTGACAGGAAGTAATTTTGGGAGAACTAAAAGGCACGACACAAAGAAATTACAAACCAAGGGGAAAGGGCTAACAATGATCTGATTGCGGGGCTCTCTTTTTGAGAGCCCCGCAATCAGATCATTGTTAGCCAGGGGGGGGGCTGGATTACTGCCGACGACATATTCGTGTTTGTAGATAGATTTTTACCCAGAATGCAAATGGAAAAAAACCGTGAGCGAAACGGTGACTGGTACTGACTAGTATATATTCCATTGAGGGAAACTAAGTTTCATATCTGCTCAAGAGCCCCCCTGGTGGTTGAAGAAAAATCCACATATATATGAAAAACAACACTGAATGCTCTCTGGTATTGTTCAGGGGGCCGGACCAAATGAGGAGGCGGGCCGGATCCGGCCCGCGGGCCGTAGCTTGGGGACCCCTGCTCTTTAGACAAGCCTTCTCTTTTATTTAACAGTCTTTTTTTTAATTGTTTTTGATTGTTGATTTTATGTTTTTAGATGAACCATGTAGCACTTTGAGATTTTTATTAATGAAAAGTGCATTATAAATTAAATTTATTATTATTATTATTATTATTATTATTATTAATTTATAAACACTCAGAGCCTTTCAACAGTATGTATTATTCTTGATCCATTACAACCATATTATCAATGTCTTATATTTGTTTTTGTTTTGTTTTTGGGGTCATGGGGCTGATATGCTGGACTAATGCAAATCATACGAAAAATAATCCATGGTTTTCCTTTTTTTTTCTTCTTGTTGGTTGGTTCCATATGCATTTTGATTTATTTCTCTCAGATCATTGTTAGCCCTTTCCCCTTGGTTTGTAATTCTTTGTGTCTAATTCACCTTCCCATAGTCTGCCTGTTTTCTCCCTGATCTGCATTCAATGTCATTCTATTCCTCCCTCAATATAAGAGTACAAAATTAACCAGTTTTCATTGTTCATTATTAGTTAATCTGCCCGTTCTGCTCTATCCTGCTTCATACTCCTTCTGATTTATTTTTAGATTTAATTGGTTTCATTATTGTAAGTTTAGATTTTTGAACTCTTGGGTTTTGGGACTGGTTTTTGTAAATTTATTTTTGTGTTGAATTTTTTTGTTGTTGCTCTACTTCTGCATCCCTATGCCTGCTTTTGGGTCCTCCAGAACCATCATCACAAAATCTTTTAATGCCATAATAAAACAGTGTGCTTTGCTGCAGTCACAATATTACTTTGTAGCTGTAATTGGTGGCTAGGGTTAGGGTTAGCATCAGCTTATACACCGTTCAAGGTAGTGAAATAAAACAAAACATGTGGTTCAAGAGTCAGATTAAAACAGCAATGCAGCTATTTTTCCCTTTCGACAGTATGACACAGAATCCTCCTCATAGCTCATGTATGCATAAAGCAGGCAGAGTTCAGCTCCCTGACCGCCATCCGATCTGTCTTGTCAGATAATCAGGCCTCCAAGCGCTGCTTGCTAACTTACAGATTTCCTTCAGTTACTGTGAAGCTATTGAACAACCTTCCACCTGGATTTCAGCTCTGCTTAGTTGTTGACAAAAAGTCGACTGTTTTTCTGCTCCTCCAGGCCCCTCTATAACAGCTGAATATGCATCAGTCCCTGTGTTATGATAGTGCCCTTTTGGTACTTCACATAATGACAGTATTTAATTTGATCATAACACTTTGAGAATCTGTGTGGTACATTAGATTTACCATGGCGTAAGCAGTCACGTTTTAGGTTTTATGGGATTTGTCAGCTGTCATTAGTCTGTTCCAAGTTATTCCCCTGAAAAATGAACCAGATGATATTTTTGACTCGTCAAAAATATTCAACACATTCCACTTTTAAATCTGTGCTTGTTGCTGTACCTCAGCTAAACAGAATTCAATCTTTGTTCACATATTTACTTAAGGTTTCCCTAAAAATGTTTGCTTTTTAAAATGCTCACTGGCTTATTTTTTTTACTTGAGAGAAACTTGACTAGTTTGTTATACTCTTATCATAATAAGAGTATAACAAACTACACCATCTCAGTCATTCCTATGAAATGTTGCAGTAAGCAGCTGAATGTTTTGTTCTTGGGCATATGCACTGAAGCTGCATGAACTCTAACACAAGCCAATATTCTTTTTCATGCCAGGTTTAAAATTTGGTTTGCAGAAAAATACAAAAAATGCCAAAACAAATGAAGACCTACCCAAACTGTGCTACATATGATTGTCTTTGTTCATTTGTTGATATATTTCATAGCTTTAACAGTTTTGTATGATTTGTCGGCATGTTTTTAAGGTGGTTCAGGATACTTTGAAGTGAGGTTCTGTGGTACCTTCAGCAGTAATTCCTTCTCCTAGCAGACGTGTCCTATAGCTGCTTGTTGGAAATGAATAAATTCTTAGTGATTTAAACTGACAGACTTTTTGAAACTGCAGACAATGCATCTGCTAACACAGTTATATTAATAATTATGGCATTTCCACCATTATTACATATTCTTATACACTTCTGTAAACATTTCCCTTCTGTTCACCATATGCTGCATTCTGGCCACTGTCTGCAATAAGAAACACACGAACTTCCACACATTTCCATGTAGGGCCAGCAAAATCCCATCCTACAAGAATACAACAATATTTGTTGGTATTTTTAATGTGTGTTGTACAACAGAATACAATATTAACATCCCCCAAATTCCCTCATCGTTTTTTTTTTCTTGGTTTCTTCTTGAACTCACTGAGAGGTGGGATCAGACTAGACTGGTAATCCAGATCATCTCAGACGCTCAGCTGGATGTGAGTCTTCATGGACTAAAAACACACATCCAGCCTGTGTATGAAGGGTGTGTATGATTTACTTTTCCCTTTACACGTGACTAAATAGTTTCCTAGACACAGTTCAAATGGAGATTCATATCTGTTTCTTACAAAAAATGAAAGGACAAAAGCAGTTTCCACTTAAGACCTTATAAATATTTATTTTATTACAGCTTTGATATATGCACATGCAAGCTAAACATACAGAGAACAAATAAAGAGGCCAAAGACAGTTTGTATTGTTCTAAGGCTCCTTTACAGAATTGTTAATCTGGAGGAGAAGAACCTAAAGAGAAATCAGCAGGGATTTGTGTTTAGCTTTCAGCAGAGGGGAAAAAAAGACCATAAAAATAAATAAAAATGCAACATGACAATTTGATCTTTGCTTTGCATGCCCCATGAACTGTCTGTTTTGCTCCACAAGTTCTGTCAATCTGGATAAACCACATGTCTGCTGGAGGGGTTTGTGTATTTGACGAGCTCCTTCACATCTTCACCGATGATAAGACAGAGCCAAGGCTTCATTTCCAGATTCCTGCCTCAAAGTGTCTCTGGTGCCCATCCTGACTGAGCTCTGTGCCGGAGCAGATGCAAAGAGGCAGGCAGGAACCTCCAGACTCAGACATGTGAGCCTGTGGAGCAGAGGAGCTCGTCTTTAGCAAAGGAAAGGCAGAGAACATCGATCTGAGGTTGGGGGGTAACAGTGCTCATAGCAGCTTTACAAAACACAGTTCTATTCAAACACATCACTGAAACAAGACAGCTATATTAAATATATCTAAATGTCTAAGCACTAGAAGTGTTTAATGAATATTCATTCAGTCGTCAGATTGCTGAGTCCACAAAGCAACAGTCAGAAAAATCCCAACGTGTTTTTGTGTCAATTCAGTTTGGTCATGCTTTGATTGTTCGCTGTATTGGGGTCATCAACCCAAACACCTCTCTGTAGAGCTAGAGGGAACCTGGGTACTCTCTGGTTTTCTCTGAAAACAGAGAAAATCTAAACAACTGCAAAAAAAGAATGTTTGATTTTCAACTTCATGTTCGGTTTCAACTTTGTTCCTCCTGCAGCCGTGATGAACATGTTTCTGGGGTCAATAATATTTTAATCTGGGCAGCTTAAATTTAGCATTTAAAATGAACATCTATATTTAAGAATGGTGGCAGTAGGAATAGTCACACTTTAAAAAGCTTTTCTCAGTGAGGACTCAGCAGGATGAAGACATTTGTGTTTTTACTAGAGATGCACCGCAACATCAGCCTGAGAGATACGACTGTTAGCAGCTAGCCAGGCTAACTGCTCCAACTATTCACTGTTCAAAGATAATAAAGACAATCAGACATTAAATCTCTTTTGACAGCAATTTCTCCTTCGCACTTATAGCCTGACGCAGCCTCTGCTCTGGACTGCTCACAGCAGGTACGGTGGGCCAAAAGGGCCATAATTCAGTGACCAAAAAGGTTCTTAAATAATAGTTAATATATGTGGCCATTTAAATAAAACAGGTTTGCACACATAAAAAAATCTAATCATCTAACATTTTAATAATTTAGTAAAAATAATTATAAAATAATAATTAGAATTTCAATTATTTTTATGGTAAAAGTAAAATGAATAAATTTTGAGTTTCTAAGTGGATACAGCACACCATGTATTTATGTATTTGTCATCCTGACCCATTAAAGTCAGTCAGTTGGTGGTTGGTCAGAAGTTAAGCAAATCAAAGGGCTGTAGTCGAGGTCATTTCATGACAGACTGTAACTGTACAGACAGCAAATCTGTAACAAGGGATGAAATTCAATGATCAAATGATTGAAAGTTTTTGTATTCAATAACATAGAAATGCACTATATGCATTTTGATGCAGTCTAATTTAGTGTATGTAAAAAGTTTCATTTTAACCATCACATATAATATTCATTTGAATTTATTGGTTTGATGGTGGAAGTTTTGGTCCTCTATTGCCAGAAAGACTAAAGAACACACCTATTTAATGCAGTTTATATATACTTTTATAGTTTTTAAAAAACAATCAGAGTTATTTAACAACATGCCTGAGCTTTTATTAAAAAAAATGGTCCCAAAAATCTGATTGATGCAGCTCTAGTTTTTGCCAAGTGATCCTTTGCAAGAACTAGAGCTGCATCACATGCCTCACCCAATAAAAACGCCCCATACTGAAGTAAAAACTAGAAACATCCTGGATATGTGTTTGGATTCTGGTGGTTTGTACTCCAGTGGCCCAGCTCCTATCACCTGTTTAGTCTCTGAAAATAAAGAAAGCAGCAGCAGAGTTTGTCTCAGTATTCAGGCAGTGACAGACCGATCTGTCCTGTTCCATTAACTGCTATTTACACGTCACTAATGAGGACAAGCCATGGTAGTCGATGCCTTACGTACAGGATGGACTCTCTAGTTCAGAGTTCAGATAGAGACATTTTCAAATGACCTAGAAATCATTTTCATACAGTTTATGTATAGGATAAACATTAGCAGCAAGTTTGAGGTACAAACTTGGAAAAAAACTAGAAATGCATATTGACTGGTTTGTTACATGGATGATACAGTAGCTGTTCTCAGCCACTGCTAGGCTGAGAACAGTGGCTACATAACATTCTGATACAGGTGATGATGCTGCATGAGGCACACTCATCTAACATTAAAACTGCTCCTTCTTAAAATCAAAGCAAAACCTTATAGTAAAACCACAGACTGTGTTTAAAACTTGTGGAAGAAAAGAGAAATTACTGATGAATCAAAGACGACAGCCGAGAGTAATACTGCCAGCTGGTGGCTTCAGCAGGCTCCTGCACTGCACTCTGCTCCAGCTGATCAACACACAGTCAGTCCACATGTTTCCTTCCAGGCCCAACACACAGACTCACAGCTGAACTGAAGATGAAACAGAACAGAGCAAGGCTGCGGACCACGAGACTCACAGTCAGTCAGCTTCAGTCATGAACCCAACATTTCACATGTTCCTCCTCTTCTCCCTTTACAGGGAGACAATCTTGCTCTCCACATGGACTTGGCTGAGTGTAGCAGTGCATGTGGAGTGTGTGTGTGGATGTGAATTCAGGGAGCAGTACACACAGGTGATGGACTTCCAGTGTGAGGGTCTGGATTTACTTGTGGAATCTGTGTAGGTAAAGGTTGGCGTCGTCAAACAGCGGGTTCTTCACTTCCATCTCTCCTGTCTGAACAACAACACAATTTAATTAACAAGAGACCATGTTTGCTATTTACTGCATGAATAAATATATTTTACTTTGCTAGTTTTGTACTCAATTTATTCAGAGAGTAAAAGGTGTGCTCTGCATATTTAGTACCTGACCATGCATCAGTTGTAGCAATTAATGGCAGGAAAATATTTATGAAATAAAGTAATCTATTACAAACAACTTCTCACTGTTTACTGTGAAAAATGTGCTTATTTGGCTCTGATAAATATGAACAGTTTGAGGCTTCAGGCTGATTTTAGCATTTCATCTTCCTCCTGCGCACAAAGACCGCTAAAGTGGTTTTCTTCATTGTGGGAGTTGAACAGTCTCACAAACTTTCCCAGTCTCTCTTTTGTTATCATTCTCAATGGATACACTTCCCTTAACCATAAAACTGTGGAAATTGAAATTCTGAAAATAAATTAGCTTAATGGAAACACGCCAACTTCAAACACAAAACTGCCACAAAAATGCTTTTTTTTTTTTTTTTTTTTTTTTTTTTTTTACATCACGAGTTACATGATCAACAATTAAATGCTACCACTGAAGCAACCACAAAAACATGACAGAAGGAGGTAGGAGGATTTGGTTTTTGTTTTTTTCAATGTGCAGCTGGCTCCCCCAGAGCTCATGCTGGTCACTACCATAGTTCATTTTCACCCATCAAAGTTCAGACACAGCACGTTAAATAGTGTGTTTGCTCACTGGTGCCAGCCCAGGACACTCGTACACGGTGAAATCTCCATCATTCTCCTCATCTGTCGATGTTCCTGTGTCGGGTGGTCTGAGCTCATCACTGCGTCTGCATAGGTCAAACACTCAGAGTCATTCAACATGTAACAAAGAAAACTCAGACCTGACAAGGCAGAGTGGGCAGGAACAGGAACATGAAGAAACAACGAGGCCCAGCAGGTGACTTACTGCTGCAGGGAAAGCATCTGTTGCTTCTGGTGCTGGTAGTGGTACATCTGGGCACTGTGGGCCAGTTTCTGGTCCCCAGGCTAAAAGACAGCAGAAAGCCAGATCAACAAGCTGCCAAACCATACAGATGACATTTCCTTTGCAGGAGCATGCGTCTTTACTGCACATGTTTAATCTACACCGCTGGCTATAGCGCGGTGGTCTTATAAATATTTGCTTTAAGTAAGCAGTTGCTGGGACATTAAATCATATAAGCAATGAAAATCATTCAGAGGTTTAGAAAGTTAGATTGGAGTTATCAGAGTAGTCCTGTGTGCAGATTAGTTCAGGAACAGATAAGCTTTCCATTAGCAGGAAGTAGCTGCTGAACCTACCGACTTTACCAACCCACTCTAAGCTACTGTTGTACAGTTCAATAAAAACCAAAGATCAGAATGTAACTTTTGAAGTTTAAAGCCATAAGAAATAGAAAGAAATACATAGTTATCTCACTGTTGTCATGAGTGCCACTAAGATTTTTTTAAAATAATTTGTGCAAGCAAATTCACATAAAACATGAACATAAAAGACATGAAATTCTAAGCTGCTGGAGCATAATTACATATTTTGCTGTGTTTTTTCCCCCTACCCAAGTCCTACTCACAAAGTTTACAAAAGTTTGAGTTTCACATGCAGGATAGTCCAACTTTTGAGCCTCCAGATATGCTTCTCTCATCATTCTGAAACCAGAAATCAAACAATGATGAAACACACTTGGAGCTGACAGCCATCTTCTGACACATACAAAGATAGCTAAGCATGCAACAAATTACAGAAGTCTTACCTGACACAGCAGATTCCAGATATGACCAAGACCAGCAAACACACTGCGATAATCACACTGGTCATAACTGAGAACACATAGCAACAGAAGATGAGAGGGAGGGAATGAGCTGCAGGTCTGTGACTGTCAGAGGAAGACATGGTCTCTGGAAGCTGCAGCCTCCACACTGAAGACAGCAGTGTGGCAGAACCAATGGTCTGTAGTGGATCTGCTCAGTCACAAGACATCAAAGCAGGTAACACTCACAAACATCTTTGATCTGAGACGCACAAGTTGAGCTTGTTGATGTTAAAATGTTTCTTTTAGTCAAGAAGATGGATGTTTATTGAATATAGGATTGATCCTGTCTGCACTGAGGATTGATAATCAGACGCATTCTACCTCTTTGCTCCTCTGCATCCAATCCTTGTGCTTGAATTCCAACAACCTGCTGAATCAGGAAGGGGATTCCCTAGCAAAGCTCCTAATGAGAATAAAAACTTCATCTCCCTCAGTGACTGTCATTCTGAGCTCTCCTCAGGGTCACAGTCAGTTCTTCATGGCTAACAGAGACTTACTGAGAAACACTTGGTCATTGCGGGGGTAGGCAGTGAAGCGGGGCTCGCCCAGCTGACCAGGGCTGCAGCTGGTAGTAGAAGATGGACTTGTAGTGCTGAGTGTGATGCTGAGGCTGCTGGGCTGGTCTGTGGAAGATCCTCTGTGTCTGGAGATTGGCCTGATGAGCTGCTCTGCCTTCATGTCCAGGGAGGGTGGGGCTGAGACACATGGAGACGAGCTTGGACCAAACCTAGAAGCAACCATGTTGAGGTGCAGAACTGAAGCAGATGAAGACTTTCAGGTACCTGGCATCCTGGACTCGGTTCTCTGCTCACTGATGATGCCTGACAAGACATCAATCTCCTCATCCAGCTCAGGGTAAACCCTCACCTTACCTGCAGCAAAGCAAAGGTTAAAATCAGACCAAGAAATCAGTTAGTGACTGGGATTAGCCCATTTTATGTTTGACTGGCCAAATTGCTGATTGGCCACAAACTAAAAATCAGACCTATTTTCCAATCAGAGAACCCATTAACAGATCACACTGACAGCACTCTTTGGTCTGGAAGTTGTTATAACAGGAAGAACTTCCAAACCAAACATGTGGTTTATAGTTATAAACCACTATTGATGTGTGGTTTATAAATGAATTACTACTTAGTACTGTTGTGATCTGTGTTTTTCTGTGTAGTTATTTTGAGATTTTCTGTGTTAAGTCCTGTGTCCCTGTGAGTCTCTGTCCTGTCCTCCCTGTTGATTGATTCCAGCTGTGTCTAGTTTACTGATTACCCTCCCTGTGTATTTAAGTCCAACTGTTGTCTTTGTCTCTTGTCGGATCCTCATCGTGTGTGGTTTGTCTAAGTCTTGGTACCAGCCTGTGTCAGTTAGCCATTCAGTAGAACTGTGAAGTCCTGAGTTGGTTGAACTATACAAAGTCATCATAGTAGAACTGTGAAGTCCCATGTCGGCATCAGCTCTTTAAGCAGTCGTTTCCTGTTCAGTTGCTACCAGGGTTAGCCTACCTCCGCTCACCGTGCTGCTGTTCTGTTTACTGGACTGTCGAGCTGTACATTTATCATTGAATCATCATTTTCATTACAACCTGGGTTCTACCTGCGTTCTCTCCTCACCACCTCATGACAAGTACAGAGTCAAAGTTTAGCAGACAGTTGAATGGTGACCATCCATCCATCCATCCATCCATCCATCCATCCATCCATCCATCCATCCATCCATCCATCCATCCATCCATCCATCCATCCATCCATCTTCTCACACACAGTGTGATGTCCCTGTCAAATTAAATTTAGGACTTATTAAGGCCTTTTGATTCTCCTAATGGTTTCAACTTAAGACAGAATGAATTGTTAAAGAGAACTTGGGTAAATGACTTGAATAAATTACTTAATATGTTACCTATTCAATGAAGTTGATAAAGCTTTATTTAACAAACTGCATTTCAGGGTTTACCAAACTTCAACACCGTTAAAGGTCACCATGCATTCGGTTGGCTGCAGGTGTGTTTACTCCACTATATAGTTTTTACTGGACTACAGTCACACATGGTCTCTAACAGAGTTCTTATGTTGCTTTTATGTCACCCTCAAATGTTTCAGATCATCAAACAAGTGTCAGTATTAGTCAAAATTAGTCAAAGTAAATACAAAAAGTAGTTTTAAAATTATAATTTCATTTATCAAGATTAGAAAAAGCTATCCAAACCAATATAGCTGTTTAAAAATGTAATTGCTTGCATTGGATTAACTTACGTTTTGATTCAGTTTTATTATGATCTGAATAAAACACCCCTGACTGTAAAAAGGGGTGTTTTATTCAGACCTAAAACAAAGAAATCACATAGGCTGGCAGATTTGACATGAATTCCTTCTCGTCCAAACCCTTTTCAATTCTTTGGTGGTAATTAGAAGCTATGGTTTGAAATCAGGGCTAATGTTGGGATGCATGAAGTCCTGACCTCCCACTGAAAGGTTCTGCTGTCAAAAACCTCCAGGATGTGCAGAGCTGTACTGCTATGGCTGAGGAAGGTCAGGTTTCCTCCATAGATTGTGTTCCAAATTTTATGACTTCATAATGACATGTCTTTGGAGATTAAATGAACTGAATAAACACTAATTACTCAGCATTCAAAGATCCAGGAAATCCTCACTTTTTGTGTGTAATAAGACACATTACCATTAACTGTTTAAATCTCCTTATGCCGGCTGTTGTGGGCATCAAATGTTCTGTGTAAATAGTCAGGAACTAATCCCACACACAGTCTAGCAACATGCATGTTATACTGTAAAAATATTTCCCATGTTAGAGGCTAAATATCTGTCTCTTTATGTTTGAAGCATAACTTCTCAGACATTTGTGACAAAGTGCTGCACATCAGGGTAAAGATGAGGGAAGGTGACATTCACAGAAGAATAATACTCAGAAACAGCAACATGTTCTGTCTGGACCTCAATCTGACTCAGCAAAAACTGAAATAATACTAACTCAATCTGCCAATAAAGACAGAAGAATTACAACAACTGGGGTTGCTATTAGTTACATTTTACTTCAAGTTTTAAAGTCATAATTTCAGCTAGGAAAGTAAGAAGCTGTGTCTAACTTGTTGCCAGTAGTTTTCCAATCACCTACCTTTAGCAGCCTGAGCAGAAGGAAGATGTCTTCTCGTGTCGACACAGCGGCCATGATGATCCTCCACCAGAGGGTACAGGCAGGGCCCGCAGTGTGAGCTGCCTTGTCGGCAGAAGTGCCGTCCTGCTCGGGCACAGTCCAAACTGCGAGGACATAAGTTAGAACCTGAGGAGGAAGACACAGCACAGGTTGGACATGCTCAAATGTCTCAGGTGCTTAAGTTTTAAATTGTAACATAAACAAGTGTGCTTTTGTTGGAGCCTATTAAGAAGTAGATTAATTTATTTTTTGCTAAACTATTGTTACAGATCCAAGATTATGCGAATGGTAGCTCTATTGTTATTTATTTGTTGTGCTCAGACCCTCCTTGTCAGTCAACCTCCTGCTGTGATTCACTGATTGTTTGATGAAGGAGTGAGGAGTGAAAGAATTTTTCTACCACAAAATTAACGTTTATATTTAAATTTTTTGTATGAAATCAACTCAGAGAGTATTTCTGTTATTTTTTATAAGTAAAGAAAATACTCTTTTTGAAACCAGAAAACTCTCCGCGAGTGCTTTTTATTTTGAGTGAGTCAAAAACTTCTTGAGAAACTACTCTGGCATTTGTTGTTTTTTGGACATTATTATGATGCAAGAGCAGCCACAACAGCTTTATAATAACCATTCTAGACCTTTTTTTTTTAAACAAACAGCCGTTATTCATGCTTTCATTGAACCAATAGTTAAAAAGAAAGTTCTGGACCAACTATATCAGTGTTTCAGGTCTTACAAATAACAATTAGAGTTCAGCATTATGATCAAGGATGCAGAAAAGTATGATTATTTAAAATATACAATAAAAATGTAGGCATTTCCCCAAGTAGGAAATGTTTGAAATAATGTGCCAATCCCAGATAGCACATGATGTTAAATCAACGTTGAAAAATAGTTAGAATCGTTGATCTTTGGTTGAAGTCGACAAAGGACGGTGGATCAACCATCAAACAACCATCCAATCAAACCGTTGAAACTGTGACATTGAATCAACGTTGTTTTGTGGTTGAAATCTGATCACTGAAATGCCGAAGTCTGATTAATGGTTGATTTTTGGTTGAAGACGACAAATGACGGTGGATCAACCATCAAACAACCATCCACCTCTAGCCAAGTAACCAATGTTGAAACTGTGTCATTGAATCAATGTTGTTTTGTGGTTGAAATCTAATGACTGAAATGCTGATGTCTGATCAACATCTGATCAATATTGAATCAATGTCAGATGTATTGCCGCACCCCTTCCCCTCCTCTCCTCCTCATCAGCGCTCTGGGTCAGAGCATTTTATTACTGAGCGGGGGTTATCACATTTAAATTAACCACTGCAGAGGATAGTCGGTGGTGATTCCTTTCTGTACATTTTCTTACTTGTTCATAACAATTCTCACTGACTGTGTGTGTGATATATTGACACAAAAACATCTACAACTTACTACAAGGAGTGGAGGGGTCCACCCCCACCGTTTACATGAGTGGGATGTCCCAAACACACAGCTGCTTCGCTGTTGGCTTGTTGGAAAATATGTTAATTCAATGTTGAATTATCATCACAAAGGTTGCATGTTTGGTTGAGGTCGACAACTGATGGTGGATCAACTATAAAACAACCATTCAATTCTAGCCAATTAACTAATGTTGAAACTGTGTCATTGAATCAATGTTGTTTTGTGGTTGACATCAAATAAATGAAATGCCAACGTCAAATCCAGTGTGTTTCAGCACTGGTCCTCCAGGCCCTACAAGTTTTAGGCATTTCCCTAATTCAACACACATGATATTAATTGACGTCTGATTAACGGGGTTTTGCTGAACTGAAAAAACGCAGGTCAGTTTGATTGACGTCAAGGTTTGGGGAAGAACTACCCAGATAGCACACGATGTTAATTTAATGTTGAATAATGATCACAAAGGCTGCATGTATGGTTCAGGTCAACGACAGAAGCTGGATCAACCATCAAACAACCATTCAATTCTAGCCAATTAACATTCATTGATTGAAATGCCACATCGAATCCAGTGTTTTTCAGCACTGGCACCAGGCACACTGCCCTGCAAGTTTTAGCCATTTCCCTAATTCAGCACACATGATTTTAATTAACATTTGATTAACAAGGTTTTGCTGAAGCATGCAGGTCAGTTTGCCTTGAAGATAAGGTTTGGGGAAAAACTAGTAATCAAAGTGTTCAGGTGTTTTTTGCACCCCTCACCACCGCCTGCCATTCAAACGCCCAACCCCCTTCCCTCCACCCGCCAAAAACACACACACACCTCTTTCCCCCCACCTGGGCCCATCTACCCCTCAATCGGGTGAAACAACTTTAATTTTAAGTGAGGGTTTTTCATTTTTCACATTTTATTTTTTAAAAGATTGTTTTGGCTAGTGGCCTTTATTTGATAGTTAATTGACAGGAAAGTGGGTAATGCAGCAAAGGTTGCCAAGGTCAGGAATTGAACCTGTGACAGCTGTGTTGAGGACTGAGGCCTTGATTGTGGTTTGTGCTTAACCCCTGCGCCACCACAGCACAACCCCTTTTAGGTGAGGGTTAATCACGTTTTAACTTAAGCACTATGTGTTGACAACACTGAGTTGTGATTCTGTTCTGTACCCAGATTCACTAGCGGAACAAGTCAGCGTTGGGCCAGGGGGCGGGGCTAATTACCGGACCCCTAACGAATCACCAGGCCCCTGACGTTTATCGCCTGCGCTACCAGAAACTGTTGAGCGAGGGGCGGGGAGGTTGGTCTGCGTTTTTTGTTTGATCTTTACCCAGGAAACACATCGGCTAAACCGTGAGTGAAACGGTCACTGGGACTGACTAGTATATATTCCATTGAGGGAAAGTAACTTTATCATTAAATAGACCTTTCTCAACAGGCGGTAGACTTTCTCAGTCTATAATCAGATATTTAAGCGACTTGAAACCGCACCCCCAGCCCCCCATAGCTCTGCACCTGCCCAGATTGCACATGATAGCAATTCAACATTGAATTAACATCTTTTGCCAACAAGCCAACAGCGAAGTGGCTGTGTGTTTGGGACATCCCACTCATGTAAATGGTGGGGGTGGACCGCTCCACTCCTTGTAGTAAGTTGTAGATGTTTTTGTGTCAATATATCACACACAAATGGTCAGTAGGACTTTTTTATGAAAAAGAAAGAAAATGTACAGAAATGAATCTTCACCCACTATCCTTTACAGAGGTTAATTTAGAATGTAATACCCCCCACTCACTAATAAAATGCTCTGACCCAGAGCTCTGATGAGGAGGAGAGGAGGGGAAGGGGTGCGGCAAAACAGCTGACATTGATTCAACATTGATTCAACATTGATCAGTCGTTGATCAGACATTAGCATTTCATTCATTAGATTTCAACCACAAAACTACATTGATTCAATGACACAGTTTCAACATTGGTTACTTGGCTGGAGGTGGATGGTTGTTTGATGATTGATCAACCGTCAGTTGTTGACCTCAACCAAAAATCAACCATTCTAACTATAATTCAACGTTTATTTACCGTTGTGTGGAATCTGGGCAGTTTGTTGCAGCCCTCATCACCTCCTCATCTCCCCCTACTCCCTCCCAAACCTCCCCCACCCAGCCGCTCCTCCCAACCTTCCCCTCTTTACCCCTCTCATCCCTTCTTCCCTCCCCCTCCTTGAGCTCTGGGTCAGAACATTTTATTACTAGGTGGGGGTTAATCATGTTTCAAATTAAGCACTACATGTTGAGAACAGTGGGTTGTGATTCCTTTCTGTACATTTTCTTACTTGTCTGTAAATATTATTACTGACTGCATAATGTGTTGACACAAAAACATCTACAAGTCTGTACTAGGAGTTGTACAGTCCACCTCCCCAATTTTACACTTGTGGTTTGTCCCAACCAAAAAGCCACTTTGCTGCTGGCTTGTTTGCTACCGGCTTCTGAATTGAATTCTCCGCTGAGCACTTTTATGGTAAGTTTTTCAATATTACTTTGATCTTAAATGTGTTTATTGAAAAATAAGGGCATTGTTTTGTGCCCATAGTAATCCTGGTTATTTTGGGGCAAAACGGATATTTTTAATAATTGAGGTCATGTCTCCTTTTGTATTATTTTCATCCTACCCACCACTCCAGGCCTAAGTATGAAATCCTGCGAGATTTTGTGGGATTTGAGTTTTTAAAATAGGGCGGGGCCTATTGTTTGGTCTGGGAGAGCATGTGGTGGACAAGGAAGTGTAAGGCTGGCTGCTCCAGGTGGGCTTTAAATTGTTGTGATAGTAATCACTTGTTTTTAACTTTTTATTATGATATGCTTAGGGTCGTGCTTAAATGAGCCTCTGTACCAGAACAGCTGAGTTGGATGATTACATGACCGTCTGCAGCCATCAAGAAGTGCAGAAGGTTGTTGATCATCCACAGATTCAATCCAGGTGAGGCAGAAGGGAAACACTTAACATGTAAGGCAGGTGAAACACTGAACTAAACCTGCTAATGACTGATTCAGTCTGTTGATCCTTGGATTGGTAACTGGTTAAATTGAACTGGACTATTGTTACTTGTGTGGGATCTTTATTAGCATATAGACACTTTTTAAGGAATTTAATCAACTTATTTGGAAATATTTGTAGTTGATGGAAGATTGAACCAGCTATTTGATGGAAGTTTATTCTGTATAAATTATAATTTTTCCAACTACACTATAAATCACCTTTTGTTCTATTTATTTGTCTCTGGTGTGTTAAATAAACCTGATCCTCCCTGAGTTTTATTGTTAGGTTTTCTGATAAACAGCCCTTTATTTTAAATATTGATTCAATATCAATATCATAAATCCTACACTATACTGCAGCTTGATGGGTAAATGCAGTTGTATATGTAAACATTAAGATAAATATTAATGAAAGATTAAGATATTAATTTAACAGTGAGTTTACATGGGGAACTATATGGTTTGTATTTGTTCTCAGACCTGTAACCAGTACACTGTTTAATATTTCATTGTGTTTCAGAACTTTTCAAATGTTTATCATATTTCTAACCGGCACCTTCCTCACTTTTATTTTTTTCAGCTGTTGCTCTGCAGTTTGACCGAAAGCTGACTCTTGAGGACTGCAGCTAAACTGTCAAGAAGTGGCTTCATTACGCACCAGAATGAGAGGAAAACATCACAAGGAATCAAAGTGACACCAACCAGAGTCAAACTGGGGTTACCACAACTTGTACTGTTTCCCTACTTCATACAGTACAAAGCTTAACTTCATGGACTCTGTTCTTCTGTGTACAACATACTGTTGTTTTGACAGTCAAAAAGGAATCAAATATGTTTAAAGATCTGTCCCTCTTTTCTTAAATAAAATGTTAAATCAAACCCATGTTGTCATTTTTAAACTTTTGTACACAGTTTACGCATCATCTGCCAATAATATAGTGTTTAACACCAGTGAAGAAACTTTTAGTGGCATGTTATGTAGACCTATCAGACCTAAAATGTACATAAATCCTTAGCTTTCATTCAATATAAAAACAACCCAAATCTGCATGTACATCCACAGTCAAATGAGTGTTGAATCAACATTGATTCAATGTAGAATTAACACAAATCTGCATGCAGATCCACGTTCAGCTGATGGTTGAATGAACGTTGATTCCTAACTGATTCAATGTAGAATCAACACAAATATGCATGCAGATCCACGTTCAGATGATGGTTGAATCACCATTGATTCCTAACTTATTCAATGTAGAATCAACACAAATATGCATGCAGATCCACGTTCAGATGATGGTTGACTCAACATTGATATAATGTAGAATCAACATTGATTCATAACTGATTCAATGTACTATCAACACAAATATGCATATAAGTTGACATACAGATGATGGTTGAATCAACATTGATATAATGTCAGTTATGGTTGAAACCCTAACGTTGATTCAACATACAAGTCACCGACCACTTTCAATGTTGTTTCAATGTCAGCGTTCAACGTTGATTCAATGTTTCTGGCTGACATTGATTCAATGTTGTTTCAATCATTCTGTGCTATCTGGGATGTTATTGGATTATTGAAAGATTAACTAACTAAATGTTTACCAGTGGTGGGAAGTAACGAAGTACAAGTACTTCGTTACTGTACTTTAGTACAATTTTCGTGTATCTGTACTTTACTTAAGTAGATTTAATAATGGATACTTTCTACTTTTACTCCACTACATTTTACAGTAAGTATCTGTACTTTCTACTTCACTACATTTCTACAAAACTGTCACGTTACTCGTTACATCCAAGTCGCGTTGCACTTTTTGTCCGTTAAAATGTGAAGTTCAGGGTCTTAAGGTGGCGCCGTAAAATCCGAGCAATAACGTGACTTGGTGTCTGTTGTCACCCATCGCCTCCACCTTTACTCGCACGCGGAGCTCAAAGACATGCGCAGTGGTTTCCTCTGAGCGGGAGAATGTCTGTCTGATCGTCAGTAATATAATAGCGCTGCAAAAATCATAAGATATGGCGACATGTAAAACCAGCAGCGCTTCGCTTTCACAGACGGTGGGACTTAGTCCAACTTTTAGCGTCACTTGGAAGGAAAGCTTAAAGAAAGGTAAGATCTGTGGACGTGATGCTAGCAAAGCTAGCTGTACAGAGACACATTTGTTGCATCTGCGATGAAAAAAAGTTGTCACTCATGCACTGAATTATTGTGTGGAGGTGTTGACTGAGGTGTTCATATATGGGACAACGCTGTGACCAAAGTGCAATATAGTGATATGATATTCAGGAACGATCCGATTCTTCTGGACGGATCTTTACTGATTAAATTTATTTCAGCTCCAAGTATTTAATATCTATGTGTTTTATGGGAATGTGGATCTTTCAGATCAATTTGAGAAGCAATTTTGATAGGTAAAACTTTATTTTTTTGTGTCACATAGCGCAGGGTGCTGGTCTTGACTTGGTCTTGGGTAGGTGGTCTTGACTACAACTCTGCTACGTGGCTCCTGGTTGCATGTCCTCCCCCACCCACCTTCTTTCCATCCCCTTTCTGTTAGATTTCTTTAAAAATAAAAGCCACTAGGGGCAAAAAAAGTGAAGTTCATGCTAAGTTAGGACAGGAGACAAGATGTTTCCATCCCTGAAATTATGATGCATAGAATCACTTATCTAAGTCTAAACTATGTTACAGAGAGTAAACATAATAAAAACATGCTTTATCTTTGGCATTGTTCATTAAAATGGCACATTTCTAATGTATTAAAATTCAATACAATTGATTCACTTAATACTGTATTAGCAATTCAGCATGTACTTTTACTAGTTTTAATATTTAAGTATTTTTAAAAGCCAGTACTTTTTTACTTTAAGTACAAATGTTAATGTGGTAGTTTTACTTTTACTTGAGTACATTTTTTGAGTACTATTTTCACCACTGATGTTTACCTATGGAAGAAGATTGGAACAAACCCCCTCAGAATTCTGACTTGAATCTAAAATAAAACATCAGTTGGTGTTAGCCAAATGTTAAGGGTGACATGTTTGGTTACCTGACTCTGGTGCAGGACAATTACAAACACAACACAATCAAAGGTAAGTATAAAGTTTATTTCGAACAGCAGCTGGGACAGACAGGTGAATGGACGGCAACAGGTAGGAGGTGAGAACCAGTCGGGGATTCGCTCTGGTGGGAAAAGGTGAGTTACTGATACGTCGTCTGAATGGGAGATCAATGTGCAACAGAGAAGAGGCAGATCTTACTGTTGGTGGAGATGAGGTGATCCTGGGGGGAAAAGGGATATCCACTGAGACCGAGATGCGACTCTCCAGATGCTGTCTTCCAAGCTTAGGGGAGGAGGCGAGAGACCGTTGGAGGGTGGACAGGCAGGCGAGTGGGTTGATCAGGGTTGATCCAGCAGCGAAGGTGGGCAGATAGGAAGGAGCCAGGCAGGAGATGGGAAGCAGCTATCAGCATGCAGCTGATGGGGATGCCACCGGGAGGGAAACAGAACCAGCGAAGGTTTGACTCGGACCAGGAATGAGAACTCTGAGCGGAAAGAAAAACGGACAGGTACAAAGATACAAACGAGACTGGGACTCACTAGTATCTGTTACCAGGAAGCTCAGGTACCACTAGATACGTAGAACCATCTGGCATCTGCCACCAGAAACCAGCTCCTATTTAACTGCTCCTCCTGATGAGATGATGAGCTCCAGCTGGCTACGCCTGTCTGACACACCCTGCAGGAGAGAAGGTAGGAGACGCACCCACAGCACTCAGCTCAGTGGATATGACAAAGGAGCCCTAATCCTATTCCGTGGTTTACCACTTCATGATACTTTTTCACACTTTTATCAATGAAGTATGACTGTCCAATAAAAATAGTCCCTTCATGAGACTATTTGCTTATAAATTATTGGTCTCAACTGACTAAACATAATTAACAACTTTTGCGTTGATTCTTTACATTATTCCTTTACTCTGGATTTATAAACAACAAACGTTAAAAGAATTATTCCACATTTATTTTTTATCAACCTGTTTTTAGCCAGAGTTGGTGCTTTACAACTGGATGATTTATTTACAATACTTACTATATACTTACCAAACTTATTTTCTTTTTTGTTATCAGATTGTAAACTCATATTTTACAAAACAAGCAAGGACAAAATGTTTTCATAAAAGTGTATTTATTAGAATATCAAACAAGCAGATAGCCAGCCCATATCTGGGGGATTATGAACAAATATTCCTACAATTTAAGTTGATAAAACATGAAGAGACAGTGGCAGGTCAGCAGGAGGAAGACTGGGAGATTCTGGGAAGCTGCATCCAAACATGGAGCTGAGGCCTCTCCTCCTGAACAGCTCCCTGCCTGAAACAATAAAAAATAAATAATAATGAAGAAAGTTCACACTGCACATAAGAAGCCAATTGAAGGGAAGTGTATATTTCTCTCTTACACACACACACACACACACACACACACACACACACACATACACACACACAATAATATGAATTTACAAACTAAAAAAATTCAGAGGAAGGGAATATTAGTAATTGATATTGAAAGAAATATTGGGCAAAGTTTACAAGATACTAACTAACATCTTCAGAAGCATCAAAATCTCCAGAGAATATTGTTATATTTGATACACATATCAAATACAAGCACATTAAAAACCTCATCTCGCACTTTGAGCCGCTAAGAACAATTAACAAGCAGCGGAAAACGACAGAGTGACTTGCTGAGATCAGGCCATGGTTAGCGGGGAAGTGTGTCAGCCGAGCCTGAGCTGCCGAGCCATGTTAGCGGAGCTACGCTGCTCCAAAAGAAGCCTCATTTTGGATTAACTAAGTGGATACATAAAGCTATGAAGGCTACTTTCTCGCCTAAAAACATCTTAAAACAACTTTTTGTGACAAGTTAATAGTGTACTCACTTCTATTTACCACTGCTGGCACAGTGCAATTGAAGCCATCTTGCTGGCTCAGGTCTGAAGACGAGACAGGTATGGCTGCTGGCTGGTGTGGAAAGCCCCCATGCTCTGGCTTTTTAAAATAAAACAAACTAAAATAAAAACTCAGGCTATTCTTCTTGAGTGACCAAATATCCGTGAAACAATCAAGATTGTCTGTCTGCATTCTATATAATGTCCAAATGGCCCCTGTGTAAGCGGCAGGGCTGGCCCAAGCCTCCATGGGGCCCTGAGCAACATGTGGTTTTGGGGTCATGTTAGCGGAGCAATGGTGCTCCAAAAGAAGCTTCATTTTGGATTAACTAAATCGAAAATAATTATTAGCATTATTTTTGCTAATATGTGGATTGCTGCAATCAACAGTCAGACAATTAGATCATTCACACACCTGTTATAAACCTATTGTATCTCTGACAGTGCTGTTTGCATTATATCATATATTCATGTATCATATAGGATCATTTATCGGCCAACCAATACTTGCATGAGAAGCCAATCTTATCCCCTAATCGTATCTTCATCAGCAAAGGTTTAAAGATCAGCCTCTGTCCTCTTCTGCTCTGCAGTCAGAGGTTTGACTGACAGACCAGCCCACCAGGTCAGGTCTGCATGTTTGAAGCTAACAATATTCACCTCATGGTGACTATTGTCACTCTTCTTCCTCTTTCTTTTCTTTTTGTCCAAAGTTTTGCCCAGGGGCCCCAATTGGCCACTTAGTTTGCTTTGGACTGGCCCTAGTAAGTGGGGCAGAGAGAACTTCTGAATCAAGCCACTTGTCTCATTAAAAACAAACAAAACTGAAATTGAGCACTCATTATCCATTTTCGTTTTGTGCACAAAATCAGAAATTGGATAACATTTCGGTTCAGGGTCCGTGTATTTTCAGGCAGTTCGTTTTTTCGAACGAAAATAGACTTGTTTTTTCGATTTTCGTTTATTAAACCAAAATTTGAAATCGGATAACAGACTATTCGGGTCCGATTTCTCGTCTTGGTTTAATAAATGAAAAAACTAGTTGTTTTTTTTCCCCAAACGAAAATAACTGCCTGTACAAGGATCCTGATTGCCTAAAAACTTTCTTACGCTAAGACAGTGGTTCCCAAACTTTTTCTGGGCCCCCACTATGGATTACAAATAGCTGTCTGGTTGAACAATGTTTGTGAGGTGTGAGGTGGGGGGGAGGGGATTCTTACAGACTCCCTGTCTAAGAATGAGCGGGGTGGAGGGGAAATCGACTTCTTTTTGGGGCAAAATGAATGTACGTATCTGGACATAGACACCAACATCGGTAGCCTACAAGGTACTTGTTAAGCTTAAGGTTCTGTATTGATATTAGCTAGTCATCTTTTAGCTAACATTACCTGCATCCAACAGCTTTACTCAACTCAGTCGGTTAGTTTGGAGGGAAAAACTGTGAAAAGTTCTAACACACACCTGTGTAGCTCTGCACAGCAGCAGCAGGTCTCCTTCACTGCCGCAAACCCAGTACAAGCGTCGTAGTGCTCATGTTGCGTTTAAAGGCGGCTCGGAAAAACAGGTTACCACATGTTAAGAATGGATTAAACTGTTTCAACTGCTGATAAAAGTGACAGAGGACACAGATATGGGAAGTGCGGAAGCCTCTACTGTATCAAATTGACATAGGAATAACAGAGAGTTGGCCATTCTAAAGTAAAAACCGAGCGCATACAGCGTTCATGTTTTTTTTTGTTTCTTCCATCCCGCATCCCCCCTTTAATGGCACAGCGCCCCCCGTAGGGGGCGCGAACCACAGTTTGGGATCCTCTGCGCTAAGAGGCGTTGTGTTGAAGGAAAAAGTCAACAAACTTGGTGATACAGCAAACAAAGCTGGTTTATTAAACTTGTTCACGGACACACACTGTGCTATCAGACAGCTACTCAGTACAGAGGATCATAATTATAAATTTAATCACAGGGAGCAGCAGGAACACGAGTGTTAAGTTTTGTAACAGAATGACTGTGAATGTAAGGATTTAGTTTTTCTGTGTATTAATTTAGGTTTCTGTGTTCAGTTGAGTACCGTCTACCCCTTGATTGCTCCCAGCTGCCAGCTGTGTCTCATGTTCTCTGATTACCCCTTGTGTATTTAATCACCTGTGTTCCCTGCTCCTTGTCTATACTGTCTTTGTCAGCCTGTGTCTCCCTCCCTGCCAGCATGCCAAGATGGGCCCCATATGGGGAAAAGGAGGGCTGACATATGGGTCCCATATGGGTTTGTCCGCAGGTTCCACGGTGGCCCCACTTGGGTTTACCCATGTAGGGCCCACTTAGGCTGTGGCCCTACATGGGCAAACCCATGGGAGGCCACCGTAGAACCCGCGGACAAACTCTTATGGGACCCATATGTCAGCCCTCCTTTTCCCCATATGGACCCACCTGGGCATGCTGGCAGGGTATACAATGATTCCTCGCGATACCTTTCACGGTATCGCTGCTTCGCAGATTTTTTTGTGCAGTTTTTTTTTTTTTTTCCACAGTGTTCTGCGTACTGATTGACTGTATGACTGGTCAAAACAGTCTCCGTGCTTCTTCTCTACCTGAGTGGCAATAAAGTTACGGTATTTAATACAGATTGGCCATTCAGGAGATGGAAACTGAAACTTTGAATGCCAGCTGGAAAAAAACTGGCCAGAGGCAGCAGAACCCGACCAGAGGCTCGCTTGATGAGATCCATCGCTCTGCCGTAGATACAGCTGTGAATCTAGGGGCAGGTTGGAGGAAACGCTTTAATGACATGACTCCGGATGACATTAAGGCCCGATTGATGCACATGCACATCTGCTGATCTGAAAACAGGTTTTGTTCTTTGGTTTCAATGTAGAGTATTTATTTATGCTGTGTAATAACTGTAAAAAATAAAGGTAACTACTTCACGGATTTCATCTATCACGGGTTATTTTCGGAACGCAACCCCTAAGAAAAACAATGGTTCGCTGTAAATGTAGTGTTTACTTAATTTTTTTCTGCAGCAGAAGTTTTGTCAAAAAAGCATAAAAAAAAGCTACATTTCAAAATGTTGTAAAAACTTTTTTTTAAATGAAAATCTGTGGAGGAAAAAAAAACTGTCCACAAGCATCCTCATTCCAAACACATTCACTTAAATTTTCACTTTATGGTTCATATTCACATTATTTATTGACTGTATATCAATATATTTTAAATTTAACTGAAGATATGACATAATACAATATATAATATTCAATATTGCATGGACTAGGTCATCAAATCACTACGTTGCCTGTAGGAATTTTTAATGTCCAGCAGGTGTCAGTATTGAGTGACACAGTATCGACACAGTTTTGATATGGGTCGAAACGATACATGACACCTCATCTACCCATCACTAGTAGACACAAGGGTTAAAGCCATGATAGCTGGTGTTCCCACGAAAGCTGGTTAGCAAGTTGCTAACATGTAAACAAATTAATCACAGGGCTTTAACCTGTTATTAATTTGGTTAAAGCGTGATTTAAGATGCGCCAATAAATCATGCAAAGCCTCATGGGGGCTAGGAATATGGTGGATAAAAGAGCTGGGTTTGAGGCGGGCCTCCTCCTTAGCAGGGTCCTAAGATGGCAGCTACAAGGACTCACCCACAAGATAAACATTTCACACAAAGGTTCATTTACACACTCTAGAATTCAAACCATTAAAGAAAAACGTATTGCTTCTTAACACCTGCTGATTCTGATTTCAGGCGATACTTTTTTTTTGTCTGAAATTTTTCTAAATATAACAAGAAAGTTGCTGAGTTGGCAACAGTGAGGCGACTGTTAACTGCAAGCGGGTTTGTCAGTCAGACTCTCACAGCAGACCAATAAAAGACAGTGGTTGATTTTCAGACTTTTGCCAAGGTAGATAGGTTTGTTGAATAAAATCGACTTTATATGCAAGTGTTGGCTGATCAAAGATCTCCCAAAATTAAGAGAATCAGGTCAATTTATCGGCTAACCGATTTTTCTGTGCATTCCTAACATGCTGTTTTGTTTTTATAGAACTTGTTTGGTGTGACTCACAGCAGAGGTGTGAGGTTGAAGTGGACTGAACAGGTTCTGGAGGTGCTCATCATACTGCAGCAACATCATTTTCAGTCTGCTATCAATATTAACCCCTTTCCTTTAGCTTCCTCATTAATATCACTCCCAGCTCCACAGGAAACCTGGACATGGGTTGCCATGACAACCGCCATGGCAACTGAGGGCAGTGACATCATCAGAGGGAGGTGACTCACTGCAAGAATACAACCCCTGGCAAAAAGTATGGAATCACCAGTCTTGGATGAGCACTCATTCAGACATTTCATGCTGTAAAACAAACTCAGATCAAAAACATGATACAATATTAAGGTCGTTCCAAAGTGCAACTTGTTGGCTTTCAGGAACACTCAAAGAAATGAAGAGAAAATATTGTGGAAGTCAGTGAATGATACTTTTATTGACCAAACACAGGGAAATAAATATGGAATCACTCAATTCTGAGGAAAAAAAGTGTGGAATCACTCAAATTGGAGGTAGAAAAAAAAGGACACACCCAGTCTATTTCCTTTCCCTAAATGGACACCTGCCCCAGATTAGATGTGCCCGTTAGTGTGCAGTTCAAAACACCTGCAGTCATGACACCTTGGAGGGCTGCTGGACGAAGTGGAGTGGTGAGAACCATGGCTCCAACAAGAGAAATGTCCCTTGAAACAAAAGAGAGGATTGTGAAACTTCTTGAAGAAGGTAACCCGTCACGCATGGTTGCTAAAGATGTGGGCTGTTCACAGTCAGCTGTATCCAAGATATGGACCAAATACAAACAGCATGGAATGGTTGTTAAAGCCAAGCGTACTGGTAGACCAAGAAAGACATCAAAGCGTCAAGACAAACAACTAAAGGTCATTTGTCTTGAAAACCGAAAAAGTACAACTAAACAGATGAAGCATAAATGGGAGGAAGTTGGAGTCAATGTATGTGACCGAACCGTAAGAAATCGCCTAAAGGAGATGGGATTTCAATACAGGAAAGCTAAACGAAAACCAGCATTGACACCTAAACATAAAAGAACGAGACTCCAATGGGCTAAGGAGAGGCAATCATGGACTGTGGATGACTGGATGAAAGTTGTCTTCAGTGATGAGTCAAGAATCTGCATTGGACAAGGTGATGATGCTGGAACTTTTGTTTGGTGCCGTTCCAGTGAGATTTATGAAGAGGCCTGCCTGAAGAAAACAACCAAATTTCCACAGTCCTTGATGATATGGGGCTGCATGTCAGGCAAAGGCACTGGGGAGATGACTGTGGTTAATTCTTCTATCAATGCACAAGTTTACATTGACATTTTGGACAGTTTTCTCATCCCTTCAATTGAACAGATGTTTGGTGATGATGAAATAATTTTCCAAGATGACAATGCATCGTGCCATCGGGCAAAAACAGTGAAGGCATTCCTTGAAGAAAGACACATTCAGTCGATGTCATGGCCTGCAAATAGTCCAGATCTCAACCCAATTGAAAACCTGTGGTGGAGATTGAAAAAAATGGTCCACAAGAAGGGTCCAACCAGCAAAGCTGATCTGGCAACTGCTATCAAAGAGAGTTGGCACCAAATTGATGCAGAATACTGTTTGTCACTCATCAAGTCCATGCCTCAAAGACTGAAAGCTGTTATAAAAGCCAAAGGTGGTGCAACTAAATACTAGTGATGTATTTTGAATGGTCTTTTGTTTATGCGTTTTTCATGATTCCATACTTTTTTCCTCAGAATTGAGTGATTCCATATTTATTTCCCTGTGTTTGGTCAATAAAAGTATCATTCACTGACTTCCACAATATTTTCTCTTCATTTCTTTGAGTGTTCCTGAAAGCCAACAAGTTGCACTTTGGAACGACCTTAATATTGTATCATGTTTTTGATCTGAGTTTGTTTTACAGCATGAAATGTCTGAATGACTGCTCATCCAACACTGGTGATTCCATACTTTTTGCCAGGGGTTGTACACAAATCTTGGATGGTTTCTCAAGCTGGAGTTTCACATTAAAAGGCAGGCATGAGAACAACTCTCATTTAACTGCTCTTCACAAATACACTGCAGGAAAATAGATGTTAGAGTTGCTGCATGTTGGGGTGCTGTGGTGGCACAAGGGTAAAAGCATACCCCAAGTATAAAGACCTTAGTCCTAAATCCAGACATCATAGGTTTGAGTTCCGGCCTGGCGACCTTTGCCTTATGTCTTCCTCCTCTCTCATTATCTACATTAATTTCTAATCACTCTCAAATGAAGACAGCCTGAGACAAAAAAGCGTTTAAAAAATAGTTGCTGCATGTGTTGCAGCTGAAAGTGTATAACTGTCAAGCTTTGAAACATCAGACACTCAGCTTTTTGATGAAAAGTGAACTGAATGCACTAATCTATGAAAAGCTTTACCGCAGGACGTTGGCAAACAGAAGACAAGGTAATACCCTGTTTCTCTGAGCCATGAAGAGAGGAAGACGAGCTCCTAGACTGAATAAAATAAAATCAAATGTTATTTGTATAGCACCTTTCAGCAACAAGGCATTTCAAACTGATTTACATCATAAAAGCACAAAAATACAAAGTCATAGAACACACAGTCAACAATTGAAGCATTACATTTGCCATCGTTACACATCAGATTACTGATTAATGTTTCACGATTATTCTCAAAAGCAACTAAGGTGGGTTTTTAGTTGAGATGTAAAGGAACTCAGTGTTTCAGCTGTTTCACAGTTTTCTGGAAGTTTGTTCCAGATTTGTGGTGCATAGAAGCTGAATGCTGCTTCTCCATGTTTGGTTCTGGTTCTGGGGATGCAGAGCAGAACCAGAACCTGAGGGGTCTGGAAGGTTGATACAACAGCAGCAGATCTTTAATGATTTACAAACTAACAGTATTTTAAAGTCTGTTCTCTGAGCTACAGGGTGTCAGTGAAGGACTTTAAAACTGGGGTGATGTTTTCTATCTTCTTGGTTTTAGTCAGAACAGCAGCAGCAGCGTTCTGGATCAGCTGCAGCTGGATGATTGATGTTTTCAGTCAGACCTGTGAAGATGCTGCTGGAGGAATCAATGTGACTAAAGATAAACATGGATGAGTTTCTCTAGATGCTGAGACATTAGTCCTCTAGTCCTGGAGATATTCTTCAGGTGATAGAAGGCCGACTGCTTATGGTAGCTGATCTAATTTCCTGTTACAACCTGATCTAGTGGGAGCATATAAATATTGAATAAGAGGGGTCCTATGACTGAACCATGGGGTACACCACATGTGACCTCTGACCTCTTTGATGAGAAGCTGTTTCCAATTGAAACAAAGAAATCCCTGTTGTTTATGTAACAATTGGGTTGAGTTCTGGACCAGAGAGTCCGACCCAACTCTCCAGTTGATTCAGTAATATGTCGTGGTCAACAGGGTCAAAAGCTGCACTGAGGTCTAACAGAACCAGCACTGTGGTTCTCCCACCATCTGTGTTTATATGGATATCATTGAACACTTTGATTAGGCCAGTCTCTGTGCTGTGGTGAGATCAGAAACCAGACTGGAAGGAGTGAAAGCGGTTGGTTATCATTAGGAAGCCATTTAACTGTTAAAGCAGCTTTTTCAATAACTTTGCTGATGAATGGGAGGTCAGAGGTCAGCCTGTGATTCTGTAGTACTGATTTGTCCAGATTGCTCTTTTTTATCAATGGTTTGATAAATGCTGTTGTCAAAGCCTGGGGGAAAACACCTGATGAGAGCAAAGAGTTTACTATTTGGATCAGATCATTAATGACAGGCAGGAACTTCTTAAAGAAATATGTGGGTAGGACATCAAGACAGCAGGAACTGGAGCTTAATTGATTTAAAATTTCTCCTAGGCTTTTAGTGTTAAGTATGCCCCTTTTCCACGCTCAGCTCGGTTCTACTCAGCTTGCTTTGCGAGCGTTTCCACTGGATGCTGTATTACTTCACGTTTTTAGTTTACGTGACAGGCAGCTTGTAAATATAAATGTCAGTTTTCCGTCTGCAATGTCATTATTGTAAACAACTCATTGTTTGGCGGTTAATCAGGACAAAATACGTTGTTTTTGTGGGCTATTTGTCCCTATATTTTGAAGTATTTTAGTTTAATTACACTCTTTTTTTTCATTAAATCTTGCTAAATAGATGTTGGTAGCAAGATGTGGGATTGAAGCAGTGTAATAGCGGTGTAATTTTAGTGTATATTAATCATATCTATAATTTGGTGGACACATTGTGCGCTGCATCTGAAAAAGACTCTCATACAATGGATTAATACGCAAAAAAGAGTTGCAGTGATTGGTATTTGTAGATGTTTGTGTTTAATTTAATTTCAATAAAAACCTGTTTCCCCTGTGTTTAACAAACACTTTGTAATATTTTTAAAAATGTAGGATATTCTAATAAAAGGATTCGTGCATACATCTGCAATAGCTTTTCATCTCTCTTGCTCTCGATGAAGGCGGACGCTTTTTTCCTCTGCTCCTTCCCTACCCATGCCTTCTCTGCTTGCTCTGTTTTTCTTCTGTCTTTTTCTATATTTTTGGAGCCTTTTTCTGCACATCTTCCAGATCTACAAATTATGGATCTGGTCAACCGATCTCTCAATGCAATTGATCAAATTTTTGACAAGAAGTCTGGGCACAAGAGAGCCTCTTGTCCTGCAGGGACAAACCCAGCGGGATTCACCCTGGATTTATTCATGATAACAGGATTTCTGCTGTTTGGAGCTTGTAGATTCCTGGATTATCGACAAATTTGTGACAAACTTGGCCGAACTAGCAAACACTCAGACTGTTGGTGTGGACAGAGATGAGGACTCTAAAACTCACTAACTGAATGGAATCGATCTTGGAGAAGTTGCTAGTTTCGGTTCAGTGGAACGACCAAACTAATTTGGATGATTGGGAACTGAGATGTATTGGAGAGACTTTAGGGAAGATTGAAATTTATAATCTTCCCGACCTAAGACATTCTGTATCTGAATTGGCTTTCCCCATGTGGCCTTGGAAGGGCTGCATATTTCTAATCTCCTTGAAGATATGTAAACACAATGCTCTTCCCTCCTCACCTCCTCCTGTATCTATGGAGCTGTGGAGCTGAGCGCTCCTAAGGTCATCATGCCTTGATGACAACACCTTTATCGGACTTCTGTCGGGAGGCTGAGCAACGTGGTTCCATGGCCCTTTGACATCACCGCCTTCACTCGTGTCTTTGTTTTGCCCTTTGTTTTGTCTGAATGTTGCCATCTCCCCTAATGTGTCCTTTCCTCTTTTTTGTTATAGAAACGGTGGAGTACTCCCTATTTAACCCAGAAGATGATTATTTTAGTTTTAGTAATATCAGAAATTGTTGAGTACGCACTATTTAGATCATTATACAGCCCAGAAATGGAATTAGAATTAGAATTAGAATAACTACGAACTTGGAATCCAGAAATACTTAACAGGAACAGTCATTGCTTAGTTTCTATTACTTTTAACCCAGAAAAGGATTTAGATTAGTCACTCTTTAGCTTATGTTATCAGAAACTGTAGAGTACTCACTATTTAGAAATGGAATTAGCAACCCTGAACAGGAGCACTTAGTTTACATACTTTAGAATAACATTAAATTAGTTTTCTTTCCTTTGTTTTGTTATTTTGTTTGTATTTCCTTTTAACTCACGTAAAGCACTTTGAATTGCCTTGTTGCTGAAAATGTGCTATATAAATAAAATTACTGGTAACACTTTATTTGAAGGGGTGTGAATAATACTGACATGACACCATCATAAACATGACATAACACCTGTCATGAACATGAAGTCTTCATGAATATTTATGACTGTTGTCATAAAGTGTCATTCAGTAAATCATGACACTTTTAATACAAAGTTAACATTATTCAAAATATCTTCGTTATGACAACTTGACATTAACCAAGAAATCATGATCTGACATAAATTAGTCATAATAGTAGTTATAATGACTTCATTATTACATTAGCAAAAGCTTTAACAAAACAGTGATTAATATGTCCACTCCCTGAAATAAAGTGAAACAAATATGACAAGCAATAAAGATTTCACTAAGCTTTATTACACAGTCAAATGATTTAATAACAGACTCATTAACAATTTCTTTTACATCAACTAAAGTGGAACAAATAGCACCAGTTATGAATATGTCATTAAGTGTCTTTTGTATTAACTCTTACCTCAAGTAAAGTGAAACAAGTAGCAACAGTTATAAATATATAATTGTCATTACAGTGTCAAGTGCTATATTAACAGAGTCACTGATATTAAATCTTACCTCAAGTGAAGTGAAACACTGGACTACTGATAACTACCATCATAGCTGTAGAACAAACCCTTTGTACATTGGAATAAAACTAAAGATAACTTGTTCTAAGATAACAGAGGGTTTAACATCTGGTCAGTATATTGTTACTCTGAAAGACTGATTGAAAAACTACAACAGAATTGCTTATTCTTTAACTTAGGAAAATAGGTTCTTTGAACAGTCCTAACTTTTTTTTGTTGCTTTGATTATGTCAGCCATCTCCTTCGTTATAGTCTTCCTGTAATGCTCTGAAAACAGGAGATCCTCTTGTCTTCATTTCCTGGAAGCAGCTCTTTGAAGGTGTCCAGAAATGCTCAGAAATTATAGCTGTTCTTGTAATAGTCAATCATGGTGAAAGCCTTTTCATGAATTCAAACTTGGTGAATCTCTTCTGGACATTCTCATAGTGGGTGATGACTCAATTCACTGTGGTCACTTAAAAAAAGAACAAAAAACAATGTAATCATAATTCAGCATTTATTTAAATACCATTCTAAAAATGTCCCTTGCTGCACACTGTCAGAATGGTAGACTGGCAGACAAATGTCTAGTTAACATGACTGGTTGAAGTGCAATACAATTATTTCTTAATACAAGTAGCATAATAACTAAAGCTGAACAAAATTATTCTGATCAAATATTTGTGTGGCAGAATTTCAGACAGCTTGTTATTCAGAATGCATCATTTAATGTATAGTTTTAGGCACATGAGTGTATCTTTTCACTTAATGAGCATTCAAAATTATTTCTAATCAGATACTCTGACTTATGGTTGTTTGCAAGAAGCTTATTAATAAATAAATAGATCTAACACCAGTTTTTAGTTGTCTAAAACAGAACTTATTGACTCAACTGGTGAATGTTGATTCCTGCTCCCCCTTCCACACTTATCTGGCCCATCCCACCTCACTTCACATGGTGAAAATATTAACTCAAAAACGACTTACCTAATTTTCTTGGGGAAAATTTCATCTTCTTCTTTCTCTTTGGTCAAACAGGGACTTCTTTCTCTGGTGGCATCCTCCACACTGGTAGCATGTCTTCATTAGCCAACTTTGTGCCCCCCACCATGTGTCCTTAGGCCAGAGGTTCCCAAACTGTGGGGCGCGCCCCCTAGGGAAGGGTGGGGTGCCATTGCAGGGGAGGTGCGGGAAGCCATCTGGATGGATGGAAAAAAACAAAACAAAACAAAAAAAACATGAACGCTGTATGCGCTCGGTTTTTACCTTAGAATGGCCAACTCTCTGTTATTCCTATGTCAATTTGATACAGTAGGGACTTCCACACGTCCCATATCTGTGTCCTCTGTCACTTTTATCAGCAGTTGAAACAGTTTAATCCGTTCCTAACATGTTGTAACCTGTTTTTCCGAGCCGCCTTTAAACGCAACATGAGCGCTACGACGCTTGCGCTGGGTTTCCACCTGTGAAGGAGACCTGCTGCTGCTGGGCGGAGCTACACAGGTGTGTTAGAATCATGGCAGCAAACCAGAAAAACACAAAGAATTTTTCACAGTTTTGCCCCCAAACTAACCGACTGAGTTGAGTAAAGCTGCTGGATGCACTTCAGTTAGCTAAAAGATGACTAGCTAATATCACAATACGTCACTTTAAGCTTAACAAGTAGCCTGTAGGCTACCAATGTTGTTGTCTATGTCCAGCTACGTACAATCATTTTGCCCCCAAAAGAAGTCGATTTCCCCCCCACCCTACTCATTCTTAGAGACAGGGAGTCTAACCTTGCATTACCTTAAACGGATAGGATATTCTGATGAAGGAAATCATTTACTTGTGGTTTTGTCGTGTATATAACAAGCATAACTCTTTAGATTCCACTTCAGTCCCGTCACTCAAATAATGTTATCCAATAAATTTAACATTAACACAACCTGTTGTAGTTTTCATTTTGTAAACATGATGTTAGCAGTTTTGGATGCATAGCACTGACAGATAGACATAGTTATCTATCTGTGCTACAGTAGGAAAATATGACTAGGTAGCACATATAGTCAAAACACCGGGCCTGTGGAAACGCGCTCACACCATGTCAAACCGGGCCAACCCGAGCTGATGAAGTAGAGCCAGTGGAAAAGGGGCAGTAGTTGAAACTGGGTCATTTTTTCCTGCATTTTTATGTTTGGACATGGCATTGGTGCTGGATTTAGTGTGGGTTTGTAGTTTAAACTTGTAATTTTTTATTTTTTTTTTCTCTTCAAAAAAGCTGGCAAATTGGTTGCAGGCTGCATTAGATTGAACTGCAAGTGGTAACATCACTGGAGGTTTGTGAGCCTGTCAACTGTTGCAAATAAAGGTCTAGTCTTGTTGATGTTTTTACTTATGACATCTACAAAGAACAACAGGGGGCCCTCCACAATTTATTTATTTTTTGTTCATAGAAATGTAAAAAAAAATTGGGGCCCTGTCAATTACAAAATTAATCATTGAAGATTGTTTTTAGCAGTAAAAACTGAATGACATCTGCAAAGAACGTTTCCCTTGCATGTGTTAGTGTTGAGTGATGGCTACGCAGTCTGTCTTTGTAGATTTCATAATAAACGTGAAGTTGAGTTTTACACCATTTACGTTCGGCCCTATGGAAAAGTTATCTAGCAGATCTATCTGTTTGTGCATTTCTCCAAGACACGACCTTTGCTGTAATGGGGGCGATAGAATCAATGATATCTGAAAATTTAGAATGGAGAATATCTACCATGTCTAGTTAAGAATATATTTCTAAACAGTGAAGGAAAAAAATAAAGTCTGAGCACATAGGAGACAAAAGAAGGAAATGCCAATGTGACACAAGTAAAAATACAACATAGGTTTTATAAAACAAAAGCAGACATATTGATCAGCAGTTAAATTTCCCTTCAGCAGCTTTCTCCTCTCCAGACAGAGCTGAGCTGTGCTTTGTGTCGTTTTTGGTCAGCTGTAAGACAGAAATTTGCTCTGCTGTATTTTAGTCAAAACAAGCATCATTGTTTTTGTTTTTACTCTGCATGTGACTTGACTCATAGTCTTAGCTATCTATTACGTATTTCAGAGCTCATTTAAATTGGTGTATTTCAACGATAACAGTTTGAGGTCTCATTTTCAAGGGCATCATTGGAAAACAAATATAATAAACAATAGCACAAATCACAATTATGAGTAAATTCAAAATATAACACAAAACATTTAAGCACAGAAAATCCACACACACTCTCACAACCACGCATACTTGATGCTTCTCCCTAATCTAGCCAGTTCAGGGAGATAGGTTTGTCACAATAAACCTGTACATATAAATTCATAAGTCCAAAATAAATTAGCCTTTGTGAGTATTGAAAGCTGGTGCAAGTTGTTTAAAATCAGTAAGCATAGACAATTTCTGAACAGATGTGGTAGATGTAAGTGAGAGAGGCAGGTTATTCCAATCTGATGGAGCTTAAGCTGAATTTCATGACAACTAATTTCTTTCAAAATTCTTGATGTAAAAAAAAGTTTTACTCTGACTACATTGTGAACTAATCTGCATAATCAAGAATTGGCAGAATCAGTTGTGTAACAACTCTTTTACAAACTAAAAGGGGGAAACATTTAGCAGAAACAATCAGTGACTTTAGGTATAAAGGACAATCGTGAGTCAAGCCAAATAAATATTTAAATTCATCACCTTTTCATAATGCTGTTCTCGCTAGGAAATGAATATAACACCTGTCAGGGCCATGCAGAGACCTTTTGAGGGTCAGGGGCTCAAAGTTAAAAAAGGGCACATTGAATAAGATCTTAAAACAATATACAACATAACAACAACCCATATTAATCAAGAATTTAATTGGATATTATGTTTCAGAAGAGCAGTGATCATTATTTGTTTTAAAGGTTTTATTGGCTCTAGTGGCCTTTATTTGAGAGTACTCTGACAAGAAAATGGGTAATGAGAGAGGGGGAAGATATGAAGCAAAGGTCATCAGGTTGGGCTTGAACCTGTGACCAGGCTAAATTGTCGTGATGGGAGCTACACAGGACCCCAGAATGTTATGGACCGACGCTGTTGTCACGATTGCCTAGAAACGGACACTATGCAGTCGCGGTGAGCTGCTGTCAACCTGCGTCTTTTTGAAACGTCCTCGTCCCGATACTCCACCGCCCTTAGAAGTAAAACCTGTCATAAAGATACAAGACGTGTGATTGAAGACGCAAATCCTAGGCTGAATAATGTTAGTGAGGATGAACACAGACAATTTATATATATATATCTGTGTGTGTGTGTGTGTGTGTGTGTGTGTGTGTGTGTGTGTGTGTGTGTGTGTGTGTGTGTGTCCATCGTGGCACAGTGTCCTGCTGTATGAATGGATCAGGAGAGGAACTGGAGACCCGTCATAACCTAAAGAACCAGACATCAACATCTCTTCATCCATCAATGATCTCCTGAGGCTGATATGGTACAGAACATTTTGCTATGAGTAAGTTTCTTATTATGCTTTTACTGGTTTGATTATTTGCTTATTTAATGTATAATATCAGCCAAAATAATACAAATTGTCATTTAAAGAACAAATCATACAAATAGATTAACACTAAATACTTAAATATTTCCTACTTTAAAAGGTTTGTTAGGGCTTCCTGTAGGTTTAATTTTGAAATGTTGATATATTTTATGGATTCATTGTTCAGTGGTCATTAATGGACCAGATATAGACCTGCAACCTTGGGCAGTTCTAGATGGGGGCCAATGGGGTACCAAAGAAGTTATTCTAAATAAATGTCTTATGTTAATACTCAGTGGTGGATCACTTTTTTTTTAACCTTCACAATTTTACTTTAACAACGAATTAAAAATTATAGTGCTGCACTCTTAACTGCTGTATAGGATCACACTTTCCATCTGCCTGTTTTTTGTGTGTTTTTTCCCCCATTCTTTTTCAAGTGTTGCCATGAAAAAACACTGACTACCCTGGCCACTGTGTTAAACTTGGTCTAGAACCAGCCTCCAAACCTAACTCCTTATTTCTATAAATATTTTAGTAATATTCTTTACAGTACAAGTATGTTCACATAACTTTTATACTTTTGGCTGTCTGAGGACACATTTTGAATATTAAATCAGGTGTTATGATCAATACTTGATCATATTGATAAACTAATTTGATAAACTACTCAATACTTGAGTAGTTTATCAAATACTTTTTACACTTGCTTAATTAAATGTGTTTTTAAGGTATGCTACTGTGATTGGAGTTCAATTTTGGGATACTCTAACCAACTATGTATGAATGACTGCTCTACAGATCACGTTTTAAAGACAAAAAACACCGCCATAAAATATTGTCTATCACTGCAGTGGACATCCCACCCCATGAGAGTCCCCCGCGCCGAGGGGAGCATCCCTTATTTTAATTTCTGAAAGGTGGCAACCCTTTTGGCTCAGTTTAAAAATACAAAAAGCGACCTACACACAAACTGACAGATCATCAGTAAAGCAGGTGTTTAAATTAGCTAATCAACCACCGCTGTGTTAGTTTGGCTAATAGCAGCGGTGGCTAATCTACAACAGTGATTACTTAATAAAAGCAAAATACACATCAAGTCTAAAAGCATAAAACTAACGAACTGAATGTTCTTGTTCTAGAGGGGGTAAAGTTTGAGTGTTCTTGGTGCCGAATCCTGATACAAAAAGTTGAGTTGTTGTCAGTTGTTATGGCAACGACAACAAGTCTATGTGTATCGTAAAGCCGACACGAGAGCGAGAAAAAAAAGAATAAGTAGTTTTGAGTTATTTTCCCCATGGCTTAACTCTAATGAATCCTACCTACATCTCCAGGTTTCACTTTAACGGACCAGTTCTGCCGCGGCAGCGCGGCTATGAACAGCGTGTAAAAGAATAGTCTGATTAGGGGGCGAAATAAATTTGTGGCACAGCCTTTTGTGGCAATAGTTTTATAACATGTCTTGCAAATTACTTCATTTTGTTCGACATCCTCCATATAAAATCCAAACCACTGCCAAATTATTGATCGAGCGCCGTTTCTCTTTGGAACTAGACTAGTTCATCTGATTCCTCTTCAGTTACTGTCTCATTCACAGCTCAAACTCTTGCCATCACCATGTTGTTTGTTTTCTCCTTGCAGCGTGATTGGTAGAACATTTTCAGGTTGGGAGGGGGGAGGGACTAGTGATGCATTCATAGAGTGTCGGATAAACTATACTCAGTGAATTTGACGGCAAACGCTTATTATTTGAACGACAATTTATACTCGATAGCTGCAATATGCCATTTTAACTATCGTAAATTGAAAATATCGCGATACATCGAGTATGCTCGATTCATAGCCCAGCCCTAATTGGCGAGGAGATAAGTTATGCTCATCTCCATATTTTAGATAGTTGATGGGGTTTTTTTGTTAGTTTTTTTTTTTTTTTTGCTATGCAGTATTATGTATTTTCCAGGCTCAGTTTCTGATTGGCTATACATTTCATTCACTTGGCTAAGACAATCCAACATGTTGAATATCCCGATTTTAGACTGCAGTGGTTCCAATGACCCTTTGAGTGGACTATATCCCCCTCAACACAACAACACATGGCAGAATATCTCTTGCAATTATCTTAAGAGCCTCCCCGTCCTTCAAATTCTCAGAAGGGGGAAATTGAGACAGAAATTGGAATAAAAATCTTGTCTCGTGAATTAGGCATTGTGACGATCCCTCCACTTTACATGAGGGGGTTTATCCCTTTACATTAATTGTTCTTTATTTTCAAGGCATACTGGAAGTAGTGTCATCCATGTTCCGCTTGGGCTTCGCGTTTCCTGGCTATATAAGAGACGTGCTCATTTGTCAGGGGGTTCTGGTGGAGCTCACTTGGGGCTGAGCTGACTTCTCCGCCCAGCTCCGCTTTTCAGGCTGGCTCTTGCCTGTATTGTCTGCCCACCCCGACTTTGCTTTGTTTTTCTTTTCTTTTGCAGGATTCCCTGTTTGCACCATCTGCTTTTGGGTAATGCCATTGGCCACAGGGGCCGCCTGCTTATTTTTCTTTTATGTTTGGTGCTTAATAAAGAGCGTAATTATTGTTGAAGTCCGTGTCTCCCTGTTTTTTGTTACGGCTCAACGAGCCGGGTCGCAACAGGCATCGATGTCCACACTGTTAAACAGGACACGCAAAAAAACAGTAAGAACCATTCAGTTACCTTAAAAAAGACTGTAAAGAAGAAATAAACCTTTTTATTGTCATTATTATCACAATACTACCACAAAATACTTGAAGGAAAACCCACAAACCTACCACTAAAGAGGCCTTGAAAAGAAATACCCAGTCTCCATTACAAAACATGGTGATATCACACTCAAGCTCTTCAGTTGACACAGGAATGTGTTCCAGAGAGCAGCCAGATGATGGTCAAACCCCCCACCTCCAATTGATAACAGAGCCCTAAGCAGGTCCTGCAACACATGATGAAAACATCTCCTCCTCTGTTCCCTTCTCATTCCTAGCAGGAACTCTATCATACTTAAATCACACAGCTCAATTATCTCCCCCAAAACTAAGAAACCAAGAGCAATTTCTGAATAATTTGATGAAGTCGTCAACTGTGTTTAGGTTGATTTGGCTACAGACTACTCCTTTAATCTAGTGGATGAACATGAAAAACAAATATGTGGACCAATTTCTGCTTTATTTGTGTGAGGAACAGCTAACTGCCACACTAAAGGACAAGGAAAACAACTTAACATGGTATTTTCACTTTTTTGTCAAAAAACAAAATAAAACAAGAGAATATAGACTTTATTCAATGCTGATCAGCTGGACAGGAATGAAAGCCAGCAGCTAAAGTGTAGCCAACTGTAGACTGAAGATAGTACCCAAATATGATAGAGCCATATCAGTGTAACGGACACACTGACCTCAGCAATCTACAGCAGCATAGCAGCATTCAGAAAGCTCTCAGGATATCTCACCTACATCTTGACACCACCCAGCAGCCCCGGCGGCTCTTCCTTACCTGTTAAGCAGGCACTGAGGGCCAACAGGGCCGCAAACGCCGCAGTTCTGCCGAGCATCGGAGTCCGCATCCAGGCCACAGCTCCAGCGGCGGACGCGGCGCGCGAGGATCGAACAACAGAACAGGCGGAGGTAGAGAAGGAGAAGGAGGGAAAAGAAAAGGAAGATCTTGCGGTGAGAAGTCGGTCTGGATCATTCCTCCATCCCCTGGCGCCTACGGGAGGAGAGAACCTCTGTCAAGCTGAGGAGCAAAGAGCAGATCGGAGCGGGTCTGTTGAGTTGTGGATCTATCTGATCCTCTCGACTCTTCTTCTGCTGCCACTGAGCTCGAGTAAAAGATCAGAAGCGTGTGACGCAAAGACGCTGCTTCCTCCTCCACTTCCAGCACCGCAGTGAAGTTAGTTTCAAGTTGGATATTCGATATTCGCGCTCCGCGGAGTAAGCAGCGTTTAGCTCAAGGTTGATCCGATTTATGAACGCTAATGTCGGCCAGCCGTTCTCCACCGCTCCATTCCTCAAGCGCTCGGAGGTTCACTTAGGGACCGTCAACAAATGTCCGAACCAAACACTCCTGTCAAACAAATGTTAATAAATGCTTTGCCTTTTGACTAACTGATACAAAAAAGTGATAATTCATGTTTTTACATAAGACACACTATCCTCTATTAAATTTTAAAATCATATTCAATATTTGAAACAATTTTAATATTAAATAATATGTTTTCAATTGCTTCCAAGTCGTGTGCCCTATAGACTCAAAACCAGTGTGAAATTATAATACCAGTCTGTATAGATGAGGCACACAAATTTTATTGCATTTTAACACATTTTTTATTTTTTATAATTTTTTTAGTCAAAATTCTGTATTTTTCTTCATTAGCTTCTAGGTCATGTGACCTATTGACTCAAAAACACTTTGAAAGTATTCAAATAGTCTGGATTGATGAGGCACAAAATGAGCTGACAAGTTGCAGTAGAAAAAGACAAAGTCTGGTAAAGTTAAATGCCCTGCTTAATTTTAATTTCTCTCTCTCTCTCTTTCTCTCTCTTTTTTTCTCTCTCTCTATTTATATGTGTGTGTTTGTGTTGTTGAGGAAAATAAATATTCTTAGTGCTTAATACAGTTAAATCTTACGACATGTGAAAATAGTGGATTAAGCAAGAGTCCTTTGGATAAAATCTTAGAGGGCCTGCAGAAAAGAATGTCCGTTATTATGGAGGAACCATGACATAAATTAACTTTGGCACACAGGCCATGTCTCAAATGAGCAGCAGCAAGGAGACATCTCAAGTCATCTCCTTCAGAGAGACACTAAAACTTAAGGACAAACAAACTAACAACATAATATTAACAATAATTGCAATTTTATATTAACAACTACATGGAGTCTCTAACCTAGGCTAAACGTAATATCAGTTAGTTAAATGTAATCAAAACTAGCATAACATTAATTAGAAAATGTTTAGAATGAATGTGTTTATATTGAAAATGCTCAGGTATATTCTATAAGTGTTTTATTCTTAAAATCTGCGCTTTGATCTAAGAGGATGCAGAAGTTCTGAACCACTTTGCATATCAGGCTTTATGTCAATTTAAAATTACTGCACTGATCTGTATTTGTAGGAATTACACGACAGGGAAATAAAATAGGTCTAAGACGGGTTAACTTTTGGTTGAACTCTGGTGAAAAGACTAGAGGCTTTGTTCCAACCAGGAATTAGGAGTAACATATTTCAAACTGGCATGAGAAGAGCTGGCTCTAAATGACCTTTGCTCTCCCTTGTCTAGACAGAGAAGCGCTGTAGCCCTGAAATTAAACAGGTCTCAGAAGGTAATAAAATTGCCTCAGATGTCCCAACTTAGTAATTTGAAACTAGTTGTAGCCGTACAAGGGAAAGAACACGCATTAATTGCATAATTGCATAAATTAAAACATAGGAAACACCCTTTTGAATAAAAGTAAGGCCCCAGAGGAACAAATCAGATTTGCTTTTGCAATTCTCCAAAGACGTCTTTGCTTTTTGTTCGTCGTTTCCATTTCCTCTCTCAGGTAAATTCATGTGTTGTTTGTGCTTTGAGTTTCTGATGTGTTGTGATGTGCTCTTGTGGTGATAATATGCATCTGTCTTGAATAAATGCTGATTATTGGGACACTGTTACCTCTGTGTGAACTCAGTTTCTTTTGCACACAGCATTTTCTGAATCTGGGCATGAGAGGATATAATGAGTCAAAAGTTTTTAAAAGGGTTAATAAGCTTTCAAATGTTCTTCTCTTAATAGTTTGTGTGTGCGTGTATGTGCGTGTGTGTTAACACTTTTTGACTTCCTCTGAAAAGTATAATGCAAATTTTTCCAACTGAGATGACAGCATTGGTTTTGAAAGATTAATTTATTTGAATAATACTTGCCTTTATATTCTATGTGAACATGCCAGTTCATATTTATAATTAAATACTTTGAGTCATGAAAGATGTTTAAAATTCAAAACAAAGTCAACCTGCCGACAGGAATATGAACATATTTCTTCAATAGACTATCAAAGAAGTAGGATAACCTGTTGAAAGATGGCAGTTATATTAACACGTCGGTTTAAAAAAAGGCGGTACTCAAGGGAAAAAGTTGTTTCAGTTTATTGATTTATTGTTCACGTAACAAATCCGTGTATGACTTTCAACTGGAAAGATTTTAAATACTTAATTCTGTCCTAGTTTGTTCAGGAGAATGCCTCCTTATTTCAGCAGGTGGCAGTGTTTTCCTGTATATACCATACTCTAGCTTCGACGAAAGCTAGTAGGAAGTAAGCTTGTATTTTTTACATCTTACCAGAGTAGCATTCACAGGCTGGTGGCAACATAGTACCGGTTTTGGATTTAATTGGTAAGTTGGATTTTTTCCCACTACACCCAATTCTCGTATCAGCGTATTTTATTTTCGTAAAGAAAATATCTCGCTTCCTGCGGTGCCGTTTTAAAAGATTTTCCTTGTTTCCGTTTCGAAAGGATTTTACGTCAGTTGTATTACAAACTAACAAGTCGTGTCAACAAATGTAAATGGTTTTCCAATTATTCTTCCGGGACGAGTATTGTGTAGACGTTTCAGTTGCGTTTTTATGCTTTTGTATGTCATAGAAAGAACTATAGCACAAAACTTGTGAACAGAAATAAGAAGACATATGACAGACGAGTCAAAAGTAATCACACCATTGATTTCATAAATAGTAATATAGTTACAATAAAACAACATTAAAGACAAGCAGGTAAGATCGAGACGTATAGCTAAACCAGTAGGAAGTACCAACCAAATCTACTGCATAATGGTCACCTGAATGTTACATGTAGTCTCCGTTCTGTGTATCCACCTCAGAAACTTCCAAGAAATGCCTCTGCCAAGATTGTTGATGGTGGTCACAGGAGACGATTTTGGCTACTGCCCGAGAAGGAACCAGGGGATTGTGGATTGCTTTTTGGCCGGAGGCATTTCCAATGTATCCCTACTTGTTAATGCCTCGGCTGCCAAAGAGGCAGCTGACCTGGCTGGCAGGTAGTGTTATTCCACTATATTTTTTAAGGTTCTAACACAAGCATAGTTGGGCAAGAATTTAAAAATACAATTGATTGGGAATTTAGGTTTTCTCCTACCCCCAATTTTGCTCATTTAAATAAAAAAAATTAATATTTAACATGAAATTAATTTAATATTTAGCTAACATTACTTATATTTTAATTAATTAATGCTCTTAATTCTCACTAAATGCACAATGAACTTTGAAGTGGTTTTATGTCGGAGTCTGTGTTGGCCAGTTCATGTGTGAAGATGATATCTCTCAAACTCCTCGAATCATTCAATAGTAAATATGACCTAGAGCACATGTGTCAAACTCAAGGCCCGCGGGCCACATGTGGCCCGCCATGCCATTTTATGTGGCCCCCCCAGCATTTTATAGGCCGATGATCGACTTAAAATAAGTTTTTGAGCACGAATTGACTACAAACTACATTTCCCACAATGCATTCCGATTGTTACCAGCCAACATTACGGCTTCTCGCCACTAGAGAGCAGCAGAGTCACCTCAAGCTGCTTATTGATTTTCCCAGCGAATAAAACTGAGACATCGACAAGCTAACATCAAAACGTCCAAGAAAAGAAAAATCGATTTACAAGTAAGACTGTGAATGAAGATGTGTGAGTTGGTGTCAGGGCGGCAGGTCGCGCTAGACTTTTTTGTTATCCGTTATCTTGATCAACAACGTAAAAAAAATTCGGTCATGCACTATTTTTATCCGTGAAATTACAATCATATTAACATCAGCTATTTAGTCGCATTTTATGCGGTTTAGTTAATATTCACCGTGAATACAGATCCCATCACAAATTAAGCAGATAAATGTATCTACATCTAAGCAACTTCACTTAAATTAATGTCACTTCACCCGCTGGGGTCTGAACGCACTTCCTCCTGGTTCCCGGTCTGCAGAAAAATCCGCCACGTCCGCAGTGGTTGAGCAGCGGACTGCGCATGTTACAGTCTAATTAACTTTTGCATCGTCATTTATTTCCTCAAGATAAAGTACCGGCTCCTCAAATGGATCCTCAACGTTGCATTCTCTTTAGTTTTCTCTGTAATGGAGACTTGAATTTAACGCTCCATTTCAACCAAAGGTTTGTAATGCGCTTCCTAACCAGACGCTCCAAACCGTCCGGTCCATAACTCTTCAACACGCTGTCAGCTCCCGGTCAGAAAGACGCATTTAGTTCAGAGTCCATGAGATGATATTCAGAAAGGATTTTTAATTAATTGATTTCAGTTGCCTCTGAGACTAAATATTTGCGTAAAGTCTATAATGTCTGCCCATGTGACTTGTTTTTATTATTTGTTTGCTTACTTTTAAACACTGATTTAAATATTGTAATTTTTAAACTGAGCAGTAATTTTACATCCATGGAAACTCAAATGTAATATTTAAAACTTCAATACATAAAATCAGTTATTTAACTATATGAGATGTTTAATTTATTTTTAACATTGTATTTTTATACATTTATGCTAGGGCTGCCCAAGTCTAGTTTTCCAGAGCTACCATCTGCAACTTTAGATGGTTCCTTCTCTAACACACCTGGACCATTGATAAGCCTCTACAGAACTGAATGAGGGAAGTCAACCTTTTGTCTGGGGTGTTTTAGCAGGGATGCCCTCCTGATTTGTACCGTCAATGTGGCCCGTTGAGGGTGGCCAATATGCTGAAGTGGCCCTCGGTGAAATTGAGTTTGACACCCCTGACCTAGAGGAATCCTGGCTTTGGCATCTTAAAATATTCCTTTAGCAATCAGGAAAAAAAAAATCCCCAACTTCCCAAAAATTAGTATGACGATAATTCTAATGATGTTGGGATGTTGTTTAAAAAGAAAAACAGACTCAAAAACTTATTCTTCCCAAAAGCAATTAACACCCTCAACACTCACATGCACTATTTATGAGGTGGTTTTATGGGTGTATGAATGAATATATCAATTTAACTGATTTAATATTGTAAATAACGTCATCATATTTATGTTTGTTTGCACTGTTGGAACTGACTTTAATCTCATTGTGCCAACAATAAACAATTATTTTTTGTAAATATTCACTTTTTTGGATTTTGTTATCTGTAACACATTCTAAAAAAGTTGGGACAGGGCCATGCTTACCATTTTGTTACATTACCTTTCCTTTTAACAACACTGTTTGCTTCAAGTCCAAGCTTAATTGTTGGAGCTTTGTATGTGGATTTTGTTCCCATTTTTGGTCAACTTTGTTGCTTAGCAATTTAGGGCCACTGTTATATTTTGTGCTTCATAATGCGCCACACATTTTCAATAGGAGACAGGTCTGGTCTGCAGGCAAGCCAGTCTAGTACCTGTACTCTTTTACGATCAAGCCTTGCTGTTGTAATTTAATGCATATGGAATGTGGTTTGGCATTGTCTTCCTGGAATAACCAGGGATCCTTAAAAAGGATGGCAGCTTATGTAGCTCCAAAACCTGTGTGGTCCTGTATAGTATGCGTGGCTCAGTGGGATTGTGCGTTAGTGGAGTGGTGGTTCAGCCTGTAGAGGAGCCGTCACACCTGAACGTCACGCAGCATGCTGTTTTTTCTTTTCTTCTTTTTTTTTTCCAGCACCACAGAGTTGTTGCATGCAGCCCCACCAAGATCAGGACAGCCCATTCCTTAAAATTGCCAATCTAATCCGTGTGGTGCTTATTAAAAATTCAGCAGTAGGAAAATGGAAAACCTTGGTCTCTACTAGCACCTCATAATTGGGGCCTGCTATGCAAAGCATAGCAGGAACCTACTGTTCTACACCCAACAAGCTATCTCTTTACTATTTATTTTTCTTCCATCACTGTTAATGCGACCCATACTGCTGCGTGCACCCCCAAAAATGGTATCAAAACATTCAGCTTGATCCCAAGAAGGGAGCTATTACTTTTAGTGGGATTCTGAGTTAAAATGACGACAAGAACAATCGAGGCTGAGTGTCTCACAGAATCAGTAATCTTTCTCTCTGAAACACTCACACAGCACAGTGGAGGTCTGACTCCAAAACTCTTTTTAACTCCCCCCTCACAGGCACAAATATCGCCCTATTGGTCTAAAAGTCGGTCATGACATAGATACACATGCCTGCTCCCGTAAAATGTTTTCAAAATGTTGCTAGAGCTTATGGTTTTTTGCCAGGGTCCTTGAGACCGACGCTGGGTGTCTCACAAGTATAGAAACTCTGTCCAGCATACTGTCTGATTGAGAGAGCCAGCCCAGGTGCAGATCGTTAATTACCATAGCAACGAGCCCAGACAGAGGCAGTGAGTAGTCCACAAACAGGCGCAGAGACAGGTCTCACAATGCATTGTAGGAAGAATACATATTTCCTGTGACCATTCATATTTTGCTGACATAAAATTATTATTTCTCTGAATTTTTGAGTGTGAATTAAAATCCTTAGTATGAAGATTGAAATTCTTTAGAAATAAACAATTACCCAGTGTCTTCATGTTTTTATTTTGGACCGTGAGTGGGAACCACATGTGCGAAGCTTATAGTCAGTCTCACACTTTGCTTTGCACAGTGTTCTGCCATTGTAGTGTTTTGGTGAACCTGGTCAGTAGTAGTACCATGGTAATGGACCTGGTGGTGATCCATGTCAGACCTGCATGGATGTTTAAGCTAGGTTCAAAGCAATGGACATACTTCTACATGCCTCCATTTAAATTTCTTCATGAATTTTGTAGTTTTGTAATTTTGTAGTTTTTTGTAGTTTTCTTTATTCCTCTGCATCAAACAGACAGATGTGCAGACCAACTGATTTAACTCGTCATGCAGGGCTGGTCCAATGTGGTATAGGGCAGGGGGGAAATTAAAACTTTCGTGTGCACAATTTTATACTCATGAATTATTTGCCACACTTTTATAAATGTGTTCGTACGCCAAGTTTTGGTGTTGCGCACACTTTTATACATGCGATCCCAAAAGTTTTAGTCTTACTTGATGTGTGTGTACAAACACACACACACACACACACACATATATATATATATATATATACACACACACAGTACAGACCAAAAGTTTGGACACACCTACTCATTCAATGAGTTTCCTTTATTTTCATGACTATTGACATTGTAGATTCACACTGAAGGCATCAAAATTATGAATTAACACATGTGGAAATATGTACTAAACAAAAAAGTGTAAAACAACTGAAAATACGCCTTATATTCTAGTTTCTTCAAAGTAGTAACCTTTTGCTTGTGATTACTGTTTTGCACAGTAATCACAAGCAATGTGTGTGAGCGTTCATGTTTTATTGTGTGTTTTTTTCATCCAGACGGCTTCCGCGCCCCACAGTTTGGGAACCTCTGACTTAGCTGCTTTTGTCTTGCCATAATACAAATTCTAACACTCTATTCAGTAGGACTATCAGCTGTGTGTCCATCTGACTTCTGCACAACACAACTGATGGTCCCAACCCCATTTATAAGGCAAGAAATCCCACTTATTAACCTGACAGGCCACACCAAGCCTGTCAGGTTACAGGTTATGTTGTCTCTCTACAACATGGAAGCTCATGTCAGGCATCAAAGCGGCTAAGATAAGCGGGCATATGGATAAATACATGAGCACGGCAGATAGCAGAGGAGCCAAACACCAACTCCTTGTAGACCACACAGTCGCCCGAGACTGCAAAACACACCAACCTGTGCAACCTGGATTGATTACCCTGTGGAAAACCACCCTTGAAACCAACTGCAAACCACTTGCACAAGTGTCCATCAAATGTGGCATATACCAAGGAGATGCTCTGTCCCCACTGCTGTTCTGCATAGGCCTGAACCCCCTCAGCCAAATCATCAACAAGACTGACTATGACTCAAGAATGGGGCCACAATCAGTCACCTCCTCTACATGACATTGACTCACTGATCCACACCACCAGGATCTACAGCACTGACATTGGGATGTCATTCGGACTAGAGAAATGTGGTCGGATGGTTACAAAGAGAGGGAAGGTCGTCCGCACAGAAGGGGTCTCACTCCCAGAGGGAACAATAGCAGACATAGAGCACAGCTACAAATACCTGGGAATACCACAAGCAAATGGCAACCTTGATGAGGTCACAAGGAAAGGAGCCACAGCCAAATCAATCAATCAATCAATCAAATTTTATTTGTATAGCACATTTCAGCAGCAGGCATTTCAAAGTGCTTTACATGATTTTCAAAACATCGTTTGACAAGGAAACAGTGAGAAAGAAAAATAAAAAGAAAGTAAAAAGAAAAGATGAAATCGTTAAAAAGATTAAAAACATCAAATACGTTGAAAGCATTAATTGCCATAAGCAACTCTAAACAGGTGGGTTTTAAGCTGAGATTTAAAGGCACCCAGTGTTTCAGCTGTTTTACAGTTTTCTGGAAGTTTGTTCCAAATCCGTGGTGCATAGAAACTGAATGCTGCTTCTCCTCGTTTGGTTCTGGTTCTGGGGATGCAGAGCAGACCAGAACCAGAAGATCTGAGGGGTCTAGACGGTTGGTACAGCAATAACAGATCTTTAATGTATTGTGGTGCTAAACCGTTCAGTGATTTATAAACTAGCAACAGTATTTTAAAGTCTATCCTCTGAGCTACAGGGAGCCAGTGTAGGGACTTTAAAACTGGTGTTATGTGCTCTATCTTCCTGGTTTTAGTGAGAACACGAGCAGCAGCATTCTGGATCAGCTGCAGCTGTTTGATTGATTTATTAGTCAGACCTGTGAAGACGCTGTTGCAGTAATCAATGCGGCTAAAGATAAATGCATGGATGAGTTTCTCTAGATCGTGCTGAGACATTAGTCCTCTAATCCTGGAGATGTTCTTCAGGTGATAGAAGGCCAACTTTGTGACTGTCTTAATGTGGCTCTGAAGGTTCAGGTCAGAGTCCACCACTACTCCCAGGTTTCGGGCTGATCGCTGGTTTTCAGTTGTAATAACTGAAGCTGAGCATTGACTCTAGTTCGCTCCTCTGTAGGTCCAAAGATAATAACTTCAGTTTTGTTTCTGTTCAGCTGGAGAAAGTTTTGGCACATCCACACATTTATCTGTTCTAAGCACCTATTCAGTGATTGGAGGGGTTCAGAGTCACCAGGTGACATTGTGATGTAGAGCTGTGTATCATCCGCGTAGTTATGGTAGCTGATCTTATTTCCTGCTATAACCTGAGCCAGTGGGAGCATATAAATATTGAAAAGAAGGGGTCCTAGGATTGAGCCTTGGGGTACCCCACATGTGACCTGTGACCTCTCTGATGAGAAGTTTCCAATTGAAACAAAGAAATCCCTGTTCTTTATGTAAGATTCAAACCAGTGGAGCACTGGACCGGAGAGTCCGACCCAACTCTCCAGTCGATTCAGTAAGATGTCGTGGTCAACAGTGTCGAAAGCTGCACTGAGGTCCAACAGTACCAGCACTGTGGTTCTCCCACTGTCTGTATTTATATGGATGTCATTGAACACTTTGACTAGGGCCGTCTCCGTGCTGTGGTGAGCACGAAAACCAGACTGGAAGGAGTCAAAGCGATTCATTGTTGTTAAGTTATTTAATTGTTTAAAAACTGCTTTTTCAATAACTTTGCTGATGAATGGGAGGTCAGAGGTCAGAGGTCGGCCTGTAATTCTGCAGTAGTGATTTGTCTAGATTGTTTTTTTTTATCAGTGGTTTGATAACTGCTGTTTTCAAAGTCTGGGGGAAAACACCTGAAGACAACGATGAGTTTACTATTTGGAGCAGATCATTAGCAACAACGGGCAGGACTTTCTTAAAGAAATGTGTGGGTAGGACATCCAAACAGCAGGAACTGGAGCTTAATTGACTTATAATTTCTTCTAGGGTTTTATAATGAAGTAGTTGAAATTGGGTCATTTTTCCTGCATTTGTTTTGTTTGGGCACAGCATTGGTATTGGCTTTGGAGTGGATGTGCAGATTAATCCTCTGATCTTTTGAATTTTCTCTGAAAAGAAACTGGAAAACTTGTTGCAGGCGGCATTAGATTGAAGTTCAGGTGGTAACGTCACAGGAGGATTTGTGAGCCTGTCAACAGTAGCAAATAAAGCTCGAGCGTTGTTAGTGTTTTTGTTTATGACATCTGCAAAGAAAGCCTCTCTTGCATGTTTTAGTGTGGAGTGATAGTTACGTAGTCTTTCCTTGTAGATGTCACAATAAACGTGTAGTTGAGTTTTACGCCATTTCCGTTCGGCCCTACGGCAGAGCTGTCTTGCAGACAGAACTGTTTGTGCATTTCTCCATGGAGATTTCTTCCTACCAGTCACAGCCTTCACTTTAATGGGGGCAATGTAATCAATGATATCTGAAAGTTTGCATTGAAAATCATCTACCAACTTATCTACGTCATTATATGGTAAGAGCAAGGAAGAAGAGTAGATTTGATTAAATGTTTCTGCTGTGTTTTCTGTGAAAGTACGTTTTGTGATAGTAGTTGTTTGTCCAAGTGGGTTAACGGATAAAGAACATTCAAAGATAACAGCAAAGTGATCCGACAGGGCGACATCCTCCAACGAATAAGACAAGTCCTGAGAAGCCAGCTCAATGGCAAGAACAAGATCCGTGCAATAAACAGCAATGCCTTACCAGTAATCAGATACCCTGCCGGAATAATTAGCTGGCCAATGGAAGAGATGAAGGCCACGGATGTTAAGACTCGGAAGCTACTAACCATGCATGGAGGGTTCCACCCCAAATCCAGCACCCTGAGACTGTACACGAGCCGTAAGGAAGGAGGCAGAGGACTAGTGAGTGTGAGAGCCACTGTCCAGGATGAAACATCTAAGATCCATAAATACATCAAGGACAAAGCCTCAACGGACGATGTGCTCAGCGAATGTCTCAGGCAATGGGGAACAGAGGACGAGGTGCTGGAGGAACCATCATGGGAAGACAAGCCCCTACATGGGATGTACCACCGACAAATAACTGAAGTGGCTGATATCAGGAAATCCTACCAATGGCTGGAGAAAGCTGGACTCAAGGACAGCACAGAGGCCCTCATCCTGGCCGCCCAGGAACAGGCCCTAAACACCAGAGCAATAGAAGCTCAGATCTACCACACCAGACAAGACCCAAGGTGTAGGTTGTGCAAGGAGGCCTCTGAGACAGTCCAGCACATAACAGCAGGGTGCAAGATGCTGGCAGGGAAAGCGTACATGGAACGACATAACCAAGTGGCGGGCATAGTGTACAGGAACATCTGTGCAGAATATGGACTGGAAGCCCCGAGGTCAAAATGGGGGACACCCCCAAAGGTGGTGGAGAATGACCGAGCTAAGATCCTGTGGGACTTCCAGATCCAGACAGACAAGATGGTAATGGCGAACCAACCGGACATTGTGGTGGTGGATAAAGAACAGAGGAAAGCCGTTGTGGTGGATGTAGCAATACCAAGTGACCACAACATCAGGAAAAAGGAGCATGAGAAACTGGAGAAATACCAGGGCCTCAGAGAGGAACTGGAGAAGGCCTGGAAGGTGAAGACCACAGTGGTGCCTGTGGTCATCGGGGCCCTCGGGGCAGTCACCCCCAAACTGGAGCAGTGGCTCAAACAGATCCCAGGAACAACATCAGACATCTCAGTCCAGAAATGTGCAGTTCTAGGCACAGCCAAGATACTGCGCAGAACCCTCAAGCTCCCAGGCCTCTGGTAGAGGACCCGAGCTCAGAGGATGAAAGAGACCACCCACGGAGGGTGAGAGGGGAATTTTTTTTATATATATATATATATATATATATATATATATGGTAGCCTTCTCCTTGGGCTGCTGCCACCTTATCGTGGTGGAGGGGTTTGAGTGTCCCAATGATCCTAGGAGCTATGCTGTCTGGGTCTTTATGCCCCTGGTAGGGTCATCCAAGGCAGACAGGACCTAAGTGAGGACCCAGACAAAGCGCAGCCTGAAGACCCCTATGATGATAAATAACGTTGGATTTAGTGTTCCCTTGCCCGGACGCGGGTCACCGGGGCCCAACTCTGGAGCCAGGCCTTGAGATGGGGCACAATGGGTTGCGCCTGGTGGCTGGGCTGTTACCCATGGAGCCCGGCCGGGCTCAGCCCGAAGACGAGACGTGGGTCCCCCTTCCCATGGGCTCACCACCTGTGGGAGGGGCCAAAGAGGTCGGGTGCAATGTGTGATGGGCAGCAGCAGAGGGAGGGGACCCTGGCGGTCCTTCAATGCTCATGTGGGTAATGACAGTGAGACCTGGAAGGGCGTGGTTGGGAGGAACGGCCCCCCCGATTTGAACTCAAGCGGTATTCTGTTGTTGGACTTCTGTGCTCATCACGGATTGTCCATAACGAACACCATTTTCAGACATAAAGGTGTCCATATGCGCGCTTGGCACCAGAACACCCTAGGCCGCAGTTCGATGATTGACTTTGTCATAGTTTCATCGGATATGCGGCCGTATGTCTTGGACACTTGGGTGAAGAGAGGTGCAGAGGTGTCCACTGACTTCAATCTCGTTGTGAGTTGGCTTCTGTGGTGGGGGAGGAAGCTGGTCAGACCTGGCAGGCCCAAACGTGTTGTGAGGGTCTGCTGGGAACGTCCCCTGTGAGACGGAGCTTTAACTCCCATCTCTGGCAGAAGTTTGGAGAGGCAATGGAGAAAAATTTCCGTACGGCTTCGAGGTGATTCTGGTCCACCATCCGGCGTCTCAGGAGGGGGAAGCAGTGCAGCACCAACACTGTTTATAGTGGGGATGGTGTGCAGCTGACCACGACTCGGGACGTTGTGGGCCGGTGGGCGGAATACTTCGAAGACCTCCTCAATCCCATCAACATGCCTTCTGTTGAGGAAGCTGAGCCTGGAGACTCTGGGTTGGGCTCTCCAATCTCTGGGGATGAGGTCGCTGAGGTGGTTAAGGAGCTCCCGGTGGCAGGGCCCCAGGGGTGGATGAGATCTGCCCGGAGTCCCTTAAGGCTCTGGATGCTGCAGGGTTGTGTTGGCTGATGCGACTTAGCAATATCGCATGGACATCGGGGGCAGTTCCTTTGGATTGACAGACTGGGGTGATGGTCCCCCTGTTCAAAAAGGGGACCGGAGGGTGTGCTCCAATTACAGAGACAGAGGGGGTCACACTTTTAAGCCTCCCTGGCGAGGTCTATTCAGGGGTCATGGAGAGGAGTGTCAGTCCGATAGTCGAACCTCCGATTCAGGAAGAGCAGTGTGGTTTTCGTCCTGGTCATGGAACACTGGACCAGCTCTACACCCTCAGCAGGGTAATTGAGGGTGCGTGGGAGTTCGCCCAACCGGTCTACATGTGTTTTGTGGACTTGGAGAAGGCGTTTGATCGTGTCCCTCAGGGGGCCTTTTGGGGGGTTCTCCGGGATTATGGGGTACCGGGCCCTTTGATATGGCCTGTCAGGTCCCTGTATTATCGGTGTCAGAGTCTGGTCTGCATTGTCGGCAGTAACTCGGGCTCGTTTCCGGTGAGAGTTGGACTCTCCCAAGGCTGCCCTTTGTCACCAATTCTGTTCATTACTTTTATGGACAGAATTTCTAGGCGCAGCCGAGGTGTTGAGGGGATCCGTTTTGGTGACCTTAGGATCGCATCTCTGCTTTTTGTGGATGAACCAAAACAGTTTCTGTGGCACTCATTAAAAACTCAACAGACAATTAACGGAAGAGCTTCTAAAGCCACATAGATTAAATCTCCCATTTGTCCCTCTACATCCAGCTTTAGAGATGTGCTGTGCAGCGTGTCTAGCTCATCATGCAGGGCCGGTCCAATGTTGTATGAGGCTTTGAGCAGAATTTGACGTAGAGGTCCCTCTTGCTACTAAGAACATCAACACCACTACAGCATTTCACCATGGATTTAGTGAAATCTGGGAGAGGGGCCTAGTTTAATTGGCAAAGTTTAAAAGCAGTCAGGTATAATTGTAGTTTACTAAAATGTATTTATGAACAGCTAAAACTCAAAGATTAAACTGAGAGCATCAGATTGTTGCAATGGTAACAAAACAATCTAACTATGAAGATTATTCTTTGAACTTTTAAGAAGTAAACTTGCCAGCTCCTTAAAATCTTAAATTTAAATGTTAAACAATTTATAATCTTTTAATTTATCAATGCTGAAACCAATAAATAAAATTTAATTTCATTGATATTCTCTTACTTCATATAATTAACATATCTATCCATCCATTTTCTGTACACCCTTGTCCCTAGTGAGGTCAGGAGGGGTGCTGGTGCCTATCTCCAGTGAACGTTTCGGGCGAGAGGCGGGGTCACCCTTGACAGGTCGCCAGTCTGTCGACCTACTAGCATATAATTTAGTAATATTTTATGTTTCCTGTCAACTTAACATCTTTTAATACAAAACCCCGGTGGACTGCCTCGGTGTCCTGACTTGATTGCAAGTTTTCTGGAGGAAACCCTGCTATTGCTTTCAATTTGGAAAGTTTTACAAAATATTTCCAAAGAGGCTAACAACAAAGGGAGTCAATAAATGGCACTGTCTTGAAATTACTGAAATATGCATTGCGACTGTGGCTCTGTGGGAAGAGTAGTTGTCTTGTGATTGTAAGGTTGTAGGTTCGATTCCAGCTTCCCCCTACCACATGTTGATGTGCCCTTAGACAAGGCACTTAACCCCAAATTGCCTATGCCTGGTGTATAAATGTGTGAGTGTGAATGGGTGAATGTGACTCTAATGTAAAGTGCTTTGAGTGATCAAAATAGCGCTATATAAGTTCAGTCCATTTACCATTGCTCAGCCAGTGGGAATTTTAAAAAGGTGAAAATACAAATTGTATTTGAATGGTTCTTATATAGCAACATTTTGGTCTTTTTATTTAAGCCTCTGCTTTCAAGGGGTGCTGTGGTGGCGCAGGGGCAAAGCACAACCTATGTATTGAGGCCTTAGTCCTAATGTCGGTGGTCGCAGGTTTGATTCCTGGCCTGGTGACATTTGCCACATGTCTTCCTCCTCTCTCATAACCCTCTTTCCTGTCAAACTAAAGGCCACTAGAGCCAACAAAACCTTTTTTTTTAAAAAAAGTCTCTGCTTTCAACCATTCATAATTTGTGGATTTTTATGCTATTAATATTTCATTGATATATCTTGTTAGCTATGTGTCTGATTTGTAAATAACTTAAGTAGATAAGTTATTTACAAGAAAGATGCTTATTTCTGTTAATTTCTATTATTGTGACTTAAAGCGTGTAGAAACCCCAAATTAAGTCTCAGAAAACCTTACAGAGGACCATTAAAATATTAAAGAAAATGGACAATTTTAGTTGCCATCACAAAAGGTGAATAACTGCTCTTCTCATCTTAATGTTTTTTAATTTGATCTCTTAAATTAGACACAAAATCCCAATTGGCCTCCATGCCAACCTGTCCGAGGGCACCCCTGTGTATCAGCACCTCCAACAGATTTCCACACTCGTTAACCCTCAAGGCTTCTTCCATGGAAAGATGGGTTTTCGCCAGGCCTTGGAGAAAGGCCAGCTCAGCATGAACCAGGTACATTTACATTTAAACGCAAAGGCTTAATTTTTTGTTTTATTATTTGACATTTTATTTATTTATTTTATTTATTCTTTGCACTGAAATATTGGTTCTCTTGCCCTCAGAAAGGAGTGCTTGGATGGGATTATAAATTTGATCTTAAAGAGTACTGCATAATAGAATAGAAAAATACCTTATTTGTTCCATAGGGAAATTGAGCGATTGACTTGATTAAGTCAGATCTGCATATGGTATCATGGATCCTATTTCTCTTTGTTTTTATCTGATTCATAGGATCATTGGGCTTATTGAGGCATGGTGGCTTTATGAAGTGCACAGTGTTCTTGCCTGAGGCAAACAATAGGAACATATTTTCCATATGTGAGTAATTAAAAACAAACAATTGTGTATCTAAAAGTAAGAAAAGAAAGAGAAAACTCAGAAGTGCATGAGGTTTTACAATGCTATTTTAATTTTCAGGTTCAAGACCTTGGACTTAAGCAAATTTTCTAACCTTGTCCATACAGTAGATTTTTATGTTTGCTTATGAATTGTTGATGCTTATAGGTCACATCTTAAAAAGATGTGAAAGGAATTAAGTTAGCAACATTTTCATTTAGAGAGGGGCCTAGATGCCTGAGTACCTTTTTCAGGGATACTCTAGTATTACTATTCTACTACTATTATTCTATTATATTACTGCTAACTTAGGACTTTGACAACATATAACAGAAGTAACCCATAATAAGGAATCTACATTTCTATCCTCATCTATTGTCGTGAGCTTTGGCTCATGACCGAAAAACAAGGTCACAGATGCAAATGGCCGAATGAGAGTTGAGGTGGCTCGGGCATCTGGTTAGGATGCCTCCTTGATGCCCCCCTGGTGAGGTGTTAAAGGGACATCCCAACGCGAGGAGATGCAGAGGAAGACCCAGGACACACTGGAGGGACTATGTTTGTCGGCTGGCCTGCAACGTCTTGGAATTCCCCTGGACTAACTAGCCCAAGTGGCTGGGGAGAGGGAAGTCTGGCCTTCCTTACTTAAGCTGCTACTCTCGCAACCTGACCCTAGATAACTGGAAGAAAATGGATAGATGGATGGATGGATGGATGACTGTTGGCTGTGACTGATGTTCGTTCTCATTTCTTAAATAAAAAAACAACTGTCTGCAGTGTTCACCCAGGTTTTTTCTTCAGCAGTATTCTAACAGTTTGTAGTGTTGAAAATCTGAACATCTGTAGAGAAAATCAAAGCCATAGCTATATTTATACATTCATGAAGAACATATTTATATGTGGTATCCAAGAACTGAGCTCTCCAACAATCAAATTATAGCCAATAATATGTTGTTTGTTTTTTTGTTTTTTTACAAAACAGAGCGATTTGTAGAAAAGAATGTTGGTCCAATATTGAAGTTACAATTTACCTTTTTAATTTTTTCTTCTGAATTGTCTTTGTAATAGTAATCACAAACACCCTATCCCACATAAAAATAGCTTGGCCTATTAACACAACTTTGACACATGTTTGAGTTTATTAAGCTGCACTGATAAAGTATAAAATGCTAGTGGAAGAGAGGAAAATATGCAGCTTCAGTCTGGTCCTCTGGGTCAGAATTGCAATCCGTCACTTTGATATAAAAATCTGCTGTGATTGTCACTTGAGGAAAATCCTGCAAGACAGTAGTTTTGCTCTCCAGTTCACTGTCACCTATCACTAGGCACCTCTCATTTCAGTGTCTTCTTCTCTGATGGTGCTGATAAACTTAGTTTATGTTAGAGACATGTTGTAAATTATTACAAGTGAAAGTTACAATTAAAGAAGTGCATATAGGAAGACAGTGATAGTTCACTTTTTTAAAGTAAAACAAATATTATCTCAGTCTAGTTCTGTAGGCCACACAATCATGGGAAAGACTGCTGACTTAACAAAAGATGTCCAAAGATGACCATTGACACTTTGCACAAGGAGGACAAGTCACAAAGAGAGCTCTTGCTCTCAATGAAGGCGGACAGTTTTTTCCTCTGCTCCTTCCCTACCCTTGCCTTCCCTGCTTGCTCTGTTTTTCTTCTGTCTTTTTCTATATTTTTGGAGCCTTTCTTTGCACATCCTCCAAATCTACAAATTATGGATCTGGTCGACCGATCTCTCAATGCAATTGATCAAATTTTCGACAAGAAGTCTGGGCACAGGAGAGCCTCTTGTCCTGCAGGGATGAACCCAGCGGGATTCACCCTGGATTTATTCATGATAACAGGAGTTTTGCTGTTTGGAGCTTTGTGGATTCCTGGATTATCGACAAATTTGTGACGGACTTGGCCGAACTAGCAAACACTCGGACTGTTGGTGTGGACAGAGACGAGGACTCTAAAACTCATTAACGAGTTGGAATCGATCTTGGAGAAGTTGCTAGTTTCAGCTCAGTGGAACGACCAAACTAATTTGGATTATTAGGAACTGAGATGTATCAGAGAGACTTTAATCTTCCCGACCTAAGACATTCTCTATCTGAATTGGCTTTCCCCATGTGGCCTTGGAAGGGCTGCATATTTCTAATCTCCTTGAAGATATGTAAACACAACACTCTTCCCTCCTCACCTCCTCCTGTATCATGGAGCTGTGGAGCTGAGGGCTCCTAAGGACATCATTCCTCAATAGCAACACCTTTATCAGACTTCTGCCAGGAGGTTGAGCAACCTGGTTTCATGGCCCTTTGACATCACCGCCTTCACTCGTGTCTTTGCTTTAACTGCTGATAAAAGTGACAGAGGACACAGATATAAGAAGTGTGGAAGCCCCTACTGTATCAAATTGACAAAGGAATAACAGAGAGTTGGCCACTCTAAGGTAAAAACCCTGCGCATACAGCGCTCATGTTTTGTTTTGGATTTTTTTCATCCAGACGGCTTCCCGCGCCCTCCAGCTGGAGAAAGTTTTGGCACATCCACACATTTATCTGGTCTAAGCATTTATTCAGTGATTGGACAGGGTCAAAGGTCACCTAATGACATCGTAATGTAGAGCTGTGTATCATGTAGTTATGGTAGCTGATCTTATTAGGCCCGAGCAGCTAAGCGCTGCGAAGGCCTATTGAAACTGTACTGTTTCTTATTATTACGATTCTGCCACCCTCTTTAGGGGGAATTTTGGGGGCTTTATCATATACAAAAACTCACCAAACTTGGCGGGGGCATAGAGCCCGGTGAAAAATTACGTATTTTAAGGTCCTCCCAAAAATCGCAACAGAAACGGCTCAGGGGCGCCACCTAGCAACTTTCAAAAGACCCTTTCCTATTCACTTGCTTCATCGTAGAGACTTGAAACGTGGTACACTTGTAGAGCTCCCCAAGACACTCAGAATTTACAATTAATGTCATAGTGCAAGTATCACAGAATGTCGGCCATTTTGGATTGAAGTTCCGATTTTGACCCGATTTTGGCCGTTCACAGGGTTCGCATTTTTTTGAACTTGTCCTAGGGATTTCGATCGATCTGCTTCAAACTCGGTCAGATCGTTCATAAGGCATGGCCGATCCAAAGTTATCAAAGGTTTGCGTTTTCAACCTTCCTGAAGGGGGGTTACCTGGGGTCAAAGTTCATGGATTCGCCATGAAACATAAAACGGTTATAACTTTTACAAAGAAACTCACAGAGGCACCAAACTTTCAGTGATTGATCACCATCGGGTCCTCTACAATACCCAATGGTCAAATGATGACGTCACTTAGGCCACGCCCCCTGAGAACAGGAAGTGTCATGTTTTACTGTGAACGGTCGCTATCTGACCCCTTTGACCTAATCAACATGAAACTGTGTCCACAGACAGAAAATATGTTGGTGTGTCCTGGATTCCAACCCTGTTTGGTTTTGATGGAGCAGGTGGGCGTGGCGAAATGACCTGTAACGCCATCGCCATACGTTTGGCTCTAGATTCCACAATTTGGAGGGCAGCTGCACCAAACTTGACATGAGTGATCCCAGTGGGATGCCTGACGATCCTATGTCGTCATAGTCTGATGTCATCTAAGCCCCGCCCCCTCAGAACAGGAAGTGCCTTTTTTTCACTTGTACAGCTCCATCTATGGCTCTCTCTACTTAATCAAGATGATTCTGTGGTGGATGACAGATAACATGTTGGTCTCACTTGCTTTAAAGCCCCAAGAGTTTTCAGTAGAGGGCGTGGCCGTGGCAGCGCGGCGAAGCAGAGGGAACGCTGCCGACATACGTTTGGCTCTAGATTCCACATCGTTCAGCACAGCTGAACCAAACTCACTAGGATGCATCCTTATCCATCCCCGAACAGGAATCCATAACAGTCGTTGATGGGCGTGGCCTAATTTCTCTACAGCGCCCCCTAGAATTTTTTAAATAATGAGCCCCAAGCCATGCTTTAACCTAGATGTATGAAACTTGGTACACATGTGTATAATGCCAGGACCTACAAAAAAGTCTCTTGGAGCCATGGTGCAAACCCAACAGGAAGTCGGCCATTTTGGATCAAAATCCGCCATTTACTGTTTTTCATAGACGTCGCATCTGATCTATCTCCTCCTACAGCTTTTGAGATACAGAGTTCAAACTCAGTCAGCAGAGAGTTGAGACATTAAAGGTCAGAAGTTATCACAGGAATTTTTGTATGTCAAAGCATGTGGGCGTGGCTAAGTCCCAAATTTTGACTATTCACCATGAAACATCAAAGTGACATAACATGCACATACAAGGTCACAGCTGCATCAGACTTTCTATGTCTCATTATAGACCAGCCCTCATCACAGTTAGGTGGTCGATTGATGACATCACCTTAGCCCCGCCCACTTCCGACAGGAAGTCACCTTTTTTTTCTACTGTATGTCTGACTTTCACTCTCTAAGTCATGTTGGTGTGTCATGGATTCCAACCCTGTGCAGACTGACATAAAATGAGATGATGATGAACTCTGTAAATGCCTACTGCTAAGTTTGGGACTAAGCATGGCTTAGTCCCAAACTTTGACTATTCTCCATGAAACATGAATATGAAATAACTTCCAAATGCCAGGTCAGAGCTGCATGAGACTTTCTATGTCTCATTATAGACCAGCCCTCATTACAGTTAGGTGGTCAATTGATGACATCACCTTAGCCCCGCCCACTTCCGACAGGAAGTCACCTGTTTTTTCTACTGTATGTCTGACTTTTACTCTCTAACTCATATGGGTTTCATGCTTTGCAGACTGACATAAAATGACATGAAGGTCAACTCTATCAATGCCCACTCACATGTGGGTGCGTGGCAAAATGGCTGTCCCTCGCCATATGCATACGATCGTCTCTTATTCACATACACATCATCCGATTTACACCAGACTTTTTATGAGTGACACTTGTGAACCTCTAAGGAGCCCAATAGAGTTTAATTGCAATTTGATTCCACTGCGCCCCCTAGCTTAATCAAACAGCTGTATCTCCTTGCCACATGGCCCAATCTGCTCCAGATTTTGGGTGCATCGCCAGGGAACTCTGCTGAAAGCATCAAAGCGGATCGCATGGAGGACGGCGCGCGAGCGTCGGTGGTGGCCGGCGGGAGGCGGTGCTGGAACATCCGCGGTGGCTATAGGCCTGAGCGGCGCTTGGCTGCGAGGGCCGCTTGAGGCTCCGCGGAGCTTTAATTTCCTGTTATAACCTGAGCCAGTGGGAGCATATAAATATTGAATAAGAGGGGTCCTAGGATTAAACCATGGGGTACACCACATGTGGCCTCTGACCTCTTTGATGAGAAGTTTCCTATTGAAACAAAGAAATCCCTATTGTTTATGTAACAATAGGGTTGAGTTCTGGACCAGAGAGTCCAACCCAACTCTCCAGTTGATTCAGCAATATGTCATGGTCAACAGGGTCAAAAGCTGAAGTCTAACAGAACCAGCACTGTGGTTCTCTCACAGTTTGTGTTTATATGGATATCATTGAACACTTTAACTAGGCCAATCTCTGTGCTGTGGTGAGCATGAAAACCAGACTGGAAGGAGTGAAAGCGGTTGGTTATCATTAGAAAGCTATTTAACTGTTCAAATAGCTTTTTCAATAACTTTGCTGATGAATTGGAGGTCAGAAGTCAGCCTGCAATTCTGCAGTACTGATTTGTCCAGATTGTTCTTTTTTATCAATGGTTTGATAACTGCTGTTGTCAAAGCCTGGGGGAAAACGCCTGATGAGAGCAATGAGTTTACTATTTGGATCAGATCATTAATGACAGGCAGGAACTTCTTAAAGAAATATGTGGGTAGGACATCAAGACAGCAAGAACTTGAGCTTAATTGATTTAAAATTTCTCCTAGGGTTTTATAATTAAGTAGATGGAATTGGGTCATTTTTCCTGTATTTGTTTTGCTTGGGCACAGCATAGGTACCGGTTTTAGAGTGGATGTGCAGATTAATCCTCTGATTTTTTTATTTTTTTTATTTCTCTGACATGAAGCTGGAAAACTTGTTGCAGGCTACATTGGATTGAAATTCAGGTGGTAACATCATAGGAGGGTTTGCGAGTCTGTCAACTGTTGCAAATAAAGCTCTAGCTTTGTTAATGTTTTTGTTTATGACATCTGCAAAGAAAGCATCTCTTGCTTGTTTTAGTGTTGAGTGATAGTTACGTAGTCTGTCTTTATAGATATAATAAATATGAAGTTGAGTTTTATGCCATTTTCGTTTGACCCTATGGCAGAGTTGTCTTGCAGATCCATGGAGATTTCTTCCTCTCAGACACAACCTTCACTTTAATGGGGGCAATGTAATCAATGATATCTGAAACTTGAGACTGAAAATCATCTACCAATTTATCTACATCATTACAGCTAAAGGGCAAGTAAGAAGAGTAGATTTGATTAAATGTTTCTGCTGTATTTTCTGTGAAAAAAACGTTTTGTGATAGTAGCTGCTTGTCCAAGTGGGTTAATGGATAAAGAACCTAAAGAGACATTGGAAATATTCACACCCTTACTGATAACCAGGTCAGGTGTGTCCTTGAGTGTGTGTTGCTTGTTTGACATGTTGTGTTAGACCAAAATTCTCAAATATTAAAGAGCTTTTTTGCCCCTCGGTCTTGGGGTTGTCAACATGAATGTTGAAATCACCAACAATTATTAAACCATTATCAATGCATATGAAAGATATGCTCATTTGGGTCAGTAAAGAAATTTTCCATGTATGTTGGAGTTTTGTATATAGTTGGTGTCAAAGTTCGTTTGTGGCCTTTTACCTCAATACCCAGATATTCAAAGAGGTGAAATGACCCAAAGAGATTTTACTACAATTTATGGCATTCCTAAATATTGAAACCACGCCTCCTCCTTTTTTATGTTTTCTATTCTCATTTAAAAAATTGTAGTTAGGAGGCACTGATTTCATGAGTACGGTTGGCTCATTATTGTCTTTCAACCATGTTTCTGTCAGAAATAAAACATAATTAAAGCTCCGCGGAGCCTCAAGCGGCCCTCGCAGCCATGCGCCGTTCAGGCCTATAGCCACCGCGGATGTTCCAGCACCGCCTCCCGCCAGCCACTGCTGAAGCTCGCGCGCCCGTCCACCAGGCGATATGCTTTGATGCCTTCAGCAGCGCTCCCTGGCGATGCACAAAAAATCTGGTGCAGATTGGGCCATGTAGCGAGGAGATACAGCTGTTTGATTAACCTAGGGGGCGCAGTGGAGTCAAATTACACTTAAACTCTATTGGGCTCCTTAGAGGTTCACAAGTGTCACTCATAAAAAGTCTGGTGCAAATCGGATGATGCATGTGTGAATAACAGACAATCATATGCATATGGCGCGGGATTGCCATTTGGCCACGCCCCCACGGGTCAGTAGGCATTGACAGAGTTCATCATCATGTCATTATATGTGAGTTAGCAGAGGATTAAACCCATATGAATTAGAGAGTAAAAGTAAGACATACATTCTCAAAAACAGTTGACATCCTGTCGGAAGTGGGCAGGGCTAAGGTGATGTCATCAACTGACCATGACAATGTGATGATGGTTGGTCAGTAGTGAGACATAGGAAGTCTGATGTAGCTATGAGCTTGTGTGTGGAAGTTATCTCACTTTAATGTTTTATGGCGAATAGTCAAAGTTTGTGACTTAGCCACGCCCACATGCTTTGACATACAAAAATTCCTGTGATAACTTTGGACCTTTAATGTCTCAACTCTCTGCTGACTGAGTTTGAAGTCTGTATCTCAAAAGCTGTAGGAGGAGATAGATCAGATGTGACGTGTATGAAAAACAGGAAACGGCGGATTTGATCCAAAATGGCCGACTTCCTGTTGGGTTTGCACCATGGCTCCAAGAGACTTTTTTGTAGGTCCTGACATGATATATATGTGTACCAAGTTTCATAATTCTAGGTTAAAGCATGGCTTGGGGCTGATCATTTAAAAAATTCTAGGGGGCGCCGTAGAGAAATTAGGCCACGCCCATCAGGGACTGTTATGGATTCTTGTTCGGGGATGAATAAGGATGCATCCTAGTGAGTTTGGTGCAGCTGGGCAAACGTGGAATCTAGAGCCAAACGTATGGCGGTGGCTTTACCTCTGCTTCGCCGCGCTGCCACGGCCACGCCCTCTACTGAAAACTCTTGCCGCTTTAAAGCAAGTGAGACCAACTTGTTATCTGTCATCCAACACAGAATCATCTTGATTAGGTCGAGAGAGCCATAGATGGAGCGTTCCAAGTGAAAAAAAGGCACTTCCTGTTCTGAGGGGGCGGGGCCTAGATGACGTCAGACTAGCTAGTTTAAGTGAGTTGGTAGCCGACAGTTCGTCAGTCTGAGGTTCCTCTAGGCAGGGGATCAGTCTGAGTTTTGAATTAAGACTGCCATATTTTGTATTTCTGTTTTTTGTAAATTTTCTTGTAGTGATCTGGACAGGTAATGTCCTGTTTAGCAGTGCCGGGGGCCAGATACATTCTGGAGGAAGACGGGTGTAATATCTGGACCCCAGTCTCAGACCTCAGAAATGCAGAGTGGTGGATCCTCTAGGAAGTCAGAGACAGGTGGCTTAAATGAAGTGAGGTCTGCTACGTGAGCGCTAAGGAGGGACGTGCCAAGGCGAACCTGTTGATTCATTCCATCTGTAAATTTGAGAAACTCTGGTCAGAGCAGGCTTTAATCAGCCATTTGTTTATCATGTCCAGCCTGGAGAGTTTTTCATCTCCCCATTGAGGTGATGGAATTGGACCACTGAGAAATAACTTTATTATTAATTTTCCCATAGTGTCCAGAAGATTATTAAAGTCCTTTTTCAGAAGCTCAGATTTTTGCTTTGCCAGATTGTTGGCTCCAACATGCACAACTAAAGTCTCACTTGTTTCAGCTTGGCTGATCAGTGGTTAGAGAGAGCACTTTGCGAGTTTAATCAGATACAGTGTCACCAGAAAAAGAAATCACTCTCGTTTTCTTGACATTGCAAACATGACTAACTCCATTTACTGCCTCATCTACAACAATAAGCACTCTTGGCATACCTTTCATTTTCCTGGTCGTCGCTTTGTCCTTTGGAGCTTTGGGGGGGTGGATGTGTTAGTTTAGCCTCATTGTTGATGTTTGAAGATGAGATTTCACTCAGAGGCTGAAGTACAGAAAATCTGTTTTTCAGTGGGATTCCCACGGAGTCAGAATGTTTTGAGGCTTGGGCTGGTCTCTTTGTCCTTGGGAACGGGGTCGGTGGAGATGTTTTGGTTCCAGCTGCTTGTTCACTTCTCTTTGGCGGAGCAGGAGTTGAAGGTGGGTTTTGGCTCAGAGCCGGCCACACTGTCGAGGTGAGGGGTTCTCCCTGTTAGTTGTCTCGTGATCTACAGACTGAGACTTTTGTTTCAGTTTGGCACTCTCAGGGTTCCAGGGTGAGCTGCTTGGTGCGGGATGTACGACCTCTCCGTTGATTTGAGGAAGAGTTGCTTCATTTCCACAGGTAGCGTTGATCTCAAAGTTCACTGCCAGCTGTTGAATCTTCATTTCTATAGACTGAAGTCACTGTATAATACTGCTAATGTCCCTGGGGTCGTCCAGAGGCATTTTGCCCTGGTTGAACTTGGAGGTGAAGAAAAGTAAGGTAAAAATAAAAGTAAGACAATCCCACAGTCCTTAGGTTTATGATGTCGATAATGTAAATATAACTATAAAAACTGTGACTTTAAAAATAACTTGCAGGCAAAGTGTTTTATGAAATTTTAAATCAGGGTCGAAGGAGATCGGCGGCAATAACGAAACCAAACGCTGTTTCTGCTAGAATTAAATGTGCTCGATTTATTTCCCCACAGAATACAGCGAAATAACATGCATCAAACACTGTTACTGCTAGAACAAATATGCTCGATTTATTCCCCACAGAATACAGTACAAAACACTCTATGACTAAACACGTGATGCTCGATTCATTCAAGTTACCAGCGCTTACCTCGTGAAACGTGGCCGGAGAGCCTTCGGCCTAGAGATAGAGCAGTAGCATCAACGTAGCTGGGCATTCGAACGCGATCCACAGCAGACTCTGACTAAAACCGCGGGCTTTTTCGTATTTTATCTCTTAAACAAAAGAATGTTCACGTGCAAAGGGGGAGTGGCCATCTCCATCTTGCAGGCGAGCCATCCAATCAGAGGTAGCCGCTCTCCGACCATGAGCCAATCATGGGCTGAGAGCGTGAACCAGCAGACCAATCAGAGCCCAACCCAAGTCAACCAGAGCCAAGCACGCCCTGTTCACGTGCTCTGCACGAACATGCAGCATGTTCAATTTGCATAATACATTGATTACAAATAAAGATCAAATTATAAGGAACAATACCCTGAGCAGTTTTAAATGAATGATTATCAAAGAACATAAAAGACAATAAAAAGATAAAAATACAAACTACCAGATCACAAAGTTATCAGTAAGGAGAGAGAGAGAGCAGGATGAGCTGCTCCTCCTTCAGCTGTCAGAGATGCGCTCTGACAGCTGAACAGTTATTATCATAACCATTATAAAAATAGTTATATGTTTTATTTAAAAGGTGCTTGCTGTCAGGGCACATAAAAAAAGATAAAAAATTTAAGAAAAAATTCCAAATAGAAACAAAGAAAGAGATCCAAGTACAAATTCTTATTTGAACAGCAGAGCGTTCAGCCGAGATTTAAGCAAATATAGTTTCCAGAGACTCCTTTGCAGTAAGTGGGAAATGTGGAAGTTTATTCTAAATACAGAGATTATATGTATAAGTTCCACACTTACATAGCGGACAAGCTTTCTATTCAGAAAGCTCACATCGCCAAAGCACACAGACCAATTCGTTATTACTTTGTGTGACAAAAACTGAGATAAATGGCTATTTATATTAGAGTGAGGTTTACACATCCTTTAATTTTTGTTCATTTATTTTGTGTGTGTGGAGTGAGGTTTCAGTGTATTTAAGTGAGTTTTGGTGCTTTGTAATTTGTCATTTTCCACAAAGAAAGTTTGCATGGCTGCTGCACATTTTCATGGCAGGTAAAATGTTGTGCTGCTGGAGCTGACAGTCCCATAGGAATATCACTTGGAAGAAGTCTTCAAGAGAAAGCTCTCTAAGTATGCAGGGTTGGTCAGTCACTGTAACGGGGCAGGTTGGAGAGCGAGGTCCTTCACCACTTGAGTTTAGTTGCAAAGGTTTTGCAGCCCACTCTTTCACTGGAGCTTCAAGTAGTCTTGGCATCAAGGAAGAACCCAGAAGGAGAGCCATCCTTAGCACCAATGAAACATCAGAGAGGGCTTCAAGATGGTTGTGGCTTAAGAGAGATCAGATCAGTAGAGTGAATGTAGCTAGTTAGCCATCTTGAAACAAGCTGGGGACTGATCATCCCTGGAAGTGATAGTGTGATGTTGAAAGACCCAAAACACCCAGTGATTCCAGGAACATACCATACCATACCAACATTATTTCTAAAGCACTTTAAAACAACCACAGCTGATACTTACAGTTTAAAAACAAACACAATTTAAAACTAGATCCCACTGGAGTTGAAAGCCAAGTAAAATAGATGGGTTTTAAGACGAGCTTTAAAAGTGGACAGTGAAGGGGTCTCTCTAACCTGCAAAGGCAAGTCGTTCCATAACTTAGGACCCATGACAGAGAAAGCCCTGTCCCCTCTGAGCTTCCTTCTTGATCTCAGTACCTCCAAGAGCAGCTGATCTGCGGACCTGAGAGACCGATAGGGTATGTAGGGGTGAAGAAGCTCAGAGAGGTAAGCCGGGGCAAGATTATGCAGTGATTTAAAAACAAACATAAGAATTTAAAAAAAATGATCACTGATCACTTAAAACATCACTAATAATGTGTCTAGATGCATCAGTGGATGTATTCACACATTCACATCATTCAGAAAATTAATTCATTATTCACATTCAGAAAATCTAAGTGTCTTCCTTCTAAAAATGAGAATGCAAATTCTTCATGTTTTTCTCATCCTAATCAACTTATTGCTATCTAAAGATAACATATATAAACTTGCTTCTGTGGTGAAGAAAATGTAAGTGCCAGTGAATGTAACTCAGGCTCATGGGTCACTAAAGTGATACATAAAAAATGGATTTCTTCTGTTTTTCTCACTTTTATTTTGGGTTTTGTCCCCAGGTAGAGCTGGAGCTGAGAGCCCAAGTCAGGCGCTTTATAGAACTGACAGGTCACCTGCCTCATCACATGGATGGACACCAGCATGTTCATGTTCTGCCAGGTATTGCATAATGGTTAGCACCTCAGGTTTTTATGTGCGAACTAATCTAAATGGCATTGCAATAAAATACCAACTACTTCTGAGAGGATGTAAATAGATGGCTTATTGTCCAATGTGGGAAATTTGTCATGGTGAGTGACAATGTCCACTATGTAAGTGGACATTATCATTTACATTGATAATTTTGGACTGTGTGTAACCACTTCTGAAAGTGACTACACAATTGGATTTATTTGGAGTAAACAGGATTATTTGATTTTATTTGGATGATTTGGGTTCTTGGAGATTTTGTAAAGTGCTTTGGGCTGCTACTTGTAATTAGGAGCCACAAAAATAATTTGAAATTAACTTAATGGCAAGAGGATTTAATTCTGTTCTACTGTTTATACTGTCCAGATGTTCGTGAAGTGTTTGCACAGGTCCTCTCTGACGTAAGGATTCCATTCACTCGTGTTCCAATAGAGCCAGGTTTGCACAACTGTCCGTGGGTGCCAGCACACCTCCACACTTTTTACATGGAAGTGGAAAAGGATGCCCTGGACTCAATCCCTGTCTTCAAACACTATGGAATCAGGTATATTTGTGTGTTTATGAGCCAGAGATTCAAAGATAAAGCATCTTCTGGTTTGTTTTTTTTCTATTATTTTTATGTTTTTGCTTTTTGTTTTCAGCTTGGGTTCTCCTTAGTTTCAAAACTCACATGCTTACATTGCTGGAGAGAAAAGATGCTGGAAAAGAGGGGAAAAAGCCATCCAATCTGGCATATGTCAAGAGATGTTATTAACCCCTTAACCCACACCAGAACGCCCTCGTGCCATTTTTCCATTGTATTTTACAGGGGTGAGACTTAAGGGTTTAAATTCTGCCTTATATATAAACCTAGAGCCCCTCCCCCCCTTTTGATTGACACCGTATTCGACCAATAATGTTATGAAATGGCTTTTTCTAAGCCAATAATATCCAGGGAGCGCCTTGAGCTCATTTTGACATGCCTGTATTCTTTCTGAAGTATTTCTGACTGGTCAACTCGGAGACTGAATCTAAAGCCACTGTAGCCAACACATGTCCTGTCATAAGAATATAAGGCATTTTGGGGTTTGTTTTGACATGAATCCACCAGCTGCATGTGTAACCATGCATAATCTGTGCGCCTTTGTTGCGTCAAAGTTAGGCTCTGTGCGCCATCATATGCCCTAATGCGTAACGGTGTTTACAGGACTTTTTCTCACCAACGGAGAGACACGTTGTCAGAAAACTGGATGTATTTCTTCAGCAGAACTTCACAGCTCACCGGAGTGGATGATTATGGCCGTAAGAGTGCTGACAAGTTTTGGATTTGAGAATACCGGAAACTTTCAGTTATTTGCTGCTATAGTCAGAGCGAGGTGGGTAGAGCGAGAATGGGGGGCCGAGGGAATGGTGGCATGGGAGGAACATGGGGTGACACTGGCAGGGTTAGCGTACCATTAGAAGGGTGGGGGTTGGACTTCCGATTTGGCAATGTAGAAGAAGGAAGCAGGGTGAAGGAGTTCCCAGCCAACTTTCTTTAAATTACTTTAAAACCGGAGGTATACACTTCTGTCAAGCACTGGACTGACAGAAGCACTGTTTCTGAACCCTTGCGACATTATCATGGCCAGTGATAATCCTAAACAACAAAAGCTTTCTACTTCAACCAGGCGAACGAATAGCCTAGCTAGCAAGGTAGCCTCAATGGCCACGGCTTCCTCCGACTCTGAACCACCTGGCGAAAATAAATGCGGAGATCCTGTTTCCATGTCCCAACTGATCACAGAACTATCTAAGCAGCGGAACAACTTTAAAGACGATGTGGCCACATTGATTCAAGAGTCGATTCGCCCTCTACAAGCGTCGGTGGACGGACTGTGGGACGAAGTTGGCTCTTTTTAGGGCTGCCTTGTAGCAGCAGAAAGCCTGGCAGGCGATAACTTTCAACGCATATGCGAAGCTGAAGCTGCCATTAAGACTCTCCAAGCCCAAAACGCAACCTTGCTGGAACGCCTGGAAAATCAATCTCGCAGATCCAATCTACGTATACTTAGGATACCTGAAGGCAGTGAAGATGGCCAGGATCCAACTAAGGTCATCTCCAAGTTGCTAAAGTATGCTATGGGGGACAACATATTTCCTTCTTCCCTGGAATTGGAGCTGGACCCAAGCCCGCAGCAGGATGACCACCGCGGTCCATATATATCAGTGAATGTCTCAGAATGTCCGGTTGGTTCTCCATTACCATTTTGTCTGTCTGGATCTGGAAGTCCCACAGGATCTTAGCTCGGTCATTCTCCACCACCTTTGGGGGTGTTCCCGACTTTGATCTCAGAGCTTCCAGTCCATATTCTGCACAGATGTTCCTGTACACTATGCCCACCACTTGGTTATGTCGTTCCATGTACGCTTTCCCTGCCAGCATCTTGCACCCTGCCGTTATGTCCTTTACTGTCTCAGGAGCCTCCTTGCACAACCTGCACCTTGGGTCTTGTCTGGTGTGGTAGGTCTGACCCTCTATTGCTCTGGTGTTTAGGGTCTGTTCCTGTGCAGTCAGGATGAGGGCCTCTGTGCTGTCCTTGAGTCCAGCTTTTCCCAGCCATTGGTAGGATTTCCTGATATCAGCCACTTCAGTTATTTGTCAGTGGTACATCCCATGTAGGGGCTTGTCTTCCCATGATGGTACCTCCAGCACCTCATCCTCTGTTCACCATTGTCTGAGACATTCGCTGAGCACATCGTCTGTTGAGGCTTTGTCCTTGATGTATTTATGGATCTTGGATGTTTCATCCTGGACAGTGGCTCTCACACTTACTAGTCCTCTGCCTCCTTCCTTACAGCTCGTGTACAGTCTCAGAGTGCTGGATTTGGGGTGGAACCCTCCATGGATGGTTAGTAGTTTCTGGGTCTTAACATCCGTGGTCTTTATCTCTTCCATTGGCCAGCTAATTATTCCGGCAGGGTATCTGATTACTGGTAAGGCATAGCTGTTTACTGCACAGATCTTGTTCTTGCCATTGAGCTGGCTTCTCAGGACTTGCCTTATTCGTTGGAGGTATTTGGCTGTGGCTCCTTTCCTTGTGACCTCATCGAGGTTGCCATTTGCTTGTGGTATTCCCAAGTACTTGTAACTGTGCTCTATGTCTGCTATTGTTCCTTCTGGGAGTGAGACCCCTTCTGTGCGGACGACCTTCCCTCTCTTTGTAACCATCCGACCACACTTCTCTAGTCCGAATGACATCCCAATGTCAGTGCTGTAGATCCTGGTGGTGTGGATCAGTGAGTCGATGTCTCGCTCGCTCTTGGCGTACAGCTTGATGTCATCCATGTAGAGGAGGTGACTGATTGTGGCCCCATTCTTGAGTCGGTATCTGTAGCCAGTCTTGTTGATGATTTGGCTGAGGGGGTTCAGATGCAGAACAGCAGTGGGGACAGAGCATCTCCTTGGTATATGCCACATTTGATGGACACTTAGTCATAGGCTTTCTTGTAATCAATCCAAGACGGTTGGTGTGTCGGGTTTTGCAGTCTTGGGCGACTGTGTGGTCTACAAGTGTTTGGCTCCTCTGCTATTTATGCCGATGCCCTTCTGTGCTGTGCTCATGTATTTATCCATGTGCCCGCTTATCTTAGCTGCTATGATGCCTGACACGAGCTTCCATGTTGTAGAGAGACAGGTTATTGGCCGATAGTTGGATGGGACTGAACCCTTTGAGGGATCCTTCTGGATCAGGATTGTGCGCCCTTCAGTTCACCATTCAGGGTGAGTCCCATTTTGTAGCAGTTGGTTCATTTGAGCTGCCAGTCACTCATGGAGGGCAGTGAGTTTCTTCAGCCAGTAGGCATGGATCATGTCAGTCCTGGTGCTGTCCAGTTTTTCATACCTGAGACTCTTTATTGGACATCTGCCACAGTGATGGTTACCGGTGCTTGTTCAGGGAGGTTGCTGTGGTCCTCTCATAGAGAGGTTAGCCACTGTGCATTGCTGTTGTGGGATGCCTCCCTTTCCCATATGCCTTTCCAGTATTATATATATATATACATATATATATATATAAGTGACGTGCGGTGAGGTTCATTGCTGGTGAGGCACTGACTTATGACTTAGACACCATGCATGTTATTGGACGTACGGAAATTTCACGCAGGCATACAACGCTGGAGGGCAAAAAGACTAACCTTTTACATGTCATCCATAGCCGCGTTAACTCAGTGAAACTTAGAAATGTAGGTATAGATTTCGTGCTATGATCCACAGCAAAGTGATCTGTATTCGCCAAGCTACGCAGACTCGTTGCCATAGCAACTGACAACAATGCCACTTCATGTTTTAGGATTTAACACCAAAAAGATTCAAGAATTTTCCACACAGAACATTCAGTCTGTTGTTGTAGTACGTTTTAGGCTTAATGTTTAATTAATAAATAATTGCTGTGGTAGATTAGCTACCACTTCTACTTTACTGAATTATTTAGACATACAAACTGCCCACAAAACGCACATTTCATTTAAAAAAAACCCATCTTATTGCTGTCTTACCTTTATCTATCAATGAAATCCATGCACCGCTAATTCTGCACAAAAATAAAAATATAATATAATATCCGTTCATCCAAAGCCAAGTCTATTCTCAGCATGTCTTTTCTACTCCGTTTGAGAATCATCAAACTGTCTCGAAGCAAAACTTTCAGCTCCGGTGTTGGTCTTCCTTTAGTTATCTCCTGCTTCAATTGAAAATCCACTTTAGAAAACTGTTTAAGTGTAGAAATGAAGTCTTTCATGTTGACGTCGGAAGAGAGGAGAAAACAAATATATCGCTGTATTTTACTTATTTACTGTATGGGTAGCTCCATGGCTATCTCATTGTGTCTTACTCTACAGTTGTCCAGTCACAATATCTGGGATCATGAGCGCCCCCTGCCATGAGGCAAGAGAACTGCCTGCCTCACCTCGAGTCTGTTCTCAGCCGTTTCTGATCGCTCCTCCGCACACAAAACACGATACAAACACAGTTGGTGACAAAAAACACTGTACATTATATATATAAGCGAAATTATGGAAAATCAGTCCATATATTAAATGTTTTTAGTCATTTTATTGCCGGTGTACAGACAGGAGGAACATGCTCCCATAGAATGGCAGCCAGTGCAGTTTGCGAGAGGTTGATCAATCCCAGGTGAAGCTCAGCTCGCTGCTGCCTCACCGGCTTCGCTTCTGAGCATTTGAATGGGAAAATGCAAAAATCCAGCGATTTTTAAGAAAAAACTAATCAGAATTGGTTAAGCCAAGTAAAAAATAGATACTTTATAGTACAAACCACAGGGTGAAAATAGCAATATAAATGGCTTTATTAATTATATATTATTTTTCCATGATGACAGATGAGGCTCTGCCTCACCTGCCTCCCCTGACCGCAAGTCACTGATATATATCTGTGTTGTGTGTGTGTGTGTGTGGGAATACTTTCTGAGTGCACTGTATAATATTGTTGAATGCTGTGGGTTGATTTAAATTGATTGCTTTTAGAGCTCTTAGTCCTCCTTTTGTTGTAATATTGCAATACTTTATAATGTTTGCAGGTGGCCAGATGTGTACTTGGGACTCTCCACCATGGGTCAGAACATGTCAGTTTCAAGCTTGCAGAGGGCTCTCAAGCAAGCTTTGGGAACAAGAACTTCTAGCACCATCTCCAGAAGAGCACCTGACCTTCATCAACCAGTCATCACAGCAGAGCTTATGGTTCATCCAGGTTACCCAAGTCATCCTGATGAAGGCGGCTGTGGGGAGGGCCCAGATGACTTCTCCCAGTCTACTGAAAGAGAACATGAGCTGAATATGCTCAGAAGCCCATCTGTCCTGGAGCTTTACTGCCAGGAGGGAGTCCAACTCTGTGGTTTTAGAGACCTTTGACAACTGTTGTCTTGGAATAGTACAGCAGTTTTACACTTGTGGATAAAGTTTATGTTTGTATGTATATATATATATATATATATATTCCCCTTTTACTCTATGATTCATAGAGATTTAAACATGCACTTAATGAAATAGAACATGATTGTGAATCCTTCTCTCAACATGAGCTGGTGGCTGAAGCATGTGGGTGTGGCTGAATAGTGAATTCCAGTCTGTCGCCGTTTGCATATATTTGACTAAATCACACCTGCATCATCTGATTTGCACCAAACTTCATATGATTTACCTTTAACTTCTAATGAGCCCAGTTGCCTTTAATTGTAATTTGACTCCACTGCGCCCCGTAGATTAATCCAACAGCTGTACCTCCTTAATACATCAACCAATCTGCATCAGATTTTTTGTGCATCATCAGTGCTCAACACATTGAGAGTCAAGATATGTGCCTTGACTCACATATCTCAGAGATAGTGTAGTCAGTTGGGGGGACAAAAAATTGTCAAACAACACAGAGTAGTCTATTTTATAAAATATATATTTTTGAATTTAGTGTATCCATCAGTTTCCTTTGTAAGCTTAGTGATTTTCTTAATGATTTTAAAATAGAGGATAAAAACCATAACACTTTGCAATAAAATACAGTCAGAACCACAACCAAGTTTACTTAGTAACAGTAAAAAGAAAAGCAAACAGAAAAAAAGACACCTAGAGAGATCAGACAGCAAGTAAAGCAGAGCAACTGGACCAGCTCTCAGCTGGATTAGCGTGATGATCAGAAAGCTAAATGAATAACCCAAAAAAATAGTGGTGTAAAATGCTGGTTCTGTTCTCGCTGTTGGACCACCGCCATGCGATACTGAGGAATAATATTTCACAGATGTAGCGCTGCTCAATCTCTGCTCAGCAGTGAACTCTCACCGAATGTCTGCTTAAACCTGCAGGATGTAATAAAAAAAAAAGAAAGATTTAATATGCATTAAAACTTTTGCTATGACCTAACATAAGATAGATAATCATTAAAAAAATAATCGATCTCTTCTCCCTCCTCCTAGCATTCTGCAGTGGTTTATGAAGTTGTGACGTCCGCCTCTTTCCACTCTTTATGGATCTCTGCCAGATTCTTGAATCTTCTCGATTTCATAATTTAATCCACAATCATCTCTTTGTCTGGTGCATTTTCTCCTGCCAAATGTTGCCCTTCCACTAGATTTCCATTGATATGCTTGGACACAGCACTCTGTGAACAGCCAGCCTCCTTAGCTATGAACTTTTGTGGCTTACCCATTCTATGGAGGGTATCAAGTCTTTTCCATAATGAACGAAAGTGAGACAATTGAACCAAACTCAAGCAATTTAATGACACCTGGTGGTGCTTTGAGTTTAGTATATAATTAGTGCGTCACTCAATTTGCAACATTCATGTCCTGTAAAATTTGGGCTGATTTCTTCAGAGTATTCAATTTTTTAAAATTCCTGATTTTGTGGACTGAATGAGCTAGAAGCCCAAACAAATACTTGAAATCGTTTAAACTGTGGGCCTGGAATCTATAACCCACAGGTGTCAAACTCCAGTCCTCAATGGCTGGTGTCCTGCAACTTTTAGATGTGCCTCTGCTGCACCAAACCTGAATAGAATATAGGTCATTAGCAAGGAAAACTTATCTACACAAGGAAGAGGTAATTAAGCCATTTCATTCCAGCGTTTTTTTGTACCTGTGGCACATCTAAAAACTGCAGGACAGTGGAGGACTGGAGTTTGTCACCCCTACTGTAAAGTTCATGTCTGTGTTCCCAGTTGGTCGGAGTGTTAGTGGTTAACGAACCAGCGTTAACCTCATCATGCAGGTTCAGCCCGGTGAGGAGATTTTGCGCTCTCCTCGTAGTCACTCATCACTACACTACTATATGATTTTATTATTTTTAGTATTAGTTTTCTAGGTGCACTAAGCATCAAACCATATCAAATGCTTTGTCCACTTAGTCAGCCAGAGTTAATGTGCATGGAGATCTGAGAAACTCGTCCCTTAAAACTCGAGCAACCAAAACATTTTCTGTGACTCTTACTAAAAACTCAACAAACACGAAATTGAAGAGCAATTTAGAGCCAAATTAGCATCATTGAATTAAATCTCCCATTTGTTGCTCATCTCTGCGCAGTGCAGCGGATTTAACTCATCATGCAGGGCCGGTCCAAGGCTGTATGAGTCCTGGAGGAGAATTTGACTTGGGGACCCCTCTAGCTGCTAAAATCGTCAGCACCTCTAACAGCTTCTGTGGTAGATGTAGTGAAATCTGGATGTAGATGTAGCTTAATTGGCCAACCTAAAAACAATCGGTTATAATTGCAGTTTACTAATTTCTATTTGTGAACAAACAGTTCAAACTCAAAGATTAAACTCAGAGCATCAGATTGTAGCTAGTGTAACAAAACAATCTAACTATTAATATTGTTTTTTTAATTTTTACAAAGTAAACTTGCCAGCTCCTTAAAATCTTACATTTAAATGTTAAACAATTTAAAATATTTTAATTTATGTATTCTGAAACAATTAAAATTTAGCAGCATTGATCATCTCAATAAACAAACATTTATTATTATTAACCTTAACCCATAAGTTACATTTATTTATCTGTGGTCTTTGGGAAAATATTAGTGTTTATGGGGCCCTTGAATCCCTGGGGGATCTAATGGAACCACTTACTTAATTTGGATTAAACAGAAGTGCAAATGATTGATATTCATTTTAATTGTGTTTTTTTTTTTTATTTGTTGTTTTTAAGATTCTATAGTTGTGGGTTTAAACAGTGTTTCACTGACGATGTTTTCCCACAGCATATATTTACCCAGTAATATTTTTACATTTCCTGTCTACTTAACATCTTTTAATACAAAAACATGGTGGACCGCCTTGGTGCCCGACCACCAGGCTTAGCAAGTTTTCTGGGGCAAACCCTGTGATATATATGTATTTGTAAACATGTATATATGTATATGCATCAGTGACGTGCAGACAGGGGAGGCAGAGCCTCACCTGTCCTGGAAAAACAATATATAATAAAATATTTTATATTGCTATATTCACCTTGTGGTTTGCACTACAAAGTATTTACTTTTCATTTAGCTTAACCAATTTTGATTATTATTTCTTCAAAATTGCTGAATTTCTGCAATTTCCCATTCAAATGTTGGAAGCGCAGCTGGTGAGGCAGCACTGAGCTGAGCCTCACCGGCAGGATGATCGGTTAAAATCATCTCAAGCAACAATCTTAGATCTCAGAACATTCAAAGATTGTCCTAACAGTAAAATCGGGGCAAAAAATTGAAAATTGTGCCATGTGAACTAGGCTTTAGTGGGCACACCAACATGCAGAAGCCTTGTCTGACGGTTCACCCCCCTCCCACCATCCCCCTGGGCCGCAGTAAAATTGCCAAGGCTTGATCGGTCCGCGGTGATAAAAAGATTGGGGACCAACCTTTTCTTATATATCTATATATATTTATCTATGTCTATACACATGTCGATATATGTATATATATTTTTTTCCATGGTGAAATAATTTATAATAAGATAATTAGGTAACACTTTATTTGAAGGGATGTGTATAAGACTGACATGACACTGTCATAAACATGACATAACATGAACATAAAGAAGTCTTTATGAATGTTTATGACAGTTGTCATGAAGTGTCATTTGGTAAATAATGACACTTTTAATGCAAAGTTGCTCTAAAAGTTGCATTAAAAGTGCCAACTTTGCATGATTTTGTAAATTATGATAATTTAATGCAAAGATAAATTATCATAATTTAACTCATAGCTCTGGCGGCTGCCACCTGGCCCGGGCCCGGATGGGTGCCCATGGTGGCCCGGGTTTGGAGGTGCCAGGGAGGGAGGAATGGTTTCAGGTCACTTTAATTTATGATTATAGACGGAGAAAGTGCGCCATCGCCTGTTCAGAAAGGTTTATGTAACGTTGAAGTTACTGTCCCTCAATGGAATATATAGTAGTCAGTCCCAGTGACTGTTTCACTGACGGTTTAGCCAATGTGCTTCCTGGGTAAAAATCAAATGACAAAGGCAGCCCAAGATCCCCCTCCCCCCTGCTCAACAGTTTCCAACAGCGCAGGTGTTACACGTAAGGGGCCCGGTCATTGGCCCCGCACCCCGGCCTGACCATGACTTGTTCCACTAGTGTATATACATGGATGTATATGTGTTCATATGCCATATGAAGTTTTTTTTGCACTTATGCCGAGTAAACTTGGTGGTGGTGCTGAGGGTTTTTATTGCAAGGTGTTAAGAATTTTCCAACCAGACAGTGTCACTGTATTATACTTTCTCTATTTTAAAATCATTAAGAAAATCATTAAGTTTACAAAAGAAACTAATAAAAACAACAAACTGTGAAGCTAGACGGTTTGTTATACTCATCAGTATATGTAAAAAAGACTGACAAGACATGTTTGATTGTAGCAAGTGATATTTGTCTCAGAAAACACTGACATTTTTCCATCATCTGTTAACAACTTCATCTAATTATTTCCACAGATTGAATCTTTGCCATGTTTTATTGCTTCCCTATTGATTAGCATTCTGCTGGTAAGTCATGCTTAAAATTAACACAGTGTTAAAAAAACCCATAGATTTCTGTCGGTCCTTGACAAAATGACATACTACTCAAAGACATACTAAAGTGTTTTTGTTTGTCCTGTAGTTAGATTCTTTGGAGGTCCAAAACTGACAAAATGTATTATGAGTTTCATAGTACGTAATATTTAATCAATTAGAATGTGTTCCGATGAGTCTTGTATGTTAGATTAACAGTATCTTTTGAAAATGACCTTTAAGCAGGTATTGCACATATTTTTCACTGTTGATGTAATATTCTAATCTTAAATGCCATGATTTCATTAGCTGTAACTAAGAAATAATTAAACCTAAAAACTTTAAAACATCCATGCAATTAATCTATAATGGGTTTTTATTTGTGAACTTTTATAATTAATATTCCAATTAATTTAATATGAATGTAGTTGAAAAACAAACATCAGCATCAGTTTGCCTTGCAAAGTCTGGGCAACTGAGAAACTCCTATTGGTTTATATTGAGAAACTCCTGGTGTACTTATTCTTATTCTGCTTAGCAACCCAGAACAGGATTGTTTAGTTTTATACTTCACTCAACCCAAACCAGGAATTAGAACAAACTTAGAATCCAGAGAAACTATTTTTCTTTTCTATTAGTTTATTCAGAGAAACTCCTACTACTTTATAAATTGCGGAAAGCCTTTGTTTTTCTCTTGCTTTTCTTTTATTTTGTTTGTATTTACTCTAACTCATGTAAAGCAAACGTTGAATTGCCTTGTTGCTGAAAATGTATTATGTAAATAAATTACCTTACTTTACCTCACCATTATCTTCTAAGTTGCTAAGCTTCAGGTCATTGATAAACTGTTTGCTATCTTTGTTGAAGAAGATGGCAAGCCTCATCTTCTTAAGAAGACTTAAAATACCGCTCATCCTCATTTGCATAATGGGGCAGATTATGTAAATGAGGATGGCTTGCCTGCATAAGGAAAAGTAAAAAGAGAAGGTAAAGTATGGAAGCCCATTTCTGCCACTGTGATAAAAAATCTCTTTATAATGACTTGATATGATGACTTAGCTATAATAATATTATAATGAAATAGTAAATATAATGTATCTCATTATAGTGAGATAGTAGCAGGTAAAGCAATTATTTCTTCAAAGAATAATGTGTCTTTACTACACTACTCTTTTGTGTAGTAAACTTCTCACAACATTGAAGCAAAAGCCATGGTTGACAGAAATTTTTGTAATCAGTTAATTTGAACAATGTTTCTAATGAGCACATGAAACTAAATGGTTACGAAAGTCATTTTGTAAGATATTTGCTGTGTAGCTGTGTTTGATGTGCTATATTTGTGTTCATGTTTCTTTCTTGAAGGATAGTAAGGAAATAGATCGAAGGTGTTGTAAAAGTATCATTAGTGTATATTGTGTTCCTAAGATCCATCTGGAATCAGGGGTAGATGGCCAAAAAGCTTAAAAATATCATGGTATTGAAATGTTCCTGCTCAGACGGCAGTCTTTTTGTCTTGAAGAACAAAGAAGCAAATCCTAATTTGGTTCATTCAGTTCAGTTGGAAGAGTTTCTTTGTCCATGAAGAGAAACAGTAGAGTAAGAGAAACAAGAGGGTTGGAAAAATGTTGCCCTGGGCTTTCCCCGAGTGTTACTCTGCTTCCTGCGGTGTTCCATAATCCCTGCCACTGTTGACTGCTGGGCAAATAGGACACCTAAAAAGAAAAAAAAAACAAAACAGGTTTTACTTGTAGATACCATACTCTCCTGATGTAAGAATCTGTTTATTTTATTGAGCTCCAACTTATAATCATTACAGTCAAGATTTTCTATTAAACATCTGTAACTTGGAAACAAAAAAGGCTAATTCACCTTATTTAACTTTACAGCAGTTCTTAGCCCAAGAAAGTGACCTAATGGTTATTTTTAGAACAAGAAATAATATTTATAATGCCTTTTATATCTCAAATTGAAACCTCAAAGATTCATAGCTGATGATGGCAAGCTTCTAGATTGCAGCTACAGCTGCTCTGGGCCGGGCTAACACACAGGTTCCCAAACTGTTGGGTGTACACCCCCTGAGGGGGCACCGTGCCATTGCAGGGGGGCACAGGAAGCAGTATGGATGAATGAAGACAAAAAAAAACAACAACGATGAACCTTGGGGGCGGGGGAGTTTGAGTGGATGGAAGAGTATAACAGGGAGTCTAAGAATTTCCCTAACCCCCCCCAAACGAGTTAACATACATCATTCAACAAGAGAGCCAGAGTCTAACTCTCCCTATTTGTAATCCATAGGGGGGGAGAGAAAATGTTTGGAAACCACTGGGCTAACAGAAGAGAGGCTGTAATTTTATGCCGTCGGCCCTTCTGACCAACAACAGCAGGCAAGGTGCTCAGGGCGAACAGACCAGGGATCGAACAGGCAACTTCTATGCCGTGACGGTGAGACAAGGAATTATTGAGAAGGGATTACTGCCAGGACCAGGTGACCCTGTCCCTGGCACTACAGAGACTTAAATCTCTAATACCTCAAGGGCCTTCACAATCTGTACAGTAGACTTACTTTCAGTAAACAATCTAGCTGTGGAACTGTTCTTTTAACCACTCAGCTTACAGATTTGTGCCATGTGGACTCAAAGGCCCATATGACATCAGATATTTTCCGTGCTCTGATTGGAAGATAAGCGCAACCAACACTGTAGTACTCAAGAACGATCTTGGTCTCGAGACCATTTATTGATGGTCTCGGTCTTGTCTCGGTCTCGGACACTGAGGACTCTGCATTTTATTTCAAGACCAGTCGAGACCGCAACTGTTAAAATATCACTAAACATACAGTACACTATCTAGTTTATTTGTTAACATCATTGATTTCAGTGGATGCAAAACGCACCAATTAAAATTCAAGCAATAACGTATTTCTGTTACTCCCCTCCACTTCCCACCGCTCTGAGACATGCGCAGTTGTTTACTCTGAGCGGCAGAAGATCTGTCTAATCGTCAGTAATAGAATATTGCTGCATAAATCATAAGAAATCCGATGGCCACAGCTAACTCAGCAGCGCTTCACTTTCACAGACGGTGGGAACAACGTCTAACTTTTTTTGTCACTTAGAAAAGTAGCTCAAAGAAGGTAAGCTCCGTTAACGTGATGTTAGCAAAGCTAGCTGTATAGAGACACATAAGAATTGTGATGAAAAAAGTTGTCACTCACTGCACTGAATTATTGTGCGGAGGTGTTGACTGACTTGTCGCATATTTGGAACAACGCTGTGTCCAAAAGTCTGCAATATAGTGATGTGACATTCAGGAACAGTACGATTCATCTGCTCGTCTCTTTACTTAGATAGGACTGGAGTCCTGAGAGTCGTTCTATTACCATATTACCATTACCACAGATTACCATACGCTGTCAGAATAGTGAGTACCATACCTGCGCATTAAGAAGTCTGACAGTCAGAGGAGTTGTCAGTTCACCATACACAACAAGTTATGACTAAAATAAGTCATTAAATTGTTTTCCATAACTATATAGATATACATGCGTTGTCGTTTTTTCAAATTGTATTTAAAGCAGGGTCTGGCTGCAGCTGCAGTCAACTACAACACACACCCTGTAAAACTCATTAATCTACTTAACCACTAAGTCAGGATGCCATACAACTGTTAATAAAGTGTATGATGATCTATGTCAGGGGTCCCCAAACTTTTTCCTGCGAGGGCCACATAACTGTTCCCTTTTCTGGTCGGGGGCCGGTCTTAGTCATTCGAGAAAGAAACCTTAGAAAACTTTTGTTGATGACGGGGGGCTGGATTACTGCCGACGACATATTCGTGTTTGTAGATAGATTTTTACCCAGAATGCAAATGGAAAAAAACCGTGAGCGAAACGGTGACTGGTACTGACTAGCATAGACATAATATAAGGGTAGACGCCGCATTGGCTGCTCCGGCGCAGGAAATACGGCGGCCATCTTAGAGCGGTATAAACTCCTACTTTCCTCAATCAAAACAATAGAAGATGCCTCAGCTCTGAGGGATATTATTGTTCGGATCTATGGATTATTGATGTGAGGGCTCCACAGACAGCATTTCACAAGTAAGATGGACATATTATTGTGTATATATTGTGATTAGAATATTACTTTACTGTATTTATGTCCACCGGCGAGATACCAGCTAATATTAGCTGGTATCTCGCCTAGCTGGTATCTGAACCCGGTGTAATACGGGTTCAGCCCCGCTATGAAGACTAACTGAGATTCTGTACATCTAAAAATATTAATTGTTCTCTAACATTGACTTAGATTATATGACACAAGAGCATTAGAAATGAAACAATATAACACATATTATAAAACTTATGTGTTATAACATTCACCGGCAAAGTTTACACAGGTGGTAAAGACTATTATTTATATTCTTTCACTAGTAAGATACATCCCAAATCTTCCGTTTTTGTTTTGAAAGTTTCATAAAGACACGATGTGAGGAAGAAGAGGGAGAAATCTATAAAGAGAGACGAATTCACTGCAGCAGGATGGATCTCATCAGATTTTGGACTTAATCTCAGCTGCTGAATCTCTGAAGCTAGAAGTCGGCAAAAAAAAAAAAAAAAAAAAAAAAAAAATATATATATATATATATATATATATATATATATATATATATATATATATATATATATATATATATATATATATATATATATAATTCAGTATTAATTATTTATTTGTGCCATTATGAATCTTTATTTGTGTTGTATAGTTATTTAAATATGTATTGATATTACTAAATAATTTATTTAATAAATTATGAACGGCTGTGTGCTTTGTAATATGCTCTTTATACATCAATATCAGAATATTCCATTCCTATTCTATTGTTATAGCCACTAAGCATATTTAAATACTTAAATAACTTAAATAACATACTTAAATAATACAATTGTTTATAAATGTTGCTTTGATAGATGTTTGAATATGGTTTCCAGTAACAAAAAAGCGTGTTATGATCGATTAAATGCGCTGATCCGTCACTGTGCCTGTTAAACACATAGTACCGAGTGGAGTGGTATACCGCTCCAAGATGGCCGCCCTAAATCTCGTCAGCGACAATAGGCGACAGCGGGGCATGAGGCGTCTATCCTTATATTATGTCTATGCTGACTAGTATATATTCCATTGAGGGAAACTAAGTTTCATATCTGCTCAAGAGCCCCCCCTGGTGGTTGAAGAAAAATCCACATATATATGAAAAACAACACTGAATGCTCTCTGGTATTGTTCAGGGGGCCGGACCAAATGAGGAGGCGGGCCGGATCCGGTATTGTTCAGGGGGCCGGACCAAATGAGGAGGTGGGCCGTAGTTTGGGGACCCCTGATCTATGTCATAATTCTATGTTGCTAATTAAATAAAATTATATGGTAATGACGTGTCTGACAGATATAGCCATGAGTTTGTTCTGCTTTTAATATTGGTTAAATTTATTAAGTATTTAATATCTAGGTGTTTTTATGTGAATATGGATCTTTCAGATCAATTTGAGAAGTAATTTTGATCATATTTCACATTTTATCATATCATGTAGCATGGGGCGCTGGTCTTGGTCTTGACTGGGTCTCGACTTCCCTCGGTCTTGGTCTTGACTTGGTCTCGGACCCTAAAAGTCTTGGTCTTGTCTCCGGTCTCAATACACTCTGGTCTTGGTCTTGTCTTGGTCTCGAGTTAGGTGGACTTGACCACAACACTGGCAACCAATTCATAATTCCAAAGTTTTGCTAGCAAAAGTTGTGCTGCACACATTAATACTTGAAAATTTGTTTTTATTTTATGGTCGCAATGACTGAGGGAGAAGAACAAGTTGATTTGGTCTGAGAAATAATTCAAAATTAATTTTCAAGGTGGACTTTTCCTTCTTTCTTTTACATATTAAGACAGAGAGAGGTCTCAGCCAGTGTTTGCCACTTTCAACCCAGCGCAGTGCCCTTCAATACCACTGGCTCACCACATCTGATGAGTATTGCAAATTATTGCTGTGAATGCCTGCAAGGTAACAAGACAGAACGGACAAATCACTACATATGGTCCCTTTCTATCGTACCACATAATGGAACTATACCTTGTTTCAGTAGTTCATGTAACTGAAACAAAGAAACCAACTCTATGACAGAATCTTTGAAGTCTTTCTGCATAAAGATAGATGGATTGATGTCAGTAATGCATTTCAAAGTAACGCGTTACTGACGTTGGACCACTTTTTTCAGTAACTTTGTTTTGTAATTTAATTTTATTTCCTCTACCGTCGTTTCTATGCAAAAGTATCGACAGTGACAGAAATGTAAACAATGGAGGGAGATGAGCATTTTGTTGCTGAAAAACAGGAACTATTTTGAGTTTCTGTCACCAAGTCCTATTATTATAAGCAGTTTTGGGCTTGTTTTTTCTAAAGTTGCTTGCAGATTTAATGAGTTGCGGGTTGCGCTGTTATGGGCTCATTTTTGAACGTGAAGTTATTCATTTGGGCTTGGAAATAAACAGACTCATAACAAATTCCAGAATTTGTCTGTCATCCAGGTAGTTTTAGTCAAATTCAAAATTCAAATTCAAATGTTACGACGCTTCACACTGAATTCAGTTATTCATCCAGTCACACACTGTTAATTACTTGATTTCTGTGGAATTTATTATCAGTTGTTTTTGGTCACTCTGAAATATGATTTACTAAGTGATTTTAAAAAGTCCTGCTAAAGGGCAAGAGTATTGTATTTCTCTACCTTGAGGATTTTTAATCTGCTGTAAATTACAAACAGTGGAAGATTATTATATACTAATAACATAATGTATTAAACCCAGTTTGTGATTAGTTAAACCTTTTCTGTATTTGTGAAATCTATAATGAAGTTCTATAAATTTTACTCTGTGTTTTGCATCTTTTTCAGCATAAAGCTTTGGTCTCAAGCTCCTGTCCTGTAGAGCTTGACTGCATGCTAGTGAGTCAGTTTAGCCATTAATTCAAACGTGTAGGAGAATGGAAACATCTAAACGTTCCAGGAATCTGACCCTCTAGGACTTTTGTTTGAGACCATTGCTATAAAAATACTTTGCATAATTACTATAAGTTAATGTTTATAAACAGCTCGTTTAGATTTATTATGACTGATTGATTAGTTGTGGCACACATACTTTTATAGGCTGAGTATTCTTTAAATTGCACTTTTCACATAGAGTAATGTATTCCAGATTTGTACTAGAGCATATTAGAAATAACAAGGTTAGTTTCCCAATTAAGAAGCTACAATCAAAAGCCAACATCAGCTTCAGGGTAAATGCAAATGAATTTATGGTTCTGCATACTGTTGTTTGTATTCAAAACAGTGCATACATTTTGGCTCAGCAGGAGCAGTTTTTCAACACAGCAGCAACACAATGAATTGTCGACATCCCACTGACGTCTTGTAAGAACCCATGGAAACAATTAGTGGCATGGTAGTGTGTGGCAGGTGTGTGTCTGTAATTTTTTTTAACTCAAAATAAAATGCACTGAATACAATTATATGTTCAATTATAAACTGGCATGGTTATTGCTAAAGTTGTTATGCAGTAGGATTATTATGTTAGCTGAGATGTTTATTAGGCTGTGCTATGAACAGGTTTAAGAACACCTGTACTCCTAAATTTAAAACATCGGCGTACAAGAATTTGAACTGACTGAAAATAAACCTTTCATATTTTCAGACTAGTTACTATAAAAGGTATAACGATAACTATAAATATATATATATATATATATATATATATATATATATATATATATATATATATATATATATATATATATATATATATATATGGATGCAGTGTTATGCATTTCCTATAGCCCCTCAAATGCATAACGCCCCTTTAAAAAGAAGACATACATTGGATGTGAAGGCTGCCAAATGTTCTCTCTCCCACACACTCACACACCAAGCTCCATCGACCTGAAATCCAAAGGTCCCATTTTAAGATTTCTAACTTTTTAAACTCTGTAGGGCTGCTACTTCATCAGGCTGGATTTTATAGAAAAGACATCAAATTGTGTAAAGGACTCAACACTAGGGTGCTGCTATAACTTATTGAGTTTCCTCCCTGCAATTACACCAGCAAAAGACCCTTCTATTTACCTGTGTAGACAACTCCATTTATTTCTATTGACATGTTGATGCTGTTAATGCCGTTGGTAGACAGATTCAATGCAGACTCTTGTCTATCATCTGTCAAGAGAGAAAGCACAGAGGGAGAGAGGAAAACTCAATATGAGCATTTAGAAAAGAAATAGAAAAAGCAAGAGCAGTATTGCGAGAATTTGGAGAGTGACAGTATAAGAGATTTATTAAGTGTTCTGGGGACACAGGTATAAAAAGATGTGAATTATGGAGGACCTCTATCATAGCAACCAACCTGGGAACTATTACAAATACAGTTACAAATGGTTAATATTTTTTCTTATGTCTTCCCCCAAAACACCCCCCAAAAAGAAAAAAAAAAAAACAACTAAAGGTGAGGGATGTGGGGGGGTTAGGATTCAAGAGCTTAGACCAGTCCAGAAATTGCTTTTCCATACAAAGTGTAATGATTCTGTGCTTTAGTCCTTTTTGGGGTTCATGTCATTATGTATAGCTGTTATAAGTTAGTATTGTACTTTGGTGCATATTGTTATGTGTAGTGAAGGGTTATGGGCTTGTAAACACTGTTGAGAAGTTTACTGTGTGACCCACAGCACTCAAACGGTGTCATAAAAATTAGCCTTTGCACTGATGTCCAGATTGAGTCCACTTCAACTACATGCGGACCTCTTTGAATTGAAGTATGCCCAAGTATATTGGGACCTTTAGAATCCAAAACTATGGCACCATCTTGGTCAGAAGCCACCATAGTAGTAATTCACAAAGAGGGTAAGGATCCCACTGACTGCCAGACCTGTAACACTGCCGAGATCAATGCATACTCATAGCATTCCTAGCAAGACAACTTGAACTTATCATCCAAATCATACACCCTGACACACATACACATATATATGTGCTTAAAGTCACTCTACAACCTGTTTAGGGTTGGCCAGGAGGAAAACACACTGCTCTTCCTGAATCTGAAGTTCAACTATCCAACGGACCTTCCTCTCCAGGACCCCTGAATAGACCTTTCCAGGGATGCTTAAGAGTGTATATAGGAAAAACGCCTATATAGTCACTTGATTATGCTATGAATTGGCACTAGGTGCCCAGATAATACTGGCTCTTTAAAGCTTAATTAGTTGAAATGTTTTAGCACAAGTATCTGTCTTAATCTGGTGTCATGCTGGTAACAAGTATCTTACCTCTTTTGACAGAAGGGGCCTGGGTGATATAGTTGCTTTGGTGAGAAAGCGTTGGTACATGTGGCTGTATTGTTGTTGTTGGGAGAGAAGTCTGTGGGCCTGCGACAGAATAGCTGAAGATGGTAGAACTGTGGTTCTGCCTACGGCTCTCCCGACGGTTGCTGTCTATTGCTGCTTGAAGTTCGCCAGGAGAGCTCAGTCTCCGCTTTTCACATTCATATGGATAGAGGTACTTCATATACCTGCATCAAACAGCATACAATTTCCTTTGAACAATGAGGCATCTTTCAATATTAGTTTGTAGTGTCAAAATGCTATCTGAGTGTTAAAATTTACTTGTAATATAAAAAAGGATTCTCCCACTTTCCTTACTGAATCAGTTGTGGCGATAATACAGTGTTTCTCAATTCTGGTCCTCACGCCCCCGTGTCCAGCATGTTTTAGGTTTTTCCCTTCTGCCACACACCTGGATTGTATCTGTGATTAACAGGCTTCTGCAGTACAGGTCCTTCTCAAAAAATTAGCATATTGTGAAAAAGTTCATTATTTTCCATAATGTAATGATAACAATTAAACTGTCATATATTTTAGATTCATTGCACACTAACTGAAATATTTCAGGTCTTTTATTGTTTTAATACTGATGATTTTGGCATACAGCTCATGAAAACCCAAAATCTCTATCTCAAAAAATTAGCATATCATGAAAAGGTTCTCTGAACGAGGAAGTAACCTCATCATCTGAATCAACGAAGTAACTCTAAACACCTGAAAAAGATTCCTGAGGCTTTTAAAAACTCCCAGCCTGGTTCGTTACTCAAAACCGCAATCATGGGTAAGACTGCTTACCTGACTGCTGTCCAGAAGGCCATCATTGACGCCCTCAAGCAAGAGGGTAAGACACAGAAAGAAATTTCTGAACAAATAGGCTGTTCCCAGAGTGCTCACAGTGCCAAAACCACTGGTAAATGGTTTACTGACCATGGTATTACTGTGCTCAATTGGCCTGCCAACTCTCCTGACCTGAACCCCATAGAGAACATGTGGGATATTGTGAAGAGAAAGTTGAGAGATCCAACACTCTAGTTGACCTTATTTCCACTATCGAAGCATCCTTGGCCTCCATAACACCTCAGCAGTGCCACAGGCTGATTGCCTCCATGCCACGCCACAATGAAGCAGTCATTTCTGCAAAAGGATTCTCGACCAAGTATTGAGTGCATAACTGAACATAATTATTTGAAGGTTAACTTTTATGGTATTAAAACACTTTTCTTTTATTGGTCGGATGAAATATGCAAATTTTTTTTTTATAGGAATTTTGGGTTTTCATGAGCTGTATGCCAAAATCATCAGTATTAAGACAATAAAAGACCTGAAATATTTCAGGTGGTGTGCAATGAATCTAAAATATATGACAGTTTAATTTTTATCATTTCTTTATGTAAAATAACAAACTTTATCACAACATGCTAATTTTTTTAGAAGGACCTGTACTTGGTGGTTATGCAATCATTTGAATCAGCTGTTCTGGAATAGAGGCACATCTAAAACATGCAGAGCAGGGGGGGCGGTGAGGACTGGAATTGTGTACTGAGATAATAGAAGAATGGCTCAAACTACCTGTGTTCTTTATTGGTCACACAAATATTTTAATCATTACATTCTTACCTACATTTTTGTTTGTTTTTCTAATCACTTCCATTTTCCCCACCACCCTCGGTTTTTTTTGTTGGAAAATATAAACAAAACCTTTTCTAACTAAAGTCCCAAAGCCTCCCCCCCCCCCTTTAAATTGGGGACTGGGGTTACAATTATCAAATCTTTTATATTAATTTTGGGCAGCCCAGATCAGAGCAGCTATGTTTTACTTTACTACCAGCCAGTCCCCAGCATGGGTCACAATTGAGTCTCAGTTGATTGAAATAAAAATCAGGTGATTTTTATTTCTACCCAGACAGGAAAAAGCTCATTGAACAAACAAAAACATTGGCAAAAAGCCCTTGATTAATTGGAGGAAAAACAACAATCATCCCAATTCTCACAATTTGTTGGCAACAATTTTAAATCAGGTAGAGAAATGCTTAAAACAAAGTGCTGGTTTGATCATAGAGATATGGAACATGGGATGGATACAAAGCATCGAAGGAAGGTGAAGATGGACTACCATGGGACTGATGATGAAAGTGAACTTGTCATGTTTCTGGCCCGTCTGCCTGCTTTGTTTTTCCCCTCAGCTCTCACCTCTCCCATCAAGCCCATCTGGTTCACCTTCATGCTGCTGCGCTGGAGCACAATCAGGCTCATGTCTTCCATCTGTTCACCAGCAGTTATAGTCAGCTCTCAGGCAGCCAGATGATGCCAGATTTTTGAAAGCCTTGGTGTGAGTAGATATCCAGCATTTCTTCCTGACCTGACCACGATCTCAAACACGTTTTTTGTCCCTTGGATTTTCCTGCCCTGTCTAGCCCACGTCAAATTCTTCACTGGCTTCTGTTTTCTGGACTCGACCCTGCTTCTGCCTTTTGACCTCTGCCTCCTGCCTTGCCCCTGGATTTGACTGCCTGACATTGCCTACACGTGTTGGACCCTTTTCTGTGCCCTGACCACTGCTTTTCGCCTGCCCCTCAGATAAGTCTTGCCTTGTCCTGCCACCCTGATCCTGCCTCAACCCCTTGACCTCCTACTTCTATTTCTTTCTGGGATGTGTGATCTGTTACTACCACTGAGCTGCCTGGACTCCTCATCCCCCACAACACTTTAAGAAGAGGTTCCTGTCCCATTGCCGGTTGTGGCCTGCCCCCTACCCTGATCCTCAATAAAGATCTTATTGTTTTTTTCTACTTTGTGTCTGACTGAAATTTCGGGTCCTCATTCTGAGCTTTACACTTGTAGGGCCAATGAACCTGGAGGATAACTTTTTGGACATGGTTTTTAAAAGGATGTCACGAGCAGATAACTAAACCTCTTGTTCAAGTAAGTATTAAGGGGCAAGAGTTTTTTTTCCAGATGGCAGAAACGTTGGTTCTGATCAGCAGTGTGGTGCAGGGCAAAGATGGTGTTGGTCTAGATGTTCTTGCAACAGCAGATGTGGTAATAAGCAGAGGTGACAGATATATCATGTGCCTTGGAGGGAAATGGAGGTGGCTGGCAACCAAGAGAGAGTTCAAAAGGACCCCAGCTACTGGGAAGAGACCAGTTTCCCATCAGAGTTGTGTTCTGCAGGGCAGAGACAGCGTGATGCTATGAGGACACTCCACCCAATGAAGAAACTGACTCCAGCCAGATGGTTTAGTGGACATGAGACAGCAAAGGGTGGATTCCAGTTCTTGGTTCATACATTCTGTTTTACCATTTGACTGAGGATGAAAACCAAATGTGAGACTAACCTTGGCATTGAGTGCTTTGCAAAACTGTTTCCAGACTTGGGCGATGAACAAGTCTGGAAACAAGTACCACGATCTGATAGGTTATCTTGAGGGATGGAGTGGAGTCGGAAGACATGCTTTGCCAAGAGTTGTGCAGTTTGAAAGACTGTGGGAAGCTTTTTGAGGGGGACAAGATGGCAGGCTTTGGAAAAACTATTAGTGATAGTGTTACAACCCCCTCCCCAAGTCCACTATGGGTAAATTTTGGCACTGGGTGTAACACAAAAGAAGAAGTAACCTAAACAGTCGATATCCGTAACAAAAGGGTTTATTTACAGTGCAGGTAGAAAAAAAACTCAATCACAGGAGCAAACCAAACAAGAAAAACAACATAGGGAAGCTTTGAGCTTCAGGGTCTCCAAGGCCAAAATAATAAACAAAACACCCCCTTCTAACTATGAAATAATAACAACTTGCTAGAGGTGAAAGTAAAGAAAAATGTAAAACCTGAACTCCCTGGCTAATCATCAAAACAGGAGAAAACAGTTAAACAAAAATGGCAGAGAACCCCTACCGGCTTCCAATGGGAAAGAAATAAGGTTTTGGGTTACACACTTGATTTGTCACAAAATGCTCACAGCAACATCAGCCAAGCTTCCACAAACAGCCAGCTTACAGACAAGATCAATACAGATCAGGGCCCAAGGAGAGAGGAAAAGGGACCTGACATCTCTTCTAGGGATCTTCTTATTGGATGGATGACTAGCTCCAACACATTCCACCTGTGGCAGCCAGGTAAAACTGACACACAAAACAAGAGAGCTCTCTCATGAAGAGAGCCCCTAGAGGTCAGTGACCGTAACAGATAGAAAATGATAATCCGGTGGCAAAATCAATAGCAATGTGGGACCAGAGTCATTTTGGTATGGGTTGAAGTAATCTTGAAGGAGGTTGATTACCTGTCTTATTCTGGGCACAGATACGGGAAACAAGGATGTATTCTTTAACATACTGTAAATGGATGGCCACCAGAACTTTCGGTTAATGAGAGCAATAGTGCAACTGATACCAGAGTGATAGGAGAACTGTCTGAGCTGAGTGGATCCAATGGATGAGTCTGGCTAGGTGGAAAGGTCTCGATCTTTTGAGGGGGACTGGAACTAGGATCAGGTTCATTCTGTGGGACTCGAGTAATGATGTATTTGATTTCCCAGGTGACGTGCCGAAGGAACAGCTGTGTCATTATGTGTTTTCTTTTCAGAGTCTGGTGCGTACTAGTAGGAGAGAGCATCTGGTTTAATTTCTTGAAGCTTGGACAGTAGAAATGAAGTTGAAACAAGAGAAAAACAGGGAGCAGTGGGATTGGCGAGAATTCAAGCATTTGGTAGATTGCCGATAAGAAAGATTTTTTTATGATCAGTCCAAACCAGCACTGGATGTTGTGCGCCCTCCAACCAATGACCCCATTCCTCCAAAGCAGGTCCTCTCAATTCCAGTCCTCAGGTCACCCTGCTCTGCATATTTTAGATGTGCTTCTGTTCCAGAACAGCAGATCCAAATGATTGCATGACCTCTTCTGCAGCCATCAAGTACTGCAGAAGTCTGTTAATCACCCACAGACTCAATCCAGGTGTGTGACAGAAGGGAAACACCTAAAACATGCAGGGCATTAGGGCCTGAGGATCAGAATTGAGAAACACTGGCCAGGACTTCTCTGACACCAACATTGTAGTTGTGCAGTGCAGAGACAACAAAACAAAAAGGTGCAGAAGTGAATTTTATTGTCCAACGTGGATCTTTGGGAGAGGACAGCTCCAACCCCTGAATCTGAAGCATCCACCTCTAGAATTAACTGAGGAGGAGCAATGGGGCTCATCCAGCCCCAGTGCTCAGGCTGGATGAGCACTGGGGCTTCAGAGAATCATTTCCTGATTTCCAAAAAAAGACTATAATTCCTGATGAAACTGCTAAAAATGTGCAAAACCCAGAAAAAGGTTAAAGTTATTTGCAGTTAGTGGGTATGGGTTAATACATCACAGCTTTGATCTTTCCTGGGTCGATGCTCACCTATCTGTCCCTGAAGACGTAGCCAAGAAAGATAACTGAGGGTTCATTGAACTCACATTTCTGTGAGTCTGTTGGAGACGGTTCTCCAACAGACGCAAGACAAGATGGACATGTTTCTGGTGATTGGTGGGGTTCTTGGAAAAAATTAGAATGTCACTGAGATACACAAAACCAAACTGGTTAAGAAATGTTAAATGACTTTGGACTTGTATAGTGCTTTACCAAGTTCAGAGGACCCCAAAGTTATTCACACTACAGTAGTTCACCCATTCACACACACACACTCAGACTACAGTTACTTATCGAAATCACTTTGCATTACTATCTTCTTTTGGAATTTAATTTTATTTCCTCTACGCGTCTTTTATTCCCTCTATCGCCGTTTTTACGCAACAGTATCAGCAGCGACAGAAATGTGAACAATGGAGGGAGATGAGCATTTTGTTGGTGGAAAAACATGAACTTTTTTGAGTTTCTGTTTCCAAGTCCGATTATTATAAGAAGCTTTCCACTTGGTTTTTCTAAAATCACTTGCAGATTGAATGAGTCACGGGTTGCTGTTTTTGGGCTTGGAAATAAGCAGACAGACCCCAGAATTTGTCTGACATCCAGTTAGTTTTAGTCAGACTCTCCTTGTCCATCATTTCCCAGATGATCCGTCCTGCTGTGTCTTTGTTAATGTTAATATATAACCTCTGAATGACGTCGAGCTTCGCGTTGCGCTCCAGAAAACTGCAAACTTCGAGACTATTATGAACAGCGCAATAAACGTGAAAACAGCCACGAATGAACGTGTTCGTAAAGTTGTGCAACTTAAAGCCATTATAATTATTAATATTAAGATAAGTGTCACAAATCTGTGCAGCGGCCATCTGAGTTGTGGAGCGGCAGCAGGAGCTCTGACACCAAACGCAAAGCTGTAACCTGGAGGGTGGGGTGGGGGAGGGGGGGTAAAATCCTGTTTATAGTTTTCCAGACAATACTGGAACACAAATAACTAAAGATTTTTTTTTGTACTGTTGTAACCATTAAACAATCTCCCCTTCAGTTCAACCATATAAGTGGAGACACATTGTTGATGTTACCATTATAAAATAACTTGTAATTAAGTATTGGCAAAGATCAATGTAATATCCACAGGTGGTGGAGCGTTGTTGTTAGCAGCCGCTTAAAGTAACTAAAAAAATACACTTTTAATGTAACTTAGTTATTTTCCAAATCAAGTAATCAGTAATCTAATTAAGTTACTTTTTCAAGGAGTACTGAGCAAAACAGGAATCCAAAAAGACGATGGTGAATGGATGGGAAGATAATAGGAGAAGACGAGAGAAACCAACAAGGAGTGACTGAGAATAAGGTGTTTAATAGGAGGGTGAACAAAAAGCCTGAGCTGATGAGTTAACTGATTGCAGGTGTGAGGAGAGAGAGCAGAAGTGCAGACTGAGGGGAGGAAGAGAGAGATAAAGTGTCACAGGGGATGAGGGAGAGTACGCAGGGAACTAGGAAAATTAATCCAAGAGTAAAGAAAATTAAACCAGAGTAATTAAAAATAATTACACAATAAATAAACGTAATAAACTAGAATTACTATATAAGGACTAAGCTAAAGGAAAATACCAACAAGGCTGATCTAATAAAAGAAAAGGAACTAAGGATCACAGAAATTAACAAAACCCAAAACCTAATTAAACAATCAAAGATCCTGACATTGATGTTGCTTTACTGTGGCTGATTCTCTGTCTTCTTCTAGATTATTTTTTCCATCCCAAATTTTCCTTCTGCACAGCTCTCAGCTCCTCCTTGTTTCCTGAGCAAAAGGCTCTCTTCTGCTTCAGAAGAACCATTATTTCACCGTTGATTACCGTATCTTCCTGATGTACACAGTGTTATTCATACAAATCTGTGGTGGTGTCGATGTCCTCCCATGAGGAGTACAGAGCAGAGAACACAGACAATTATCACAATAACATGTCAAAACTCCATTGGAAGGCCTCCTGACTGGTTTCCTGGTGGCTCCTTTGATGGCGCATTAAAGCCACTGGCTCATCCACTTTGTTTGGAAGAGATCTCAAGTTTCCCCACAATGATGGACAATTGATGACATGTCTGCACTTTCTACCCTGGTTGCAATGCCTGAAGCCCACATGTCTCCCACGTCTCTTCCTTAACAGGTGCTACCAAGAGCTAGGAGTTGATCCGTGTTGTAAACAATGGACATATTGATGTTTTTCACAAAAAGATGTAAAAAAACTAAAAATAATGGAGCTGTCCAAACAAATGTCAGCTCTATTGTGAAAAAACCAGTGGTGAGCACAGAATCACACACCACCACCCATTCCAGTGAAAAAAAAGTGAAAAAGTGAAGTGAAAAAAAATTCTAAGGTAGTGGACATTCCCTAAAATTCAGTTACAGTTACAGATATATTTGATATATTAGACAGTCACACATAAACAAAAATTGATTAAGGCAGACCAACACCCCTTAGAGAGAATGTAGAATGAGGAGAAGATAAAAACAGATCTCGAGCTACAATCTTTGCTTCACTTGGTGTCATCCCTAAGGTGTGCTCAGTGGACTTTAGCTTTGGATGGTGAATGTCGTTTTGTATCTGTTCCACTTGTATGAATTGTATGGCTTGCAATATTTGATCATTTTCAGCATTAAACTCTGTTTTATACTGAGCCAAATCTCATTATTTCTCAAGGTAATGTCAGTGAGGGGTTTTGGTCGGCACGGATAAACAGACCTCAGTGTTGCACAGAAGAGAAACTGACTGCGCTAAATATACCCATAACTATGCTGAGAGAATTAACAAGCTTTAGCAGCCGAAATGGGAGATACTTTACATGCAACTGTCACCCAGGTTCTTCACCAGTCAAAGCTTTATGGGAGAGTGGCTACTACTGAAGCATGCCTTTTAGCAAACTCTACTGTAGTTTGCCAAAAGGCTTGTGGTTAAGTGGAAGAAAGTTCTTTGGTCTAATTAGACCAAAATGTAGCTTTTTGGCCATCAGACAAGACGGTACATTTGGAGGACATCAAAAGCCTCCCATCACCACAAACACATCATCTCATTGAGAAGTATGGTGGTGGCAGCATCATGCTATGGGATGCTTCTTGGCAGAAGGGTCTGGAAGGCTTGTAAAAGTAGAAAGTAAAATGAATGCAGCAAAACTTAGGAAAATTCTGGAGGACAATTTGTTTCTATCTGCAAGAGAACTAAGTTGTCAGAAAATTATTTTCTGGCAAGACAATGACCCAAAGCATCCAGCTAAACCTACACAGAAATTGCCTGTAGACTATAAGGTGCATTGTTTTGGAGTGGCTGAGTCAAAACCCAGACCTGAATCTGAAATAGAATATGTGGCTGAACTTGAAAAGTTCACCCCGCAACCTGAAAGAGCTGGAACAGTTTTACAAAGATGAGGTAAAATTGCACCATCCAGATGTGCAAGCCTGATTGAGACCCAGCCAGAAACACTGTTGTGACTGCAGCCAAAAGTGCATCTACTAAATATCGACTTGAAGGAGGTTAACATTTATCCAATCACTTATTTTTTGTTACATGTCTTTATTTAATAGTCTGTACTTCGTAGAAATTTTTCACTTTGGCATTGATGGAATTTTTGTAGTTTCTTTTGTTAAAAACGGAAAAGTTTGTTTATCATGATTGATTTGTTTAAGCAATAAAAGAGTAAAAGATCCAAGGGGGTGAATACTTTCTACAGATGCTGTAAAATAGAAATGCAATGATCTGTCCTGATTCTAAATTAATTTGGATTTAAACACAAACATCACAGATTCCAGTTGTCATTAGCGGTTATATTAGAACACTAAATACAGCATTATGTAAAACTGTAGTATTTGAAGAGACTGTTCTTTCTTTTTACAGAGATTGTAAATAAAAAGGATGTCGTCCATATGAATAACACAACTAGTCTTAAGAATATTCTTGTTGAACCTTATCTAAAACTCTTTTTTTTTAACAGTCATACTTACTGTGTTCGGAGAGTAAATGCTGCACTAGTAATAGAGGTTGGGAGATGGAGGCCTTTGGTAATCTCACGCCATATCTTTTTATTGATGACTTCCACTAAGCCGCCTTTTTCTGTGACGAGCTTGTAGAGCATGTAGAGATCCAGCACCTGCTTTGCCATGATAGGAATTCGATTCACTGGAGTCCCTGCAGAAAGCAAACACGATATCCAGGATCAATTCTATTACCTTGGTTCCTCCCATCAATAGGCTTCTGCATCTTCTTATAAGGCCAATTTATCTAAAGCCAGTCAAATGTCTGACAGTTGTGTTAAATGAAGAGGATGTAGCTTTTAAAAGTTTTTAGCATTTTATCAGTGTTTGTGTTTTTATGTTGTCACATTGTCTACTGTTCATATTTGATGCACAAAAAATTTTCAAATTAGTGCAAAAAGTTGAAGAATCTGTTTGAAACTTTACAGATAAAAAAAGTCTGTTTATCAAATAAAAATGGTCTAATACAGGGGTCACCAACATGGTGCCTGCAGAGCAAGTTCTAAAAATAGTCATTGTCATTAGGTAGCAATGCCAAAGAAATTATTTAATTACATATTTTTACATTGAAGTAATAACATTTGTTTATATTCAGAATTTAAAAAAAAAAAGTAAATTATATTAAAAAAAATTAAATACATTTTTATGCATAAAACTCTTTTCTATGGTTAAAGTTCAGAATATGCGCAGACGCCTGCAGGATATTATTGGAAGGCAGCAGCGCCTGCAGTACTGCTGCACCCACTCTGCCTACCTTAGGATTTTACTTGAAGTAAAAAAGAAAAGAATAATTTCTGAAAGTTTAATTATCGAACCCTCTTTACAATTAACAAAATTGTGGAGAGAAAAAAAAGATCTTATGTGTCAAAACATCTTGTATGTAGCACACATCTGAGTCTGTTGGGGTCAAAGGGCACCCAAAGCTTAAATCTTATTGGTCAGTTTGCTTTTGTTTATTTGGTGGCTTGGCACTTTTTCTGTAAGCTAAAAATGAATGAGCAGAGTTTGAACCTCCCGTAGTTCTAAGAGCAGTTTGGATGCCGGTTGAGCTTTTTACCGTGCCTGGTTCTGACGGGTCACCGGTTATGAACTTCTTTGATTGTTTCTCGAACTGGACAGTTAGCGGGTCACCCGTTAGCTGACATCTGCCGTTCTTCCTGAGGGTCGCGCTAAGACTGTGGACCCAGGGCCATGCAGAGACCACTAAAGGGGCAGGTGCTCAAAACAAAAACAAAAAAAAAAAAAAAAAAAAAAAAAAAGGGCACATCTAACCGCATTCTAGGACAGAATATTAACAAAGCCTCTCAGCTTTCAGAGTTTAATAAACAATGATAAATTACAAAATTGTGAGATATGCAATCAAAGCTAAGGTAAATTTCTATAGAGCATACAACTATGCATATGTAAGATATTTTATTAGTAATTTCTTTCTGCAGGTCTATTTTGTTACAGGAAAGTATTGCAATATTCAAACCCGCAATTTAGCAAGATATATAAATCAGAACTAGACCACCAGACATATTTTGTCTTTACAGAATTACACTATTAAAAATATAAACAAGGCCCAATGCAACCTTTTAGTGACTGTAATCTATAAAACAGAGCTGCCTGTTTGCTGCAGTGGAGATGAAGATGGTCCATTCAAGAAAGCAGAGCTGCATCAAACTTTAAGGTGGAACTGCAGAAAAAATAAAAAAAAAGCAAAAATTGATTGTTAATGCATGTCACCATGAGAAAAGCCTACTGAGTTTTGCTTAAAAAAAAACATTTTTAAAAAAATTAAAATCACACATTTTTGTCTCATGAAGTGAAAAAATTATTTGAAAACAAACTTATTTGCATATGTCATAAATCTTTTCTTGCTATTCTAAGTTTTTGTTTGTGACTCAAAGTTTTGCTTGTGATTCTCACATGATGTCAGGGGCAGGACCCAACAGAACAAAAGATTTCTGATGTGTGCAAATAAAAGTTTTTGTTTGGCAAATAACTGTTAAGTTCACAAGACAAAAATGAGTTATTTAATAAAAAAAAAGAAAAAGTTTTTTGAACAAAACGTTTTGTTTTTGAAAAATAAATCATTACAATTCCAAAAGTTTTGATTGCAATTTTATTTTTACTTAATTGAGGTTAGTTTATTTTTTCATTGAATAATTGGGGGAAAAAATTTAACTTCATACTCTGTGAACCAGAACCTAAACTTACTTAAAGTCTGGATTGAGTTATTTCCCCTTCATTAATGACTTTTATTACATACATTATATCTATCATGGTAATTCAGGGTGAGTTATTTTTAATTCTAAATGAATATCCTTGTTGGACTTTTATTTAAGTGCTATTCTCCTTCAAGATACATTTACTTAACGCCAGAATAAATGCAATGTACATTATGCAGCAAAGCAAATTAGAAGATCGGACATATATCCATTATGGAGATGATCGGTTTTGGAAGGGCGATGTGCCCCCTATTGCATAAGCGATACTGAAGAATGACTGCTATGATTAACGATACAGGGAAGAAGCTTTTAGTTATCTGGCTTTGCTAGCAAAGTCGTTAGCTGGCAGCTAGCTAATAGCACATCAACAACAGCCTAATGTCTGCATGATAAAAATACTGAATTGATAGATAAGAACAGTTTTTCCTCACCTGGCTGTCTCCTTCACTCAGTAGTTCTTCAGAGAAAAGCAGACGCAGAGGCCGGTCAGTGTCTGTTGTATTTCATTACCTCTCTGCTTAAACCGCTGAAGCAGAAACGAGACTTCAACGTTTTCCGTCATCTGACAAGTAGCAAGTCTACTCCACTTTATTAAACAAAAACGTTTTTTGTATATATATATAATTCACCAAAAACTGTTCTGTAATCGGGAACGTTCGCTACGTTGAGCTCCAGTTAGCCGCCTTATCTCACTGCAAAGAGGCAACCATAGACATCAATAGTAGACCCCTCATGGAGCGCTGAGCCGTACGTAACAGCGTCCGCCATCTTGTATGTGGCAGCAGAGCGATCGTAGCTCCTTAAGTCCTGTGCTGTGAGGACTTGTTTCAACCGTTTTACGAAACAAACTGGATTCACTAGGATTACCTTCATCAGGTAAGGATGAAAGATCAGAATTACTTGACTTTGCAGCCAGAAATTCGCTTTTAAACAACCGAAAAATATTTCCTATGTAGCTAAATTGGCCCGAAATAACCGCTGATTGTTAGCGTAGCAGCTAATGTTTTCATACTGTTTTCTAATGAGAGAGAGGTGATGAAAAACCGCTGTTAGAGGAGAAGTTCATTAAAAACCAGAGGATTTAGTGAGAAAAGATCAGTCAGGATCAGAGCTGGAGCTGCTGTTGTTCAGCCTGTTTCCAGCTCAGCTTCTCCATGTCGGTATTTAGCTATAAAGATGCTACGAGTCAGAGCCCAACATGCTGAAAATGTCTTTTTCTGAATGTGAAGGAAAAATATATGTATTTTCTATTACACTTTTGGATAATTTCTCTTTTATCCTTGGCTTTAGCCTGTGAACCAGGACGCCTCAGAAGTCATTGGAGTTCTCCCAGTGAGACCAGCAGACTGAAGCCCTGCCTGTGACCAGTGTTCCCAGTATAATAAATAAATGTTTTGTTCTTTCACTTTTTGTGTTTTTTTCAAATATCTCAATCTTAAGTATTAGTGTATTAATGTAGCTTATATAATGAAATAAAAATAATTTACTCTGTTGGAATTATTTTCACTCTTTGCTGTCAATAGCAGAGTTGACAAATTCTCTGGAAAAAAGTAAGAAATATATGTAGTTTAATGTTTGACAATGACTGATTTATAAATCAAAAGTCATTTCTCAATAATGTATAAAAAATAAATACAGGAAAATTATTTGTTTCTTGTCTTGAAATGTTAAATGTACATTAAACTATGGAATTATGTAAATATATTCTTCAATAAAACACTGTAAAAGTGTGTCTGTTCATCAATGTCATTATAAAAATTTTCAGAATCGTTTCTATCAAATAAAACATTGTGCTCTTTAATTTAATTGTGCTCTTTAAAGTTAGAAACGATCTCTTTAGTCATTTCTTTGATTGCCAAATATATTAATGTGTGTGAGAAAATGTGTCAATGGCAGGTATTAACTTAAAATACATTGTAGAACGGCACTTTATCAAGTTCAGCCCATTCACTTGTATTACCTTACTGGCACATATTCCACATTCAGTAAATATCCACACACACACACACACACACATATATATATATATATATATATATATATATATATATGTAAAATACTAAAAAAAATTGACCAAAAGGGCACTTGGGGGCAAGGAGAAAAAGGGGCAGGTGCTCAAGCACCCGTTCGTTATAACAACTTGACATTAACCAAGAATATATATATATATATATATATATATATATATATATATATATATATATATATATATATATATATATATATAAATTTCTTATATATTATTCATATATTTATTTGAATAATAAAATATTTTTTATTTGTTAACTAATAAATAAATTATATATATATTTTATATATACATATATTTTATTTAATATATTGACGTCTCTGTGTGTACATATGTTCATAAATGTTGATTACTGTATATATAAAAACGATTTATCAAAATCAATTGTATTATAGGTTCACATTTATTTTCTTTGTTCAGAAATTACAATTAAAATATGAAAAGTCATAAATGTTGTCTTTGGTGATTGTTTAATTTCCAAATATATTCACGTTTATTTGTGAGTGGGTCGATGACGAACATTAGCTAAAAATACTTTGTGGAATGGTATTTTCTGAAGTTCGGTCCATTCATTTGTATTAGCTCACTGGCAGAGATGCCACATTCAATATGGCGGACGCGATTACGTATCGCTGCAACGGGCCGACCCGCTCCATGAGGCGTCTACGTATTAATGTCTATGGAGGCAACTGTGTCATGCATCACGGGCAAAAGGTCAAAGGTAACAATGTGACCGGAGGGCTTATTATGTTGTAAAAAAACAACAAACCCAACAAGAAACTAAAGAATTTTAGTACATGTTATTATGTGTCAGAAGAGGGCTTAGAAAATAATAATACTAAAAAAAAAATTGACCAAAAGGGCACTTGGGGGCAAGGAGCAAAAGGGGCAGGTGCTCAAGCACCCGTTCGTTATAACAACTTGACATTAACCAAGAAATTGTGATCCGTCATAAATTTGTTATAAAAGTATTACCGATTAAACTATAAAAATTATGTAGCTTTATCTGATAATATATAGCTCTGCCATTTTATTTAGTCTTAAATTTCTAATTGATCTAATGGATCTGAATTTTTACAGCAAGATGTCTACAAAGCACTTATGAACTTTGCATTTGACACATTAAGGCTGTTTTAAGTAGTGCAATAGACCATCTCCACCAGTGAGAGGCAACAGTGCACAAGCAGGCGTGCAGTGTGTTGGTGAAGAAGAAATCTTCCATCTTGTGGGGTCTACCTAACACAAGTTATAACCATAGACATGAATAAGTAGACGCCTCATGGAGCGGGTCGGCCCGTTGCTGCGATACGTCACAGCGTCCGCCATATTGAATGTGGCTTCTCTGCCAGTAAGCCAATTACAAGTAAATGGACCGAACTTCAAAAAGTGCTGTTCTACAAAGTATTTTAAGTTAATATCTGTCATTGACACATTTTCTCACACACACTAATATATCAAAGAAATGACTTAAGACAGAGTTTCTAACTTTTGATGTGATTATTTAATAGTTTTGGGGCTTTTCTGAAGAAAGAGCACAATGTTTTTATTAGATAGAAATGATTCTGATCATTTTAATATTGACATTGATAAACAGACACACTTTTACAGTGTTTTATTAAACATATTTACATAATTCCATTTAATATTTCAAGACAAAAAACATAATTTTCTTGGATTAGAGGACTAATGTCTCAGCAGGATCTAGAGAAACTCATCCATGCGTTTATCTTTAGCCGTATTGATTACTGCAACAGCATCTTCACAGGTCTGACTAATAAATCAATCAAACAGCTGCAGCTGATCCAGAACGCTGCTGCTCGCGTTCTCACTAGAACCAGGAAGATAGAGCACATAACACCAGTTCTAAAGTCCCTACACTGGCTCCCTGTAGCTCAAAGAATAGACTTTAAAATACTGTTGTTAGTTTATAAATCACTGAACGGTTTAGCACCACAATACATTAAAGATCTGTTATTGCTGTACCAACCGTCTAGACACCTCAGATCTTCTGGTTCTGGTCTGCTCTGCATCCCCAGAACCAGAACCAAACGAGGAGAAGCAGCATTCAGTTTCTATGCACCACGGATTTGGAACAAACTTCCAGAAAACTGTAAAACAGCTGAAACACTGGGTGCCTTTAAATCTCAACTTAAAACCCACCTGTTTACAGTTGCTTATGGCAATTGATGCCTTCTATGTATTTGCGAGTGACTGGGAGTCATTGCGCGTATATAAAACCCTGTAAATTCTAGACTAACAGGTAACCAATTAATGCACAAAATCCGCGTAGGACAGCGAAAGTCCTAGCGCAAAATTTTCGCGAAACAGGCGGACGGAGCCTGGTGCTGCAAGGCTGGAGGCCTTGTCCTGTTAGGCTGTGATTTTATCTTTTCTTTTTATCTTTTTATTACTTTCTTTTTCTTTCTCATTGTTTAAAATTATGTAAAGCACTTTGAAATGCCTTGCTGCTGAAATGTGCTATACAAATAAAATTTGATTGATTGATTGATTGATTGTATTTATTTTTTATACATTATTGAGAAATGACTTGATTTATAAATCAGTCATTGTCAAACATTAAACTACATATTTTTCTTACTTTTTTCCAGAGAAAAAAATATTTCAGTATGTCAACTCTGCTATTGACAGCAAAGAGTGAAAATAATTCTAACAGAGTAAATTATTTTTATTTCATTACATAAGCTACATTAATACACTAATACTTCAGATTGAGATATTTAAAAAAAACACAAAAAGTGAAAGAACAAAACATTTATTTATTATACTGGGAACACTGGTCACAGGCAGGGCTTCAGTCTGCTGGTCTCACTGGGAGAACTCCAATGACTTCTGAGGCGTCCTGGTTCACAGGCTAAAGCCAAGGATAAAAGAGAAATTATCCAAAAGTGTAATAGAAAATACATATATTTTTCCTTCACATTCAGAAAAAGACATTTTCAGCATGTTGGGCTCTGACTCGTAGCATCTTTATAGCTAAATACTGACATGGAGAAGCTGAGCTGGAAACAGGCTGAACAACAGCAGCTCCAGCTCTGATCCTGACTGATCTTTCCTCACTAAATCCCCTGGTTTTTATTGCAATTCTCCTCTAACAGCGGTTTTTCATCAGCTCTCTCATTAGAAAACAGTAAGAAAACGTTAGCTGCTACGCTAACAATCAGTGGTTACTTTGGGCCAATTTAGCTACATAGGAAACAGGGGGGTGCTATAGCTCCCCCTGGAAAAGTCATAGCAACCCCAGAAAATATTAAATTTTTTTAAAATCTGATTTAACATTACTTATATGTAGTTGTTGCAGCATTTTCATCAAAAGACACAAAATAAAAATAAATCATCATATGCTGAGTAAACAAACAAACAAAAATCCCACAAAAGCTGTGTCATTGCAGGGGGGGCGCATCTGGATGAAAAAAAAACAAAACATGAACACTGTATGCGCAGGGTTTTTACCTTAGAACGGCCAACTCTGTTATTCCTATGTCAATTTGATACAGTAGAGGCTTCAACACTTCCCATATTTGCATCCTCTGTCACTTTTATCAGCAGTTAAAACTGTTTAATCCGTTGTTAACATGTTGTAACCCGTTTTTCCGAGCCGCCTTTAAACGCAACATGAGCGCTACGACGCTCGCGCTGGGTTTCCACCTGTGAAGGAGACCTGCTGCTGCTGGGCGGAGCTACGTAGGTTTGTGTTAGAATCACGGCAGCAAACCAGCAAAACGCAAAGAACTTTTCCCTCCAAACTAACCGACTGAGTTGAGTAAAGCTGTTGGATGCAGGTAATGTTAGCTAAAAGATGACAATACAGAACCTTAAGCTCAACAAGTACCTTGTAGGCTACCGATGTTGGTGTTTATTTTCAGCTACATACATTCATTTTGCCCCCAAAAAAGTCGATGCGCCCCAGACAACCATTTGTAATCCATAGGGGGGCACAGAAAATGGCAGAAGAAAAAGTTTGGGAAACACTGGTCTATACCATTATCATTTCCAGGAAACAATGGACCTCACCAAGCTCCGCCCAGAAACGCTACCAAATGTCCCACGTGGCTGCATGTCTCACAAACAAAGCCTCGCGGAGCTTAGTTTCTATGTGTAAACATGGCGTCTTTCATTTTGACTGACTGCAGAGTATTTCTGAGTCGATTAGTGTAGCATTTCTGCCGGATTTTCACAAAATATCTGTCACGACAATGGACAGGGGAACCAACAAGTTCATGTCATCTTTTTTGGATGACATCAAGGTGTTTGAGCCATGCGATGCCTCCAACATTGTGCGTGTCCCATCGAAATGCTACCGGTCTATGAGGAAAACAGCAGATCCTCACACCCTCTGCATAAATATAGCTGTGGACAAGATCACTGATGCCTATTGTTCTTGCAAGGCTGGGTAAGTCGGCATTCATGGTTTTGAGGGTTATTTTTGGAATCAGTGATTTCTGTTGTAAGCCTGTTACTCGGTACTCGGTGCTAGCGTGGCTAACACGATTACAGTTTAGTAAAAAGCCTTTTCAGGTAAAATAAAATCTTTAATGCATGTCAGATACGGTACACATTGCATATTGATCTGTTCAGCTAACGTAAGACTGTGTAACAGACAGGCTTCAAGGTGTAGAAGTTGTATCGGTACTGCCATTATGCTGTACTTAGCTAAAAGGTTTTCATAATGGATGTGTTAATTATTGACTTTCTTTTTTTCATTCACTAAACACAAATCAATAATATTTACACCTTCACACACTCCTTTGTTCTTATTGATCCTACGACGGTTGAGCTTCAAATGCGGTCGTGCTCAAGCTTTGATCCAAGCAAGGCATCCCGTTTCAGATTTAGGAAATCTGTGAATTTTAGTTCCACAAATACGATCAGGATACCTGACATCGCCTGTACAGATTCCCCACTGACAGTGGAGAACCATTCTTTATGGCGTCCTGACGCAAAAACTTTCTGCTGGTCTGCTAGTCCACAATGTACATTAGCATGCGTTTACTACTGTAGCTTGTGTTTGTGAGACGGTCACGCACATGGTAGCTGCGGTGTGACGTAAAATGGGCATTAGCCAATGAATCGCGGCCCCTGTGGTAAGGTCCATTGACATGATGCTGGCTCCACCCATGCAATCCTCCCCCAATCATTCCAGGGTATTTGTCAGCAACTGACCAATCGGCGGTCGCAATTTCTTAGTTTACGCAGATCTGCTATCTACATGAACTGACTTCGGCGATATTGACAATGTTTAAAATAGCAACCTACCATAGTAGTAAGAAGGTAACTGGTAGAAAGCATATATTTTTTTAATCATAATAGTAATAGTCAAATCAAGCCCTGTAGTGGATAATTAGGCAATTAAATGAACACAAGTTAATTTAAAAAAACCAAACAAAAAAAAACCAAACAAATATGGCAATATGATGCTTTGCACCTGATGTCACTCTCTCCAGCACGATAGATGTCCAAATCTATGCTCTCCTGTGTAAAGCCTGTCAAAATACATACATGTGGTAGCCTAATATCGCTTTTATTTAGTTGATTTTGCAGTAATTATAATATAATTTGATCAACACTTTCCACAGGGAGGAGATATGGGTCGGCTTCTAAGGTAGCTGTTTCAGGCTTCTGTAAATACCGCCGTCTATGAGCCCCAACCAGGTGTGTTACCTTCACACACAAATTAGCTTGATTCCAGCAAGTAGAAACTATGAATAAACTGACAAAAACAACTTTAGCCACTCAGTTCAATGCTCCTGAATCTCACTTCCGACCTACATCATGGTGCTTCAATGTGACGTAGGGTCAATAGTAGGGTATCCCCTTTGTCACAAACACTGTTTTAACCTAAACAATGTAATATTATCTGGAAGTCATCTGGCTAAGGCTTCGTGCTGACGTCTACGCGTCAAATAAATGCAAACCAGTCTGAAAAATAACAAAACTAATGCGTGTGAGTTGATAGCTATAGGGAAAAAAGATCCATCACAGCACGCTCAGTAAAATGCTTAGCTCCCCCTTAGCACCTGCAGGAAAAAATTTCTGTTGCCGCTGTTCTGTCAGATAGCCATACGCTGTCAGGATAGCATACATGCAGTTAGTACAAATGCCCACGCATGCGCATTAAGAAGTCCGACCGTCAGTGGAGTTGTCAGTTCAGCATATGCAACAAGTTATGACGAAAATAAGTCATTACATTTTTAATATTATCATATAATATGATAACTAGATAAATATACATGTGTTGTCGTGGTTTCAAAGTGTATTTAAAGCAGGTCTGGCTGCAGCTGGAGTCAACTACAACACACGCCCGTGTAAAACTCATTAACCTACTTAACCGCTAAGTCAGAATGCCATACAACTGTTAATAACAAAGTGTATGATGATCTACGTCATGATTCTATGTTGTTGATTAAATAAAATCATATGGTAATGACTGCATATACATGACTGAGCTAAGCGTATGACTATCTGACAATGTATGCTGATCTGACAGAACACCGCCACTGTTTCTCGGTTGTTTAGAAGCGAATTTCTGGCTGCAAAGTCAAGTAATTCTGATCTTTCATTCTTACCTGTGAATGGTAATGCCAATGAATCCAGTTTGTTTTGTAAAACGGTTGAAATAAGTCCACAAAGCACAAATGAGCTCCGACCGCTCTGCTGCCACATACAAGATGGCGGTGACATAACGTACGACTCAGCGCTCCATGAGGGTCTACGTATTCATGTCTATGGTGGGGCCTACCTAACACTAGTTATAACAGTGTTCTGTCAGATAGCCATACGCTGTCAGGATAGCATACATTCAGTTAGTAGCATGCCCGCGCATGCGCATTAAGAAGTCCGACCGTCAGTGGAGTTGTCAATTCAGCATACGCAACAAGTTATGACGAAAATAAGTCATTAAATTGTTTATAATATGATAACTAGATAGATATCATATCGTTGTCGTGGTTTCAAAGTGTATTTAAAGCAGGGTCTGGCTGCAGCTGCAGTCAACTATGCAACACATGCCCGTGTAAAACTCATTAGCCTACTTAACCGCTAAGTCAGGATGTCATACAGCTGTTAATAACAAAATGTATGATAATCTATGTCATGATTCTATGTTGCTGATTAAATAAAGTCATATGGTAATGACGGCCGTATACATGTCTGAGCTAAGCGTATAACTATCTGACAACGCATGCTGATCTGACAGAACAACGGCCAGACCTCCTGTTTAAAAAGAAGCCGAAGTTTGGCACCTAATACATATGACGTATGTGTCTTTTTAATGTTACATTTTCTTTGAGAAAATAACATTGACTATGTTCTTTCTTTCTAATGTTGGCTATGAGCAATTCAAACCAATCCTACTTTGCTGTAAGTTAATGTTAGCTGAAGTTATTAATCTCCATTACTGTAACGTTAGCCCTTAATATTAAACATATAAACAAGACAAGCAAATGGGGGTTTTCCCTCCAATTTTAATCTAACAAATTAATAGCCAATATGTTAGTCAAAATTATCCTTTATGTGCATTATTTTGCAACTTGTGATGTGCTTGTGTTCTTTGCTTTGGCAACTTTAGCCACATTAAGACTGATTTTATCCTAAGGACACATGGTGGGGGGGACAAAGTTGGCTAATGAAGACATGCTACGAGTGTGGAGGATGATAATAAGGACCAGCCACCAGAGAAAGAAGTTCCTATTTGACCAAAGAGAAAGAAGCAGATGAAATATTCCCCAAGAAAATTAGGCAAGTCATTTTTTGTTACTATTTTCTCCAGGTGAAGGGGGGTGTGAGGAGATAGGTAAGTGGTAACATCCAAACATCCACCAGCTGAGTTAACAAGTTATGTTGTAGAGTTAACTGAAATAGGAACTTACGCTATCCAGGACTTTGCAGTACTACTGGATAGGCATACCTAGACACTAGACTTAGACTGACATGAGACTGACTAGACAAAGACGTAGACGAAGACAAGGACCCGACGAGGAACACAGACAACAGGTGGAACTAAATACACACGGGGTAATCAAGGGAACAAAACACACCTGGGAACAATCAATGGGGAAGACGCAGAGACAACAGAGACTCACAGGACAGAAACTGAACAAAGAAAAACCTTAATATAAATACACAAAAACACGGATCATGACAGTATCTGGTTGAAAATAATTTTGAATGCTCATTAAGTGAAAAGATACACTCATGTGCCTAAAACTATACATTAAATCACATGTGTCAAACTCAAGGCCCGCGGGCCACATGTGGCCCGCCATGCCATTTTATGTGGCCCCCCCAGCATTTTATAGGCCGATGATCGACTTAAAATAAGTTTTTGAGCACAAATTGACTACAAACTACATTTCCCACAATGCATTCCGATTGTTACCAGCCAACATTACGGCTTCTCGCCACTAGAGAGCAGCAGAGTCACCTCAAGCTGCTTATTGATTTTCCCAGCGAATAAAACTGAGACATCGACAAGCTAACATCAAAACGTCCAAGAAAAGAAAAATCGATTTACAAGTAAGACTGTGAATGAAGATGTGTGAGTTGGTGTCAGGGCGGCAGGTCGCGCTAGACTTTTTTGTTATCCGTTATCTTGATCAACAACGTAAAAAAAATTCGGTCATGCACTATTTTTATCCGTGAAATTACAATCATATTAACATCAGCTATTTAGTCGCATTTTATGCGGTTTAGTTAATATTCACCGTGAATACAGATCCCATCACAAATTAAGCAGATAAATGTATCTACATCTAAGCAACTTCACTTAAATTAATGTCACTTCACCCGCTGGGGTCTGAACGCACTTCCTCCTGGTTCCCGGTCTGCAGAAAAATCCGCCGCGTCCGCAGTGGTTGAGCAGCGGACTGCGCATGTTACAGTCTAATTAACTTTTGCATCGTCATTTATTTCCTCAAGATAAAGTACCGGCTCCTCAAATGGATCCTCAACGTTGCATTCTCTTTAGTTTTCTCTGTAATGGAGACTTGAATTTAACGCTCCATTTCAACCAAAGGTTTGTAATGCGCTTCCTAACCAGACGCTCCAAACCGTCCGGTCCATAACTCTTCAACACGCTGTCAGCTCCCGGTCAGAAAGACGCATTTAGTTCAGAGTCCATGAGATGATATTCAGAAAGGATTTTTAATTAATTGATTTCAGTTGCCTCTGAGACTAAATATTTGCGTAAAGTCTATAATGTCTGCCCATGTGACTTGTTTTTATTATTTGTTTGCTTACTTTTAAACACTGATTTAAATATTGTAATTTTTAAACTGAGCAGTAATTTTACATCCATGGAAACTCAAATGTAATATTTAAAACTTCAATACATAAAATCAGTTATTTAACTATATGAGATGTTTAATTTATTTTTAACATTGTATTTTTATACATTTATGCTAGGGCTGCCCAAGTCTAGTTTTCCAGAGCTACCATCTGCAACTTTAGATGGTTCCTTCTCTAACACACCTGGACCATTGATAAGCCTCTACAGAACTGAATGAGGGAAGTCAACCTTTTGTCTGGGGTGTTTTAGCAGGGATGCCCTCCTGATTTGTACCGTCAATGTGGCCCGTTGAGGGTGGCCAATATGCTGAAGTGGCCCTCGGTGAAATTGAGTTTGACACCCCTGCATTAAATGATGCATTCTGAATAACAAGCTGTCTGAACTTCTGCCACACAAATATTTGATCAGAATAATTTTGTTCAGCTTTAGTTATTATGCTACTTGTATTAAGAAATAATTGTATTGCACTTCAACCAGTCATGTTAACTAGACATTTGTCTGCCAGTCTACCATTCTGACAGTGTGCAGCAAGGGACATTTTTAGAATGGTATTTAAATAAATGCTGAATTATGATTACATTGTTTTTTGTTCTTTTTTTAAGTGACCACAATGAATTGAGTCATCACCCACTATGAGAATGTCCAGAAGAGATTCACCAAGTTTGAATTCATGAAAAGGCTTTCACCATGATTGACTATTACAAGAACAGCTATAATTTCTGAGCATTTCTGGACACCTTCAAAGAGCTGCTTCCAGGAAATGAAGACAAGAGGATCTCCTGTTTTCAGAGCATTACAGGAAGACTATAACGAAGGAGATGGCTGACATAATCAAAGCAACAAAAAAAAGTTAGGACTGTTCAAAGAACCTATTTTCCTAAGTTAAAGAATAAGCAATTCTGTTGTAGTTTTTCAATCAGTCTTTCAGAGTAACAATATACTGACCAGATGTTAAACCCTCTGTTATCTTAGAACAAGTTATCTTTAGTTTTATTCCAATGTACAAAGGGTTTGTTCTACAGCTATGATGGTAGTTATCAGTAGTCCAGTGTTTCACTTCACTTGAGGTAAGATTTAATATCAGTGACTCTGTTAATATAGCACTTGACACTGTAATGACAATTATATATTTATAACTGTTGCTACTTGTTTCACTTTACTTGAGGTAAGAGTTATTGACACTGCAATGACACTTGACATTTTCATAAGTGGTGCTACTTGTTCCACTTGATGTAAGAGGAATTATTGACTGTTATTAAATCATTTGACAGTTTAATAAAGCTTAATGAAATCTGTATTGTTGGTCCTACTTGTTCAGCTTTATTTCAGGTAGGGGGAAATTTTAATTACTGTTTTGTTAAAGCTTTTGACAGTGTAATAACAGTTTGACATTATGACTACTATTGTGACATATTTATGACATGATTCTTGGTTAATGTCAAGTTGTCATAACAAAGACATTTTGAATAATGTTAACTTTGTATTAAAAGTGTCATGATTTACTGAATGACACTATATAACAGTCAAATATTCATGAAGACTTACTGATGTTCATGACAGGTGTTATGTCATGTTTATAACAGGGTCATGACAGTCTTATTCACAACCTGTCAAAGTGCTACCCTGTATTTTTGTTTATTCTAGGAAATGTTAATAAATTTAGAATATGCTAGTTTTAAAACTTAACATGTCTTGATTGAAATAGCCTAATTATAGTTTTAAAAATAACTTATTCTGCCACATTTGCCCTATTGACCTTTATTTTACCTGTAGTTACAGCAGATTGTTTGCCAAGATCTTTTTGAAAGTGCCTTTTTGTCAGTGTGGGAAAACAATCAGGAGAAGTTCCTCCTGATTGGAGGAACAGTGAAAAGCTGATCTGTGATCAGCTTTTCAGATCAGTGAAAAGCTGATCACAGATCAGCTTTTCACTGATCTGTGAAAAGCCATAAAACAGCAGGAGTCCAGGCCATTAGGGGAGAAATTCTGCTTCCACTTTATTTAGACAAAGGGGACAAATGGCCTTTGATCTTGGAAACAAATTGCAGGGAGTTTCTAACTTTAGAGAGGGTCAGAGATAGCTCCTGGTTGGATGAGCAAAGATACGCCTTATTTGAATAAATTAAAGACAAGAATACGCCTTTACTATAAAACTTTCTACACAGGAGTAACAAATTAGATTTTGCTCTTGCAATTCTCCAAAGACGTCTTTACTTTTCTTTCCTTATTCTTTTCCATTTGTCTCAGGTAAAGGAATATATGTCTCCGTTGTTCTGCAGTTTCTGTTATAATTTCATACATTGTCTTCTATTGGATTAAACTTTAATTCTGTGACATCTACACTCATTGTTGTTTTCTGTGTGGCTTCACTTCGACCCGTCGGGAGAACCTGGGATCCATAAGAGGAAAATAGAGCCAGATATTTCCCTAAAATATAACTTAAAATCTTCAGCAGAAACCACAAACACACCGAAACACACATTTATGCCCTTCCATTGTTCAATTGGATCAAGATCTGTAATACAGAAGAGTTGAAAGGATCCTGCCTCATATCTTCATTAAACATCTGGTGCAATTAATTTTTATTAATTTACTTGCCTATGATGCTCTGCTTACACATCTACAGCTGTTGATTTTCTAAAAATGATTAAATTAATTACAGTTGATATAAATGGGTTAATTATTTTTATATTTAATGGTGTAGAAAATGATTTTTGTTTCTGTTAAAGCTACTCAAGTCTATTTTTCTTTAATTGTGCTTCTAAATCACAGTTAGCCCTAATTGTTGTTAATGCACATAACACTTGGTAGTACAGAATATCTTTTATTTCTATGTGTTTGACATAATTGGAAAGCTTAGTCACTCAGGATCTGTGAATAACTCAAATGCCATACACCTCTAAATTTGCATGTGTGAACATTGAGCGCAACTCTGTGTGAACATTTGTGGTTCACATTGAACTGCGCGAGCAGACCAAACACTGTGGATTTAAGTTAGACTCACCTTGATGAATTCCACAAAGAAACATGGATCCTCAAAGTGGGTTGATATAAATATCCATACAGGTCTGCCAGTGTCCAATTTATTTGAGAGGAGGCGCTCAGTCTGCGATGAGGTGAACTTCAGACATCAAGCAGCGACAGGGTTACGGTATGGCAGCTCCCATGGTTGCCGAGCGGCGAGCTTAGAGTACTCGCCAAAGGAAACAAAACACTCTAACTTTCACATAAAAAGCTCAACTGGCACCAGACTTGGTATGAGTGATCCTGGTTGGATGCCTGATGACCCTATGTCATCATAGTCCGACATCACAAAAGCCCCGCCTCCTCAGAACAGGAATTGACTTTTTTTACTTGGAAAGATCCATCTCAAGTCTCTGGGAGCCATGGTCTAAACCCATCAGGAAGTCGACCATTTTGGATTAAACCCATGATTGTCTTTTTTTTATAAACGTATCTGAGCGCACTCATCTTATAGCTTTTGAGATCCAGGCTTTAAACTCAGTCAGCACAGACTTGAGGCATTGAAGGTCAAAAGTTATAAGATTTTTTTCTACATCAAAGCATGTGGCCAAGCCTCAAATCTGACCAATCATGAAACATCAAGGTGGAATAACTTTCACATAGGAGCTCTCAGCTGCATCACACTTCATTTGTATCATCACAGACCAGAGCTTATCACATTCACATAGACAATTAGTGACATCACCTTAGCCCCGGCCCCTTTCAACAGGAAGTCACCTGTTTTCCTACTGTTTTTATTCCTTTTACTCTATGATTCATGCAGATTTCAACCTGTGTATAATGAAATAAAACATGATGGTAAATCCTTCTCTCAATGCTGGTTGCTGGCAGCAGCATGTGGGCAAGGCTGAATAACGAATGATAATCCCTCTCCCCAGTGGCGCAAAAAGTGGGTATGCAGTGCATGCAACGCATAGGGGCGCTGCACCAGAGGGGGCGTCAAAACCCTGTCTGGAGGGGGCGGTGCGCCGATGATGCCTTCACATACACTTCACCGCGCCCTTACGCTCCTTCACCTCGCACACATGTAGACACGTGTCTTCGTCTTGGGGGGTGGTAGAGCGACCGTATGTTTTCTATGCTCCTTAACCCTTGCGTACCTTCCTTCGGAGGGCGGGGTGCCAATTTATGTTTTTGCATCCACCTGAATAATATGTAATTGCGCCCCTGCTTCTCCCTTTGCATACAATTTTCTCCAAATCATATATGGATCATCTGATTTGAATGATGATCCATATATTGAATGGTAGGATTGACATTTGTTAACCTATGAAGAGCCCAATGGCATTAAATTGCGATTCAACTCCACTGCACCCCCTGGATTATTCCAACAACTATATCTTCTTAATACATCAGCCGATCTGCACCAGATTTTTGGTGCATCCTGAAAAAGCGCTGCTGAACTCGTCACCTTGTAGACGGGTGCGGGAAATGTACAAGAGCGTGGATGGTGGAGAGTGGGTGCCATTGCTGGAGCTATGGGGTTGCCAGAGCGGCGCTCAGCTGCGACGGCCTCCAATGCTGCTTGCAGCTTTAATTATTTTTGTTACCGTTACGGCCCTGGGCCTTGTGGGCTGGGCTGCAGGTGCTTTTGTCCGTCTTTGTGCTCCTCCCCTTTGCAGGTGTTGCTGGACCGGTTGATTTGGAGCACAGAGTATTTAAGCCTGGCTGTCTCCACCTTTGGCGTCCACTCTGCTGCTTGACGCTTGTGGTGTTCTGTTGCCAGGCCTCAGCTCCCCTCCTTTTGCACATTTGAGTTTTGGCACCTCAGCACTTCCATATGCACTCATACAACACATCCAAGAATTTGAATTACACCGATACCGATATCCACAATTGATTGTTGTTTTTGTTAATATTCCTTTTTATGCATTTTTACCACTGCATGGTCTCCTGTTTTTTGCTAAGACCTTGAGCCAGTCGTTACTTTTCTTTACTACTGCTGTTCATCTCAGAGACTCTATTCTTTACCCTCATTTTTACAATTTTACACTCCATTCTGATTCTGGTGTAAAACCCATCTTAAGAAATAGTTATGAGAGCTAGAGTTAGAGTAATGTGTGTACTGACAACAAATGTTGAGAAAAAAAAAGTTTTTTCTCAACATTTGTATAGTTTCCACAGGGCCATGCAGAGACTTTTAAAGGGGCAGCAGCTTAAAATTAAAAAGTGGCACATTAACTTTGAAAATGTGCCCCTTAAAATACCAACAGGAATATAGCAACTACTCATATTAATCAAGAATATAATATTTAACTGGATCATATATCATTGTCATCATGTGTGGACAATGCAAAGCAAATGTAGCCTATGTTTTCCCGATAGGTATAATGTTGCCGTTTTTTCTGCTGACAGAGCTGGAGGGTTGTGTTGATCTGAGACTTTTTAAACAGACCATAGGAGAGATGGTTGCTGGTTATGAAGTCATGAAATAAGCAAATTTGCTGCCATTTTATTAAATAACCCCTAATAATATCTGACTATTTAGCCTCCATAGAAACTTGACTGCAGATTGCTCTAAAGATCGAAAAACTCAGGGGTTAAGTACAGATATTTTTTCAATCTTAACACCTCAGAGAGATCTACAATTTTAAGGTTGAGAGATAAATTATTTTCATAAGATTTTGTCATTCTAAGACAGGGGTGTCAAACTCCAGTCCTCGAGGGCCGGTGTCCTGCAGTTTTTAGATGTACCACAGGTACAAAACACTGGAATGAAATGGCTTAATTACCTCCTCCTTGTGTAGGTAAGTTCACCAGAGTCCTGCTAATGACCGAATTATTCTATTCAGGTGTGGTGCAGCAGAGGCACATCTAAAAGTTGCAGGACACCGGCCCTCGAGGACTGGAGTTTGACACCTGTGTTCTAAGATCTTAACATACACACATTTAGCATGGGCGTAAATCCCGGTGGGATCGGGGGGTCAAGATATCTCCAATCTTGGAAAAGTCCAGAATGGTCCCCCCCAAAGAAATCATATTACAAACCTTTTTATTTAAACAATATCAATATAAAAATGCAATAGAAACAAATAACTAAATAAATCTGCCATTCATCTAAGAAAAAAAGTAATGATTTTGTTTAGGTCCCCTCACCCCCATTATTGTTAAAACAATGGTTCAGTCCAAAGTGTAGGAGGAGCAAGAGCAGCACTGAACAGGCTCAGTTACCCTGCTGAAGTGAGGAGCTTGCTGTTAACTATGGCTCTGTAGCACTAACAAAAAACCCTCCAATAAGTAAATACTTAAAGCAAAAGACGTGTAACGCATTTTATTTACTTTCGCTCCTTAATAGTTTTTATTAACAATAAAAATCAGTCCACAGTTCGTTATTTTATTACTTTGGCTGAATCTTGACAAACTGCCATCTTATTCCTTGGAAATCAAAACTAGCAAAACTGCTACACTGCTTTCATAGACTTGGCTCCTTTTTCTGTCAAAGGTAGCCAATATTTCAATTATATTTAGCTCTCCAACTCTTACTTTAATAAGAAGAGTTTGAAACTGGAGGGGCTGAGTATTACCACTAGCCGACAGTTCTGTATAGGAGCCGAGAGCAAAGGGGCTGTTGCAGCTGACAGTAAAAGAAAATAAAGTATGCCTTTATTTCTTATTTTCTTCAATGTAGAGCCTTTAAAACCACAAAATAAAATCTGAATATTTTTCTAGAGAAACTCTGGTGCTGAGCCTTAAGTTTAAGTTATGATACTTCCCAGATATTCAATTTCTACATATTTATAGGTTCTCAGCCAGGACATGAAAAAAAATAAAATAATAATATATATATTTTTAAAGCAACTGAAGTTATAATTTAAAGAACACTTAACTTGTATTATGAGTCACTGCAATAAATCAATATTTATGAGGAATTTTATTAAGTGGAGTTACTTATTAAAACTTGTTTTTATTTAGAGGCTTAAGTTTTTGTAAAGGTGTAGCAGAGATTAGATCAGTGACTGAACATTTGCAACATTTGACATCTTAGTTTGACTGCTATGGATCGCAACAGGTTGAGAAAAACATTTGATATGCATTGCTACTTACTAGTCATTTCTGGTCCTAAGGCTTGAACACAAAAAATATTTTTTTAAAACACATTTTACATTACATTTAATTTGAACTTTGCTGACCTGCCCCCTCCCCCCAAAAAATTGCTCTTAAGAAATGTTCCTGTTTATGGTCCCTCCCAATAATGAGATGGGATTTATTTACCATAGATATATATATATATATGAAAATAGCCACAAATAAATCCACATTATTTGTGAAATAGCTTACCTCGATTTTGCATGAAATTGAAAAGGTCATCAAGAAAGTCTTTGCGCTTTTCATCTTCATCAAGGTCATACAACTGAAAAACAGAGAAATCACTGGAAATAAAAGTTTTTCATCAAAGAAAAATACCTTGATTCAGTGACATCAGAAACCCAGGGCCTCATGTTTAAAAGAGGGCAAAGTTTTCACACTAAAACTTGGTGTACGGACAAATTTAGAAAATGCAGCGCTGCGCACCTCTCCTTTATAAATCCTAATTTGTGGGAAATAGAACGCAGCTGCTGGTCTGCTCTGTCGCCACCCATAAATACATATGTAAATTAGTATCAATACCTGGAAGTCTGCCACTATGTAGAGCAGGGGTGCCCAAAGTGGGTCCTCAAGGGCCGACATCCTGCATGTTTTAGTTCTCTCCCTGGTTTAACACACCTGGTTCAAATGATGGCTCGTTAGAAGACCTACGTACGGTGGCCGACAGGTGCAAATGCGCAGCAAAAGAGAAAACATGCAAACAAAAGAAAAGACACACGCACAAATTAAATGCGGCAAACAAAAAGCAAATAAAATGCAGCAAACAAAAAAAGAAAACACCCCCGAATGAAATGCAGCAAACAAAAAAGAAAACACCCCCGAATGAAATGCAGCAAACAAAAAGTGTTGAAAACGAAGTGCTCCAGACCACTAGGGGGAGTCTAACAAAAAATAGCTGTGTCCGAATTCAGGCTCTGCATCTTTAAAGCGGGTGTTCAGAAAAGCAGCAATGGCGACAAAATAATTTTTGCTGTATTACACAAAATTATTTTTTACAATGTTTTTAGGCGAGAATGTAGATGCTATACATCTACATATACATCTGAAATATCTGCTCGGTTCATTAATAAATCACCTACTTCCAATATTGCTCCGACGTTTTCGGAGATGTCTTCTCCCGCTGGCCGGGCGCTCCATGTAGATATTAAGTTAGGTAGTAGTAAAATCTTTTGGTTAAGTAAAGTATTTAATTTATTCCTGAGCAAATGGGTTTGACTGATTAAAGTTAAGCCTTCAAACATAGTTTATTTAACTGTAATGTCTTACTACCTGAGATCTGGAGAGTATTTGAAAATGAATAATATCCCTTGTATACATTAAACATTTTAGAATCAGACAGATTTTCTTTTTACTATGGAACAACCTTTATTACAAAAGGTGAAGAATAATACAGAAATAAAGAGTAAAAAACAACTGAGTCCGTTTTTTTTCCTTCGCTGCTCTGTGCTTCACGTTGTCACGGTTGCTAAGCAACATAACGCCGAGATGGAGGCTAGGCAGCTAGCCGGAGGCTACAGCTTCTCTCTTCTGGTGGTCCATATTCGTGGCCTTCGAAGGACCCGTCTTCTGTAGATCGGGCCGTTTCTCACATAGACATAATAAAAGGACAGACGCCTAATGGACCGCTCTCGTCTTATCAATACATACTTTTATATAAGTATACAAACATAAATAAATAATCATTAATACTGAATAATATACATTAGGCTATGCCTGATTATGCACACACACACACACACACACATATATATATATATATATGTTTTCCAGCCTACGAGTTCTGGTTTAAGAGTGATTCAGCAGCAGAGATTGGGTCCAAAATCCGATACGAGATTCATCCGTGCTGTGCAGTGAATCTGTCTCTCCCTTCTTCCTCACGTCGTAGGAAACCTTCAAAACAAAAACGGGACATTTTCGAGTTATCCTACGTTGACCGAGTTAAATAATTAAATAATAGCCATTGTCATCTGTGTAAACTTTGCTGGTGAATGTTATGATTTTTATAATATTGTTTCATTTCTATAGTAGGCTCTTGTATCAGATAATCTAAATGTTGGAGAATGACTGAAACATTTTAAGATTTACGGAATCTCGGTTAGCTGTCAGAGCGGGGGCTGAACACCAAGCACTATAGCTAGCATTAGCTGGTATTTCGCCAGTGGACATAAATACAGTATAGTAATATTCTAATCACAAAAATACACAGTAATATGTCCATCTTACTTGCGAAAAGTCTGTCGAGCCCTCACGTCAGTAGTCCGTCGATCCGATCAACAATATTCCGCAGTGCTGAAGGCATCTTCTGCTGTTTTGGTTGAGCAAAGCAAAGTGTATTTGCGCCGGAGCAGCCAATCGTGGGGGGGAGGGTGTACTCTTTTATTATGTCTATGCTTCGAAGGATCAGTTTCTCAGGGCCCTTGAAAGGATGCAGAGCCTGAATTCGGACACAGCTATTTTTTGTTAGACTCCCCCTAGTGGTCTGGAGCACTTCCGTTTTCAACACTTTTTGTTTGCTGCATTTCATTCGGGGGTGTCTTCTTTTTTGTTTGCCGCATTTAATTTGTGCGTGTGTCTTTTCTTTTGTTTGCATGTTTTCTCTTTTGCTGCGCATTTGCACCTGTCGGCCACCGTAGGATCCATTTCTTTTAAGTGCCCCTAAAAAACAAGCAAAGGTAGAAATTGCATTAGTGTTTTACTTTTAGTACAATGTAACATTAATGAAATGTGCATCTCTTCCCCTTCAAGGGGCAGAAATGCTTGCAGGGATCTGCCAAAATCAAAGCACTCTCGAGTCAGGACACATGATACATTTAGTTTTTATTAATTGATTTGTTATAAGCTATATATTGTTTCACACATATATAGCTTATAAGCTTACTTTTATACATGGACAAAATGCCAATTGTTAATGTCTGTATCAATTTAAGCCAATAAATTTTGAAGGATTAGAAGGAAAAAGTAAAGCAAGGAGAACCAAATGGGTAAAAGAACTGAGAGCAGCTCAAATGACAACCAGGGAGACAGAAGATCTAGAGCAGTGGTTCCTAACCTTTTTTGAGGTACCGAACCCCCCAGTTTCATATGCGCATTCACCGAACCCCCCCTTACCCCCTCCTTGCCCGATCCCTGTGCTCCTCCGCAGCACTGATTGGCTAAGCAATGTAACGTGATCCTCCGCAGCAAATGATGGCAAAGCGGCACATCACGACTTTACACAAGTTTTTTTTCCCTCCGCGGCAGAGGCTCCGCCGAACCCCTGGGGTTCAATCGAACCCAGGTTAAGAACCACTGATCTAGAGTTGTGTGTTACAGAAGTCCCTGTTCCACGTTACCTTCTACGTCGCTTTTCTGGAATATCATTATCTCTTTGAAGATCTGATGTCACTTCTGCCCTTGCAAGCCTTCTTCACGCTTCTCCATAGTAGTCTGTAGAAAATATATTTTTAAAAAGTATTAAAACATTGGTAAATCTAAAGCTCCCATTTGCATTGACCAAACAAATGGCTAGTTGAGACCTAAACACCCACTTGTCATGTTTTTTGCAGTCAAACGATGACAGAATAAAACGCTTTAAAATGTCACTTACACAATAAAACAAACATGATTTTAAAATATTTACTACTATGCCTTCATTCTATTTACAAAAAAGCTTTTATGCCAAATATACTGAAACCACATGGGCCCCATTTCGTGTTGCCCATTTCTGTCCCATTCTCAGTTAGCCCACAATAATGCTGAATACAGTCTACATTTAGCCCAAATGGGCTGACAATATGGGTCCCATTTTAGGTTAAACATATGGGCCTCGTGTAGTTAGCCCAGACAAAACCCATGCCCATTCATCATTACCTATCTAGCCCACAACGACACGATTCAATGCAATTTCATGAAAAAAAATAATAATAATAATAATAATTAAAAATGCACAATTAATGGATGCAGCCAATTAAGCCAGCTATGCATGCTGGCTTAATTGGCTGCGAGAAAGATTGTTAAAAACCCATGTACACAGAATGAAAGCGAAGTAGTTACTCTTTATAAATAATGTAAGTGGTTTTATCGTGTCAAGGTACTTTAAAAGCAACCTCCGCTAGCAACGTAGATTCATTAGTGAACCGATTTTATTCTGCCGCGTTGGCGCTCAAATTTACCGGTGAATGGCGCCGCAGCGTATTTGAAAATGATCTGGCCCAGAACAGTTTGAAATCGCTCTGCATCCAAATATTCTTACCTCAATAATGGCAGATGACTTATTGTGTGTGTTTTAACAAAATTAAAAAAAAAATCACCTAAAAGAAAAACAAAAAAAAGAAGAAACAACTAATTAGGTCTTTCGGGGTACTCCGGTCATCCGAACCATTACGAGCAACAAATGTTTTAACTAGCGATTTAAAATCTCTCCCTAAAATTTGATACAATACAGACAAAACAGACAGAAGTGTACTTACAGATTCTTTAGTAGAAGGCCAGCGAACCTGCAGACTCCGCGCCAACGGACTGATGGGACTACGTTTGATTTTGAAACCGCATATCCATCCGCAGTTAACAATTGTACGTTCTCCAAGAAACACGAGATTAATTTTGAGAGTAATACATCGGTTTAACAAATGTAAAACCGATGTAGCACTCACAAATTTTCTCAATAAAAATAAATAAATATAGTCGTCCTTATTCAAATGTGTTTTGGAACTACTTTCTTTAGTGGATGTGTAAAGTGTCTACTTCAATTCACCAACCTTTATTGGCAACGGTGCCAGAGAAAAAATGAACAAAAAGGTTAAAAAGATTATTGAAAAAAGATTAAAAGATATAAAAATAATCATTAATAGAAATGTTTAGTTTTTTTTTAATTTTATTTATGCTGACAACTTGGAAAATGTTTACAGATGAAAAAACAGATGCTAAAAATTTTACTCTTGTCTTTCTCACTTCAGTTTTGTTTGAATTCATTTTCTAAACATTTTGTAATATTTTTCACGATGATCTGATCTGAACTATTTCTCCAAATAAGAATTAAGTCCTTCTGTGAAAAAGCTGCAATGAACACTTTGGATGTCTGAACATCCAATTGATAATAAAATAAAATAAAATTACATTTAAAAAAAGAAGCAAGGACAAAAGTCCACTCTGAACCATTACCTATTTTGAGTGAGCAGCAGAAGATTATGCATATTTAAAACAGATAATGTCACAAAAATGTTAGGACATCTGGACTGTTCTAGTGTAAAATAATAAAAAGAAAATGCTAGGACTTCAAAGTGTAGCTTGAACAATACTGAACTGGTTTAAAAAATAAAGCATTGAAGCATATTTTGGTCTTCTAGAAGCCTAGTGTAATGTCGGTGTTAGTAAATGAGCCAGACACAGAAATCATGTAGTGAGCATGGTTCAAATACAATACCTCTTTATGACCTCCAAGACGAGGTAACCATCCAAGGAGAGCTTTTCATTTTGCAGAAAGCTTATACAATTGCTTCAACAATTGACCTTTTATCAGCTCCAATACAGGCCAACTGAGTAACAATTTCCTTAGCTAAAGGCCATCAATCTGACATCTCATAATTTTTTTCAAAGTTTTTATAATCTTGCTCTTGCAGCTTTTGCTTTTGACATATAGTGAAAAGTTTAAAAGTGACAGGGTAACCACATTGTCTAATCAGATTTTAATTTTTTTTCCCATTACCCCACATGAAAAAGGATTAAGGTCTACATTTTCCTGCCCAGGTCTAACCCATGTATGGTCAGCCCATGCTTATGTCATGTGGGTTCAATGTGGTCAACCCACATGGGCTTCCCATGTTGGGCCCATGATACTGAAACTACATGGGCCCCACATAGTGTTGCCCATTTTTGCCCCATCCCCAGTTAGCCCACATAAAAATGGAATGGGGCCTACATATGTATGCCCAGGCCCAACCCATGTACAGTCAGCCCGTGCTTATGTCATGTGGGTTCAATGCAGTCAGCCCATATGGGTCCCACATAGTGTTGCCCATTTCTGCCCAATCCCCAGTTAGTCCACATAAAAAAGGATTAGGGTCTACATTTTCATGCCCAGGTCCAACCCATGTACGGTCAGCCCATGCTTATCTGGGTTCTATGTGGTCAACCAACATGGGCTTCCCATGTTGGGCCCATGATACTGCAACTACATGGGTCCCACATAGTGTTGCCCATTTCTGCCCCATTCCCAGTTAGCCCACATAAAAAAGGAATGGGGCCTACATACGCGTGCCCAGGTCCAACCCATGTACGGTCAGCCCATACTTATCTCATGTGGGTTCAATGTGGTCAGCCCACATGGGTTTCCCATGTTGGGCCCATGATACTGAAACTACATGGGCCCCACATAGTGTTGCCCACTTCTGCCCCATTCACAGTTAGCCCACATTAATGCTGAATGGGGCCCATATGTTTAGCCCTAATGGGCCAGCCCAAGTGGGTCCCATTTTAGGTTACCATATCGGTCCCATACAGTTAGCCCAGATAAAACCCATGCCCACTCATAACCCATGTAGCCCACATCAAACCCAAGTGGGGCCCACCTATGCATGCTGGCTGGGATTGGCTGCCTCTTTTTTTCTTCATTAGTACGTCATGTTGGTGACTGAAGCCTGTTATGATGACTTCAACACATTTCTTCTGACAGGTTGGTAGAAGAAATCCTCTCCAGAATGTTTCTATAAGCTGACTAATTTCTATAATGCCTAATGTCTGAGTTGTGTTCATGGTAGAACAGTGTCCGAAGTCAGGTTTTGCATCCTTGGGTCATCGATGACCGGAAGAGAGAAGCTGTAGCTTTCAGCTAGCTGCTTAGCCTCTACCTTGGTGTTATGTTGCTAGCAACCGTGACAAAGTGAATCACATTGCGGCGAAGGAAAAAAAAACGGACTCGAAGTATGTCTTTTTTTTTCTCCTGATTTCTCTACAGGCGCTTTCGCACTGCACGGTAAGGAACTGTACAGAACGGTTCCAGCCCTGTTGTGTTCGCATTACATTGAGGGCGCCATCGAAGCGGTGCCGGTCTTGTGAGACCGGTCGCAAGTTGTAATGCGAACACGCTCGGAACCGTTCCGTTCCGTACTGTTCCGTGCAGTGCGAAAGCGCCTTATTACTCTTCACCTTTTGTAATAAAGGCTGTTGCATATTTAAAAAAATCTTAGTCTGATTCTAAAATGTTCAAACATAAAGAATCCCTTTTCAGATACTCTCCAAATCTCAGGTAAGACAATGCAGTTTAATCAAACTATTGTGTTTTTAGGCTTAACTTTAATCAGTCAAACCGATTTGCTCAGGAATAAATGAAATATTTTAGTGAACCAAAATATTAAAACCAGATGTTACCTGACTTAATATCTGTGTTTAACTAACAGTCATTTCGGAAAGCCCAAATGAGTCAGGTGTTCTCCCGTGGAATACTAAACCTGGACCAGCAGGCAAGAGGACCTGGGTGTTAATACAACGGGAACAGACATTTCCGAAAACGTCGGAGTAATATTGCAATTAGGTGATGCACTGATGAACCGAGCAGAAATGTGAGATTTATACATCTACATTCTCGCCTACAAATATTGTTTAAATCATGTTGTGTCACGGCTGCTAAGCAACATAACGCCGAGGTTGGTTATGGGGTTCCCCTGTCTGACTGCTGACTTCCAATCACATGTGATGGACCTGTCCTGTGGGCGGGGGATCAGGAGAGCAGGAGGACCAGGACCGATGCTGATCTGACAGAACACCGGAAGAGCGGAGAGTTCAGTGTGTTAGCAGCGCGAGCTGCAGCCTCAGGAATAGCAGCTCGCTCTTATTTCTAATAAACCCTGTTGACGGTACTATGTATGCGGTGTGTTGGCGTCATTACAGTATTTACTTGCAGTACTACACCACTTTAAAAGGTAATTATTGGATTGAAAAGATAAAATACTGGTAAATACAGACGCCAGCTTTTTTTTAATTTTTTATTTTTACCGTTTATCTGAAAGAACGGTTAAAAAAAACAACCTGTAGGTACCAGTATTTTTTTTTATCATTCTTTCAAAAAACAGTAAACTACTGGCAGCTATAGATGCCAGAAGTTTACCGTTCTTTCACAGTGTCCATACCGTACTTGCATTGACAGTCATCTACTCTCGGGATTAATTACGGTACAGCTACTGTGCATTTACAGTAAACTTCTGGCGTCTATAGCTGCCAGTATTTGACTGTAAATGTACAGGATTATTTCTTAGAGTGTAACTGAAGTGGCTGATATCAGGAAATCCTACCAATGGCTGGAAAAAGCTGGACTCAAGGACAACACAGAGGCCCTCATCCTGGCCGCCCAGGAACAGGCCCTGAACACCAGAGCAATAGAGGCTCAGATCTACCACACCAGACAAGACCCAAGGTGTAGGTTGTGCAAGGAGGCCTCTGAGACAGTCCAGCACATAACAGCAGGGTGCAAGATGCTGGCAGGGAAAGCGTACATGGAACAACATAACCAAGTGGCGGGCATAGTGTACAGGAACATCTGTGCAGAATATGGACTGGAAGCCCCGAGGTCAAAGTGGGGAACACCCCCAAAGGTGGTGGAGAATGACCGAGCTAAGATCCTGTGGGACTTCCAGATCCAGACAGACAAGATGGTAATGGAGAACCAACCGGACATTGTGGTGGTGGATAAAGAACAGAGGAAAGCCGTTGTGGTGGATGTAGCAATACCAAGTGACCACAACATCAGGAAAAAGGAGCATGAGAAACTGGAGAAATACCAGGGCCTCAGAGAGGAACTGGAGAAGGCCTGGAAGGTGAAGACCACAGTGGTGCCTGTGGTCATCGGGGCCCTCAGGGCAGTCACCCCCAAACTGGAGCAGTGGCTCAAACAGATCCCAGGAACAACATCAGACATCTCAGTCCAGAAATGTGCAGTTCTAGGCACAGCCAAGATACTGGAGGAACCCTCAAGCTCCCAGGACTCTGGTAGAGGACCCGAGCTCAGAGGATGAAAAAGAGAGAGAGAGGGAGAGAGACCAGGATAAGGGAATTTATAAGGACTGTAGTCTATAAACTGCAGCCACTTCCTAACAACAGTCTTTCTGTCTCCTAAAGTGTAAATAATCTTCATCAAATCTCCATGTAGCTTCAAAATTTCAAAATGCAATGAACAGCCCAGAATATAATTGATAATTGTTAGGTTCTGTGTTTTCTGTATAGTTATTTTTGAGGTTTTCTGTGTGTCCTGTTCCTGTCCTGACTTCCCTGTTGATTGCTTCCCAGGTGTGTCTAGTTACCTGATTACCCTCCCTGTGTATTTAAACCCATCTGTTGTCTCTGTCGGGTCCTTGTCTAATGTCGTCTATTCCTCGTCTGTTGTAGTTTGTAGTTCAGTTTCTCAGTAGAACTGTTTAGTCCTGAGTTTCTGTTTATTTCGTCGTCACAGTAGAACTGGCTTAAGTCCTGTGTCGACGTTAGCTCTTGTGCTCAGTCATTTGCTAGCTTCATTTCCGCTCACTGTGCTGCCTACTTGTTTGACTGTTCAAGCTGATTTCATCATTAAATTCATCATTTTGTCTACAACCTGGGTCCAGCCTGCGTCTCTCCTCACCACCGTCATCCCCACACCATGACAATAATAATTTATTCTTCTGCATGTGGCCATTGTGAAATATATTATTTACATGTTGAACATCCTCAACATGCTTAAACATACTGTTAACATTCTTTGAACATAAATACATAATTAAACATACTTTGATCATCACATCATATATTTTGTTTGTTTGGGGGTGAGGAAGTCTTGTCAGAGAAAATTACAAATATGCGGGGTGCTGGAAATATAGGTTTTTAAATCCAGGAAGGGGCCTCAACTTATACACTGTAGAAAAAAGTCAACAGGGCATTTTTTTCCCAAAAAAAAATGCCCACCTAGCACCACCTAGCGTCAATCCGTGTTCACCCTTGAGCATATACATGTCTTTGTGAGACTGCTGTTTTTATTTCTATTACACTGAAAACATAATTTAAGATTGTTGTCTACTGTTTGTCCAGTTTGACCAAAAAAGTGATCTATTATTGTTATAAGTTATTGTTTTTAGTGACCGATGAGTATTTATTCTCAAAAAAAAGATGCTTGGATTTGCCCAGAGTAGTCCGACTGCTTAAAACTATTCCTCTTGATAGTTTTATTAAGAGGATAAAGGATTTCGCCAATTCAATATTTTTTAAGTACGAAGCAAGATTTATAACTGACGAAAAGCAAACTACTACATTAAATTATGGGTTTAGAGGTGATGATAAACAGTAAATGGAGGCATTAATTGCCCTCTCACTTTTCAGATTAGTCTTTAACTCCTTTTTTGAACAGGGTCATCCAGCGAAGACTCAGCGTTCCCTTACCTGTTTAAATTGCTCCTCGTAGGTCCACTCTTGGTAGGAATGGGAGAGCGCGGACGGAGACTCTGTGCGGGGAACTTTATCAGAGGTAAGGCAGCGCACCGTGGCGCCCTTTGGAGACAGACGAGCTTCATGGAGTTGGAAAGAGTTTGACATGTCTCTGTGACTCTCCTCTTCATCAGTGATTTCCTGCTCATCTATGACCTGCATCTCCTCACCAGTGCAATGTTTTAAATTCCCGTCCTTGTCCTCCCGGTGAAGACTCGTTATCGCGGTGGAGGAACCAGCTCCAGCTGCGAGAGTGTTGCCCAGCGCGCCGTGGTAGTGGCTGCAAGTCACCGCTTGCTGGTGGATCTGGGACTGTACCATACTGCGGAAAGTTCTGTTTTTTTCCTCCTGCTGGAACTTCTCCTCTACGGCAAAACGAGCTGCCTGTTGGCGCTGCAGATTTTCCATTACCGCCTCCAGCCTCGTCCCGCCGCCCCCTGTGACGGCATGGTGGAAGCCGCTGTAGCGGGGCTCAGATGCCGCCTGAAGGCTGCGGGGGGGCGAGCAGGAGCCAGACTGTCAAGAGACCGTAAGTTAATCTTTTTACCCCTTCATTACTTTCATTTTTCAGCTAAAAACTTTTGCTGTCTAATTGATCCAGAAATAATTTGGGTTACTTAAAATATGAAAATGTCTAAAAGAAAGTAAAATATCCAATAACTTAAGTAACATCAGCTCAAGTTATAGATATACTGACAAAGTAAACCTGAGCTATTGTAAAGTTGCAGAGGTTTAACGTCTAGACAGAAATAAAGACACTTACCAAAGGTTTGGTTGCCATCTTTTTCCAGAAGTTATTCAAAGTTGACTTTCAATCCAAGAACACAAGATTTAAATATTTGATTGACTAAAGATAAATGTTGAATGTGGGAGACCTGAGCTGAATTTGGCAACAAGTGGTGCTTGTTCACCACCACAATGAATGCAGAGACCAGCCCTACCAACGCATTAACACCTCTGATCCTGAGACACCTCTTTCATCAAGATGATTAAGTTACACCTCTGAGATGCCGAGCAATGGCTAAATCATGTTCCTGACACTCAAACTTTATTTGAGCATATTGCATCTGAGTTTTGAAGCATTTTTATCAGTTTTTCTGCTGTCAAATTTTCAGAATATAATTTGCACATGTTTTACACAGGATGACTTGTGTGAATATTGATAAATGTCTAACAGGTCTTACAGTTGTTTCTTTTTTACAGTTCTCTGTGTAAAATTGTACTTTGTCCACAAACAGATTCTAGTGGGCGAATCTGATTGTGAGCACGGAAATTTCTACTCATCTTCTGTTTGGTAAATAATCTATTCATGGGTCACTCTCTAATAAAATGTCCACATGTGATTTGTTAAGACTTTAGAAAACATAATGTTTCTTTAAATACAATCATCATTCAACCTATGAATATTTCCTTTACAGTATAATTGTTGGGCCATTTACCTGTATGTATGACAGAACTGATAGCTTAATAAAGATTTTTTTTAAATTAGTCATAATGCATACGTAAAACTTGCATTAACTTTGCATAAATAACTAAGAACAAATAATCTAATTGAAACTTGTATAATTAAAGCTTAATTGTTTTATTGATTTAATTTGTTATTCTTGTGTAAAAACTGGGTTGTTTGTTTTGTAAGCTATCTCAAGACAAGATTTATGAATCAGAGCAATGCAAATAAACTGACCTGAATTTAATGCATAGAAAATGTTATATTTGGTCTTTAAAGTGGAATTGTTAAGTTACATTTAACATGTATCAGCTGAGCAGAGTCCACCTGCATGCGCAGACATCATACTCAGCATTGCAGAGGATGTAAGTTGTTAGTGGTTTTAATCTGAATTCAGCCATTTTAGTGTGTGTGTGGTATGTGATATGTTGTCTCAACTCAGAGAGTGGTGCAAATAACCCAAACTAATCAGAACAAGATAGGGCTTCGCTAAGTTCTTTTTTTTTTTATGTTAAATTGCTTTAAAATGTATAACCCTGGTTTTCAGAGAAAAAAAAAGTTTCACTAATAATGTTCTATTTATCCTCAGAAACACAGGGCAAAGATATGTTTCATCTTTTTCTGACCCCTAGTAGGTTGTGGCAGATGGCTGCTCGAACTGAGCCAGGCTCTGGTTCTGCTGGATTTTTCTATAAAAGGGAGATTTTCCTCTCCACTGTCGCTGCTGGTGTGCATTCTTGGTATGCAGTTGTTGCTGTAAAGTCAACTACATAACTCAAACTGTTGCCATGTGCTTGTCCAGAAGGAGTGAATGCTGCAAGTTAATGACTCAATGAAATCTATAGGTTTCCTTAGATAGACACTTTCTAAACTAATTTGAATAATAAACTGAGCTTAATAGTAATCAATGAATTGTAATTGATTGCAATCAATTCTCATAATTGATAACTAGAATTAATTGAGATGTACGTATAACTGAATTGAAATGACTCTTTTGTAAAGTATCTCAAGGCAACATTTGTTGTGAATTAGGACTATATAAATCAACTGAATTGAATTGATTTATTTATTGCCCAGTTAGAATGACCTGGCAGGAATATGTAGTCTTAGATCAGGTTAATAAATGTAGTTCAATTTATATAAATTAATACATTGCATATGCCCAAAAATGTATTTCTTCAAATAAGAAATTAAATCCTGCAAATTACACTCAAACTTTTATGTAAATATAAAAGTTAAGGTTGAGGTACAACAGTTGTTTTTCTTTTACATGTTATAGGGAAGAAAATAAAAACTGTACTTGAAACGATATTAATTTAGTGGTAAATGCAGCTTGTCAGTTTGTTTTCATTCAATTTGACCTGGAAGCACTAGAGAAGACAATTAGCCAGCTCCATCTAGTGGCCATGCAGAATTGTGCTATCCAATGAGATTTTGCCCTTTAATTTTTATAGTAGGGGACAAAACTATTTTAAAAAGAATTTATAGTATTCATGCTGAATATTTCTAATGGGAGTAAAACAGAAAGTCTGTGATTAATCCTAGTCATTTACCTAATGAATAAATACAAACCCTCTAATAGAAAAATATTGGAGGATACCAGGGACTGTTTAATTGAAATACAATTCACCAAAAATATCACGGTAAGGAGAAACATGATGACATGTCTGTATGCACCTGTACAATCTAGTAGTTTATAATCAGTTGCCTTAGAATATATTTGACAGGATGCTTTGGAGAAACATTTTCAACATAATCAATATAGGAAATTATTGACCATGAACATCTTGAGCTTGTCAGTGAAAATCCCCCTGAGGCCAAACTGCTGATTATAATTTAATTGCTTCTAAATCAATTGTCTCTGTCACACCTTTACAACTGCCACCAATTATGACAAGTCAGGAATTCTCTCTTCAATCTTGCTGGGTTATTACAAAAAGTGAAATCAAAGTAAAATTGATTAAAAACTGCTTTGCTATTTCATTATACTAATAAATAACCACTTATTTACTTATGTATTTATTTTTTACATTTTGAAGTTTACCAAAGGAACAGATGCAGGATACAATGTACATACGATAACAGTTTTGTGGGAAGATACTATCATATGACAATTTCTGTACTAAATTTGATATTTTTTGGCAATTAGTGTTATACAGCTACAGTGTATCAATCCTCTTTTTTTAAACCCTTCTTGCATATCTACAGAAGTAGTTATCCACAAACCTGCATGTCAATGATCACCTACAGGTCATACCTGTTGGGTAAATACGAATAACTTCTACCAACATGTGTGAAAGAGTATATTTACACTTAATTAAATATCTGCAATAAAACTGAGGTTTAATTTTAGAATAAATGCACTCACCACTGCCTTATGTACAAGTCTATGAACTGGTTAGTTCCCCTGGCCAACAGAAAATTGAATCAGTTGTTAACTACTATTAAATGTATCTATTTTAATTTTCCTCCATATTTAAAATAATTCTTAATGCAATTTAGTTAAATTTATAGCCTGATAAATACTGATCAGTTTTTTTCATACCAAAGATTAGAAAAGAAATTGGATATCATGTAATTTAAAGCTCCATCAGATTGGAATAATTTACCTCCCTCACTTACATGTATGACCTCTTTTCATATTTTTAACTTGTCTTTATTTACTTATTTTCAAATATCTTGCTCCTGCTTTCAATAAGATCAAATATTAATTTATTCTAGCCCTACTCCTCTGACATGGATATTCACATGTACTCTGTACATGTGAATACATGTACAGAGTACATGTATTCACATGTACTCTGTACTCTGTATTCACATGCAAATACATATTGCATGTGAATATGTATTTTCTTATTTGGTGTGAGTGTATGTAGCATGAAGTTGTCATGAATTTATATGTACTTATTTCAAGTTCTATTTTATGTTTTTTTTTTGTTTTTTGTTTTTAAGTACCCCCTCAAAAACAAAACAACATATCTTAAGGGGTTATTCTTGAAGTAAATAATCAATGTTCATCCTATAGTTATAAACTACATTAGTGTACACATTTTCTTTTGATGTCACCACTCAAACATTTTGGAAATTGAAATGAAATGCTAACTTAAACCTTGTGTTGTCTATTTTGACATTTTATGTTGTTTATTTATTAAAAAGATGACTAAATGATTCTTTCAATTAATATAGTAATATTATTGGTAAAGCACTACTTTTGCCCAGGCATAGATTTTTTTTTAAATCCATCTAGCCTGATTCTTGTCTTCGCTAAACAAAGACGCACATCTTAAGTAAATAAACTTGCCCCTCCTATGTTTCCGTAGTGTTTTTTCTGTTAATCCGGAAGTAGATCCAGCTGCCCGGCGACGAAAAAATGGCGGAGTCAAAGGAGGAGGTTGACGTCTTGGTCCAAAGAGTTGTCAAAGACATCAGTATCGCATTCAAAAGACACCCCAACATGTAAGTTGTTGAGTTTAAACACGGTGGAAGGCTGTGTTTGGGACCTATTGAACCCTGATTTAAACAACATCCGGAATCAGATGTTTTACCTGCGGCTCGGAGTAACGCATAGAATGTATATAAACTTGTGTGTTTTGTAAGCCTGTTTGGCTAATTTTTCTTCATACAGTAGCATTGGTTTTTGAAACATTACTGTTTATACAAACAACGTATAGATATAGAGATGGAAAGACGGATTACATCGCTAATTGAGTCTTATTCTCTTTGTAGAAAGAGTACCGGCGGATTCGCCGCAAACTCGATCATGCCTGTACAATGTCATTCCAAAAACACCACATCATATGACAGTTTGATCCATTCTCAGTGATTCAATTTAATTCATTTGCACAAAAAAAACATTTCTTTACAACCAGTGAATGCACACTTTGACACATGGTAATGCACACCATAGCAGCAGTAAAGCAATTTGTTGTTGCCGCTGTCAAACTATGCAAGCTCTTCCCCAGTCCCGCTAATTGTTCTTGTCTCCGTGTTTTTCAGAGACGAGATCGGCCTAATCCAGTGTCCAGAGGCCCGCTACAACCGCAGTCCCATTGTGCTGGTGGAGAACAAGCTTGGTGTTGAGAGCTGGTGTGTCAAGTTTCTGTTACCTTATGTCCACAACAAGCTGCTCCTCTACCGCCAGAGAAAGCACTGGCTAGACAGAGAAGGTATTTATTTTGAATAATATGACTTATTATGATCTTTGCGTCTAACACGCCGACTGAAGAGAACTGATTCAGAGTGGTGTCATCAAATTCATACTAAGAGTGCTGGCCAGAGTTCATGATTGTCGTTATGTGTGGAGAAAGGACCAAGGGTGCTGATGCTTTACAATATTCACAAATATTGTAAAAGCTTCACAAATCAAAAACATGGTTCTAAATATTCTGCTACCAGAGCAGAATAATCCAGTCCAGGTTTAAAGTGTCTAGGTGTTGTAGTTTTTAAGCTAGAGTTGATTAAAGATGCGGAAGGTAGTGAAAATTTAGTTGGAATCGCCCTTTAGGCATTTCCCGAATCTGAAGCTGGAATCAGAAACTAACTTCATCTTCGTCTTCAGCTTCGTAAATTAAACTTGGTCTGATTATTAAAGTACAGCCATGAACAGCACAACAATTACCCGAGCTCTGCAAGGCCAGACACTTTCCAGTGGTAAGTTGCACTCGTTTGTGCCGCTATCATTTTAAAGATATAAAGAAAGTTGGATTTCATAAAAGTTGGGGGGCTGGTTGACCTTTTGACCTTTACACTTTCATTAATATCTTCAAAGCCAAAGCAGCACAAACAAAAAAAATTTGCTGCACAAATCAACACAAACGTAGCTGAGTTGATTGACACCCATTTTGTCTGATTTAAAGAAGGTGGGGGGTTGGTTGACCTTGGATGACCTCTGGAAACATTTCTTTATATCTTTAAAATGATAGCGGCAAACGAAAATTTTTGCTGCACAAACGTTTGACACCAATTTTGTCTGATTTGAAGAAGGTGGGGGGGCCAACTTCACTCAGGTTCCGTATTACGGTCTGGAGCGCAGCAGCTGCGGTCATTTCTCCGCTGATTTGCAGTGACACTCAGCAACAGAGAACCTCAAGATTCTGGTTGTGATGGACTAAATGAGCCCAGATATTTTATTTTGTCTTATAAAAAATGTTCCTGGCCCAAACATAATGATAAAGACTCAGATCATGAACTTTATTATTTTTTAAAATACAAACAAAAAATCTAATTCACACCAAGTTTATGTTATGTAGTTCTGGTGTTTTATACTGTCGCTGCAGAACAGCAGCTCAGAACTCTGACCAGCTTCTCTGCTTTTCTCGTCTTTATTACCGTCAGAGAAACGAGCTGCTAGCAGCGATGCTACTTCACGGTCATTCCGTTACAAAACGTAATGATCGTGTTCCTGTCGCTCCCCGTGATTAAACTCACAATTACTATCCTCTGTACTGAGCAGCTCTCTGATAGCAGACGGTGTGTCCGTGAACAAGTTTAACTTAATATGGTATTATAACCGAAAAGAGAGATGTAACTTCTGTCATTAATATAGATTAGCAAAAAACCCTACAAATTACAGTGAAATACTGTTACTTCCCGTGGGCGCCGGAAGTAAGACCCATAATTGTTTCCCCAGTAAGCCTCCCAGGAATTTGTTAGCCTGCATGCAAGGTAAAATATTATCTAGCTTTCTGTTTCTTCATCCTTTTACAGTATTTCTTTCAAATTTTCCTGTATCAAGTTTCTTGCAAGCTAGCCATTACGTCACACTTTTAAGGCTAGTGTAGTTAAAATATTCAACAATCAGTTCAGCTTTAAATGGCTTTCCAGACTATCTTACTACTTACGTTTTTTTAATACATGTCCTGATTGTTGCCACAGCACTGAGGCAAACGTGTGTGTTTTTGTGTCCAACAGCTCTAGTGGATATTACTTGCACTCTTTTGCTGCTCAATCCGGACTTCACCACTGCCTGGAATGTCAGGTAAAAGAAATATTGCATCCTAATGATTATATAATCAGTTGTCTTTACAGTTTTAAAAAAACAAAATAAATCCTGAGGAACACTACTAGAACATCTAAAAAAATTAATATTGTGTAAAAGTGCACTATTTCAGGCCAGTTATTTCGGAAGTGAAACTTATTTATTATATAGAATCATCAACCTTTGTTTCTTGTAATGTTGATTATGGGGTACACAGGAAATGAATATCCAAAATTTAGTGTCTCAGAAAGTTAGAATACTGTGAAAAAGATAATTAATTGCAAATTATGGTATCATACCCTAAGCAGCTAATTAAGTCAAAACACCTGCAAAGGTTTTCTGAGCCTTTAAATCAGGGGTCCCCAAACTACGGCCCGCGGGCCGGATCCGGCCCGCCTCCTCATTTGGTCCGGCCCCCTGAACAATACCAGAGAGCAGTCAGTGTTGTTTTTCATATATATGTGGATTTTTCTTCAACCACCAGGGGGGCTCTTGAACAGATATGAAACTTAGTTTCCCTCAATGGAATATATACTAGTCAGTACCAGTCACCGTTTCGCTCACGGTTTTTTTTCCATTTGCATTCTGGGTAAAAATCTATCTACAAACGCGAATATGTAGTCGGCAGTAATCCACCCCCCCCCCCCGTCAACAAAAGTTTTCTAAGGTTTCTTTCTCAAAAAACTAAGACCGGCCCCCGACCAGAAAAGGGAACAGACCCCTGCTTTAAATGGACTCACACTCTGGGACAGTAGGATACACAATCATAGGGAAGACGGCTGGCTGGACAGATGTCCAGACTGAGGACAGTCATTGACACCTGTTACCAGGAGAGGAAGCCACAAAAGGTCATTGCTGAAAAAGCTGCTTGAGTGTGGTAGGAAAAGCACCACAAATGCACCACCAACAGGGAAAAGCTCTGCCTTCTGGGATTGCTCAGCGAAATCCATTCCAGAGGTACCATACACCGACAAATACTAGACATGAAGTACAAACGTCATATTCCCCAAGTCAAGCCACTCCTGAACTCGAGACAATGTCTGAGGTGTCTCACCTGGGATGAAGAGAAACGAAACTGAACACTTATGCACTGGCACAGAGTCCTGTTTTCAAATTAAAGTAATTTCTGCAATTCTTTTGGAAATCAATGTCCCAGGATCTGGAGGAAGAGTTGAGAGGCACAGAATCCACATTACTTGAAGTCTAGTGTCCACAGTCAGTGCAGCTGTCTACCAGGAAGTCCTAGAGAACTTCATGCTTCCCTCTGCTGACAAGCTGGATGGAGATGCTGATTTTATTTTCCAGCAGGACAAATTTCCAGCAAATGGCTACATCCTTAGGCGTGCGTGCATGTGTGTGTGTGTGTGTGTGTGTGTGCATGGTTATTGGTCCTGTCTGTCTCTGTGTTGCCCTGTGATGGGTTGGTGACATTTTGTTCCAATTGGAAACTATTTGTTTTTAAATCATGTCTGACAAAATTACTGTTTCACTGATTAATTTATTGCAAATCTTTTTCTGCATTTTAAATATGGCTCTTTCAGAGGATTATAATGATGTGTGTTGTAACAGGAAAGAGCTGTTAGAGTGTGGTGCTCTCAATCCAGACAGAGACCTTTACCTGAGCAAGCTGGCCCTCACCAAATTCCCCAAAAGCCCTGAGACATGGATACATAGGTAAGGTTTTAAAACTCAGATTTCCCTTTTTTTAAAGAATAGAACAAATGTTCTCTATTATTTCAAATATTTTTGTAGTGCTCACATTTTGGAAGTGAAACCTACAAAAATTGCATACGGAATCCAAATTAAATGGAAAAGAAAGACCTTTTGTGATGAGACTGGAAATACAAATATTTATCCTTACTCTATTTAAAAATACAAACAAACAAATTGCACTATAAGACTGTAAGAACCCTGTAATTAATTATGTAATTGTTCATCTGAAGCCAGATGTAAACATCACAGCTAAAGTCCAAATCCAGGTGACATGCTGCACAAACCAAAAATGCTGTGCAGCATATGACATGCAACAACAAACTGTTACAGTGTCACAAGTCCTTCTCTTCTGATGAGATTTCCCAATAGCTGTGATTTTTACTGTGCAATGTCTTGTACACTGGATTGTCTGTATGAAACAAAACATCTCCAAATATTTTTTTAGGGCCTAGTGGCTAGGGCTGGGGGATATGAGGAAAATCTAATATCCTGATATATTTTTGCTATATCACGATAGACGATATATATCAGGGTATTCTTAAATGAGCTCCAATGTTATTTTAAACTCTTGCAGCATGATGTCACCCACACAAGTTCCTGCCCCCATTTGTCTGCTAGACTTAAATGTAAGCTCATATAAAAAGTGATGCAGTAGTTTGCTATGAACTGTCTACACACTATGACTAGATAACAAGGTGAGAAATAAGTTTTAACTAAGAAAAAAATAGCAAGGGACAGAGAAGTAGGCCAGTTATGCTTGACTTTGACAAACTTAACATATAGATGTGCTGTGGAATAAGGTGCGTTTTGGGGTGCGTTCACACTGCAGCCTGAAGTGACCCAATTCCGATTTTTTTGACGTAATGCGACCTGTATCCGATCTTTTCATGGCAGTGTGAACAGCACAGGTCGGATTCTTTTTCGAATGTGACCCGTATCCGATACGTATCCAATTCAAATGCGACCTAACGTCCAGGTCGCATTCATCCGAACTGAACGTCACTGATTCTCAACAAATCTCACTATTCTGTGTCCTGATACGTGCAAGAGGGAAGAAAAACAACAACTATGACAGACAATATGAGGATTACGTTGTTAATGTGCTGCTCCGGCCGGACAACTTCAAATATGTAAGCTAAGCTCCACTGTTTGCCTCCATGTTTACTTCCGCAAACACTGAGCACTTCTTCTTTTTATGGCGGTTGGCAGAACACTGAGAACGCTGACGCTATTGTGCCCTCTACTGCGCAGGCGGGATACTTTCAGGTTGTTTGCCCGTTCACACTGCAGAACGCATACAGGTTGCATTTACTGGCAGTGTGAACGGCCCCGGCAAAAAAGTCGGAATTGGGTCACTTCAGGCTGCAGTGTTAACACTCCCTTGGTTCAGCTTAAAAATAAAAAAGGCGACCTACACACAAACTGACAGATCATCAGTGTTTTAATGAGCTAATTAGCCACCCTGTGTTAGCATGCTTAATAGCAGCGGTGGCTAATCTACCAGTCAGCAACCACTCAATAATAATCACAAAATACACATCAAGCCTAAAAACCGAAAACTGTAAAGAACTGAATGTTCTGTTCTATGTAGGGTAATGTTTGAGTGGTATTGGTGCTGAATCCGGATACATAAAGTTCCGTTGTTGTCAGTTGTTATGGCAACGAGTCTGCGTGTATCATAAAGCCGACAGAGAGCGAGAAAAGGAATGAGTAGTTTTGAGTTATTTTTTCCCATTGCGTATAGGGTTGCCACCTTTCAGAAATAAAAATAAGGGACGCCCACTATTGCACGTCGTCCTAGTCTCAAAGGGGGGGTGGGGAATGGCAGGGGGGGCAGTAGGGGGTGCGTGGGTTACCAAGGGACCAGTACCTATATATTTTGAGCCAGGGGGGACAGTCTGTGGCGGCAGCGTGTCGATTGATCTGTGTTACCCAGAAAGCAGTTGGGCACAATATCGCAACACCAACACCTTGAGTGAAACAATGACTGGGTTAGCCTACTATATGAAGTACTCGAGGACCATTCCTTATTATTACACATCAACAAATCGCGTTCTGTACCGGTTCAATACGGGACGGTTCAGTATTTTAAGGGACGGGTGGCAACCCTAATTGTTAGCATTAAGTGAATCATACCTACATATCCAGGTTTCACTAGTTCTGCCGCGGCAGCGCGGCTATGAACAGCGTGTAAAAGAATAATCTGATTAGGGTGTGAAATAAATTTGTGGTACAGCCTTTTGTGGCAATAGTTTTATAACTTATGTCATTTTGTTCGACATCCTCCATAAAAAATCCAAACCACTGCCAAATTATTGATCGAGCGCCGTTTCTCTTCGGAATTAGACTAGTTCATCTGATTCCTCTTCAGTTACCGTCTCATTCACAGCTCGCCTCAAACTCGCCGTAACCATGTTTGTTTTCTCCATGCAGCGTGATTGGTAGAACATTTTTCAGGTTGGGAGGGGGGACCAACCTGAAAAATGTTCAGGATCCTTGTCGGCGTAGATCCTTGCCAACAAGGATCTACGCCCTTGCCGACAAGGGCGTAGATCCCATCTCATTATTGCTGGGGGACTATAAACAGGAACATTTCTTAAGAGCAATTTTGGGGGGGTTGGCAAAATTACATTGAAATGTAACATAAAATGTGGTTTAAAGAGTTTTTAAACCACATTCAAGCTGCAGGACCAAAAATGACTAGTAATGCACATCAAACATGTTTTTCTCAATAAGCAACCTATTGAGAAATAAAACTAAAACTCAAATGTTGCTTCTTTACGAGTTTTGTTCAGTCAGACTGATCTCTATTAGATCAATCTCTACACCTTTATAAAATTTTAAGGTTCTAAATACAAAAGCTTTAATTAGTAACTGCTCTTAACAAAATTCCTCATAAACATTAATTTATTGAAATGGCTATTTAAATTATAACTTAAGTTGCTTTATTTTTAAGCCTTCTTTAGTTTTGCCATGTCCTCGGTGATAGAGAAGCAACAGTTAGATATAAATGAATATCTGGGGGGTATTATAACTTAAACTTAACATTTAAAGCACCAGGGTTTATATGTTTGTGATGCAGAGCCACAGCTAACAGCTAGCTCCTCACTTCAGCTGCTCTGACAAGCCTGTGTCTTCAGCAGCTGTTGCTCCTCCTACACTTTACACTTTGGACTGAACCATTGTTCTAACAAGAGTAAGGGGGGCACCTAAAATTTAATTCTTATTTTGTTCTGAGATAAATGGCAGATTTAGTTAATTCTTTGTTTCTTTTGCCTTTTCATATTGATATTATTTAAATGCAAACGTTTCTTCAATTATTTTTTGGGGGGGAAAATTCTAGACTTTTCCAAGATTGGGAGGGTCCGGACCATCCCCCCGGCCACCCTGGGATTTATGCCTATGGGTGGCAGATAAACTATACTCACAGTGAATTTGATGGTGGAAATTTATTATTTGAACAACAATTTATACTCGGTAATTGCGATATAGCCATTTTAACTATTGTAAATTTAAATTATCGCGGTACTTCGAGAATACTCGATATATCGCCCAGCCCTACTAGTGGCCTTTATAGAGCTTTGGAACGTGACGTCACTGCTGTAGATCGAGGGATATCAGCGCCATCTTTGGTGTCCATAAATGTAACCGACAAAAGCTTCTTTTTTTTTTTTTAATCCAAGTTACTTAAAATAATTTAGCTATGGTACGAACTTGCTGCGTTATCGGGTGTAATGTCCAATCACATGACCGAAAAGGTAAAAAGATGGAAAACGGACTTTCGTTTCACTATTTTTCTGCTTGGAAACAACGTGTGGAGGTTAAGCTAACGGAACTAACGTAAAGAAGACGAATGTCAGCGGTGAGACGTCCTGATATTACCTTCTCCAACATCCCCAGATACCTACAAGTTCCCTCCAGACATTTCTATTCTGGTGAGTGTCTAAATTCTCTTTGTTATTGCTGTGTCATAATTTTTTGCTATGGTTTTATCCGAGTGTACTCATGTTCAGTTTCTGTTGAGTTCATTTAAGTGGGTCAACCTTGTTTAGGTCGGGCTTATATTGTTTATGTGGCGTAGTCCGAGTTTTGTCAGTGGACATCGAGGTTCTTACATTATTGTGAAGTAAACTATTTAAGATTTTTTTGTGTTATCAGATTTGCAGTATTAATACTGATGTGTGTTCTGATATGTCCTCTTAAAGGCAAACCGACGTATGAAATGGATGAGCTCAATCCTGACTGGGTTCCAGTGCTGAATATGGGTCACTGCGAGGTAAACGCCACAACATTGGACCGACATGCACGTCAATTAAAGAGGCGATACAGCAAGACCATGGTGGATCAACAAGTTACTTAGACTGTTTTCATTATTTACCCCAGAAGAGGTAAATAATGAAAACAGAGCAGCGGAGGCAACAGAAGAGGAGCAAGTTGGAGAGGCTGAGGAGGAAACCCCAGGAGAGGAGCTCAGGAAGGCTGCAGACTCTGAAGAGGAAAAGGAACCATTTGTGTTGAAATATGTGTACAGTTGGAAGTGGCTGTTTTCTCTCATTTAATAATTTAATGCATTAAACATTCATGAATCGTTTGATTCAAGCACTTCAACTTGCATGTAAACAGGTGAATCACATTTTAAGTAAAAATTTGATATTTAAATATTTCAGGTAATAAATGTACACGTAATGAAATATTTTTAAATAAATATTTTATTTGATTAAAGTAAACAATTATATAATCTGGTTGTTATATGTAATGTAACAAGCAAACTATCAGGACACTGGGTTTTTGGGTTTGTTTTGCTTTATTTTGTTCATTAAGATAACATCCACATAAAGTACGTCTACTGCCTGCTGTGTTTGTGTCCACCGTCACACCACATCATGACACAAACCAGATGAAAGAGCCCATCTTTAAACATTTAATGTGTAATTAAACAATAAAGGTGACAAGTACATTTTATGAAATAGATCACACTTTAAGTAAATATTTGTTGTATTTAACATATTTCAGGTAAGTGAACATATAATGAGATAGATCCTGTCCTAGAATTTTATGTAATTGAACATTACGGGTAACAAGTGATGATCATCTGAGGTAATACATTTTATGAACACTTTTTAAAAATATTGATAAATATAATTTTGGTTAAAAAATAAAAAGGGGTCAAAATGGAATAAAAATATGCCTCATCTATTAGTAGAATAATTTCACACGGATTTTGAGTCAACAGGTCACATGACCTGGAAGCTATTGAAGAAAAACCCTAAATTTTGACAAAAAACAAGTTAAATAAAACAAAAATGACTTAAAATGGAAAACAAATGCCTGTGCCTCACCTATACAGACTAGTAGAAAGATTTCAAAGTGATTTTGAGTAAATATATCAGTTGACCAGGGGCGCAACTACATATTATTCAGGTGGATGCGAAAACTAACCCTAACCCCCCCCTCCCCCCAACCCCCCAAAAGGAAGGTATGTAAGGGTGAAGGAGCGTGGAAAACATACAGTCGCTCTATCCATATGAGCGACCGTATGTTTCACCCCCCCCCCCCGCCCGCCCCCCGAGACGAACACACGTGAAAGGTAAAACCCGCTACATTTACAATTACATGTGCGCGAGGTGAAGGAGCGTAAGGGCGCGGTGAAGTGTATGGGAAGGCATCATCGGGGCGCCGCCCCCTCCAGACGGGGTTTTGACGCCCCTTCTGGTGCAGCGCCCCTATGTGTTGCATGCGCTGCATACCCACTTTTTGCGCCACTGCAGTTGACTTGGAAGCTATTGAAGAAAACATTAAAATTATTTAAAATATATGACTTTAAAATTTAAAAGAGGATATTGTGTCTCATGTAAAAGCACGAATTAGCACTGACAGTTGGTTACAATTCAAGGCATTTATTAACATTTGTTTGACAGGAGTGTTTGGTTCAATAATTTGTTAACAGTCCCTAGGTAAACCTTCGAGCGCTTTTGCCAGGAGCGGTGGAGAACGGCTGGCCGACATTAGCGTTAATAAATCGGTTCAACCTTGAGCTAAACGCCGGTTACTCCGCGGAGCTTGGGCCAGGAGCGGTGGAGAACCGCTGGCCGACATTAGCGAGCTAAATGCTGCTTACTCCTCGGAGCTCGAATATCCAACTTGAAACTAACTTCACTGCGGTGCCCTTGAGGGAGCGGTGGAGAACAGCTGTCCGAAATTAGCGTTCATAAATCGGATCAGCCTCTAGCTAAAAGCCCCTTACTCCGTGGAGCGCGAATATCCAATATCTAACTTGAAAACAACTTCACTGCAGTCGGTAACGCAAAGAAAACACTGGTGTTCTGACTAGTTTGTTTTGGTCTGTGGATACCAAAGATGGCGCCGAGCGACGTAAACGTCATACGCTGTGACGTCAGCTCCAAAGCTCTATTGAATACTACATAGTAGAGATGTGTCGATTGATCGGCCACCAATCATAATTGGCCGATTCCTGCAAAAAAGTGTATGATTGGTGATCACCGATCACTGTCTCTTGTTGCCGATCACCAAAACCGATCACCTTTATCTCAATGCAGAGCCTGTGTGTGCAGCTTATCTCCTCTTTCCTTCACTATAACGCTCTGAGAGTTAATGGAGAAGTTTGTGTGTTGCGACGGAAAAATACCTCAGGGGTGAAACACGTCAAAATGCATCAACACAACAAATCTAATATAACACTTAAAAAACAAGCACTTAACAGAGTTTGGCTATATGGCTCACTGCAGACAAAAAAAGACATCCGGAGCGGCCAGACAGCAGGTAAAGCAGCGCGCAACTATTAACACTCACCTGGAAGAGCATGACGGTCAGAAAGTTAAGAAATTAACCTGAAAAATAATTGAAGTCGATGAGCTAGCAGTGGAAGATGCTGGTTCTGCTCTTGACTTGACTGCCGCTATGTGATATTGATAGTAATATTTCACAGACGGAGCGCCGTTTAACCTCAACCCGGCAGGGAACTCTCACACCGAACAGCTGCCTAAAGCTGTAGCATGTAACTTAAAAACAAAACAAAACAAAAAAAATAAGATTTTACATAAGTATTAAAACATTCGCTATGTCCTAGCATGAGAAAGAAAAGCTCTGAAAAAATTAAATCAATCTCCTTTGCCTTCTCCAGATGTTCTGCAGAATTACTCCGCTCAGTCAGAAACAGTCAATCAGAGCCAGCATTAATCAGCTAGCCATGCTCTCAGGAAGTTTTGATTTAGTAACTCAGGATTGTTTATTTTGATGCAACCTGCATTTGAGTTTGAATGAAAGTTTCCCTTTGTTGACATTATTTGATAGGCTGTTGAGAGCCTTACTGTTAAATGTTGTTTTACTGATTGCAGGTTTTTCAGTTGTGCTTTTGACTGAGTAGCTTCTGTATTGTTGTTCCTGCAAGTATTTTACATGTTTTATGTCTAAATTGGGTGAATTTATTGCCAGATAACGTAGTAGCAATTATACCTTAAGCGAAAAATTTACAGCCAATCCAGATGATTGGCAATGATCAGCCCTGATGGGTGATCGGAATTGGCAGCAAAAAACCTGATCAGAGCATATCCACTACATAGTTGTAATATGCAATATATATAGTAGAAGCAATAGAAATTTGGACTACAATAGAGATCTATTGTCTAGATCTCTATCTCGACAATAGATCCATCTATCTGTTTGTCAGTCACTCAGTCAGTCACTCATCTTGCCTGTTGGGTGAATTCCTCCACTAAAAACTCTTTGGACTTTAAATCAAGTGAGACCAACTTATCTGTCTTCTGACATGAGATCATCTTGATTAGGTCAAGGGGGTCAGAGTGGAGCTTTCCAAGAAAAAAAATGACTTGCTGCTCTGAAGGGGCAGGGCTTAGATGACATCAGAAAATGATGACATAGTCTCATAGACATTTGCTCAGATACAACATCATACCTAAATCACTCATACCAAGTTTGGTGCTACTTAGCCATTGGGAGTGAAAGTTATAGCGTTTTGTTTGCTTTGGAGAGTACGCCTAGATCACTGCTTGGCCACATGCTCAAAAACTCATGATTTTGATCAATTTTAATTCCCCATCCCTGCATATTGACCAAAAATGAAGCTGATAGCTCAAAATCCCAAGGCAGAGTTTGCTAAAGTTTGAGGAGTGTAAACATGAATAATGTAGATTTCTACATTTTAGAAATGTATTACATAAAAATAATAAGCCTTTGCAGCCCTTTTGCTGCTTGGGCCTAATTGTCTCCATGTCATACTTGGAAAAATTGGTTATTAGCACAAGATAACTTTTTTTTAGCAAGAAAGTATTTATTAAGGAAGTTCAAAATGGCACTTTCTTCACAAAGAAGAAACTGATACAGTTACTTTGTGAGAATAGTTCACATTTTTTACTCTATAAAATAAATTAATTAAAGGAATGATTTTTTGTGTACCACTTTAACTTTAAAAATGTACCTTGTCAACGTTACTCACCAATGTGATTCCTGACATCAACATAATTGCTGTGTTGAGGTCTTGTACAGTCCTGCAACCCACATTATATTGCTGAATTAAAAATGTGCACTTAACAGTGCACATTTTTAATGTGCACTGTTAAGTGTACATTAAAAATGTGCAATTAAGTGCACTAATGTACCATCTTCTCATAGTCATCTAAAATTCAGCGAGTTAGGTTTGAAATATCTAGTGACACCAAATACTGTCACAATACTTAGTGGGAGTGCAAAATCCACATAGGAGCTACAGAACTTCAAATAAACAAAAACAAAAAAAAAATCATGCATCTTAATAATAAAAAAAGACAGCTAAAAACACTTAGTATGCAAATACTGATATGTTATGTCTTTGCTGATTAAATTATACACCTGATTCTTGAACATTCTGTGTCTCCCTCCAGACGCTGGGTGTTGCAACACATCCTGCGTCAGTTTTCTGCTGTGGCCCACAAGACTCAGCAGCAGGTTGAAGCAGAGCAGCCTGATGCAGAGAGGACCCCGTTTTTGGGTAGTCATCTGGACCGATTAATACACCAGGAGATGAAGGTGTGCTCTGATGCTGCTTGTCGCTATCCTAGTAATTATAACGCCTGGTCCCACCGCATCTGGGTACTGCAGCACATGGCCAAAGGCAACATAAAGGTTTGACTAAGACATTATTCAAAAATATTACCTCACATTGCACTTTTATTTGCTTAATATAACATTAGGCAAATAAAAGTGCAAAGTGTTTATGTCTTCAAAGCAAGTGTCTTATTGCATTGAAAGTATGTATGTGTCAACATACAGCTCATCCTACATATCACTTGTCATATTACTTTATGCATTTTTATCACTCAGTAGCCACTGAAATATTTTTTGTGTCAGGGTTTAAAGATTGCAGCAAATTTACAAAGATGATTTCTGGGATTATAGCTGGTTAATCTACGTAGTATAATCAAATACAGCCTACAGTTAGACTGGCTTGAGCTAACCCTGTAGTTATGCTGCTATAGACATAAGCTGCTGGAGGACATAGCGACATAGTGGGGTCACTATGGAAAAGGAAAGTTTTAAGCCTAGTATTAAAAGTATTCAGGGTGTCTGCCTCATGGATTAAATCCGGAAGGTGGTTCCACCAGAGAGGAGCCTGAAAACTAGAGGTGTGCCGATCGATCAGCCACCGATCATAATCGGCCGATTTCCTTGAAAAAGTGTATGATCGGTGATCACCGATCACGGTCTCTTGTTGACGATCACACAAACCGATCACCTGGATCTCATTTCGCAGCCTGCCTGTGCAGCTGGTCTCCTCTTTCCTTCACACTGCGCAAACGCGCAGCAACAAATCCTAAGCGATGTGGAACTATAACGCACTGAATGAATGGGGAAGTTTGCGTGTTGCGGTGGAAAATTGAAGCAGGTCAAAATGCATCAACACAACGAAGCTAATACGACATAAAAACAATGACATACTTGACGGAGTTTGGCTACATCGAGGCTCACTGCAGTAAAAAAGACATGCGGAGGATCAGATAGCAGGTAAAGCAGCGCACAGCTACAAACACTCACCCGGATTAGCATGACGGTCAGAAAGCTAAACAAATAACCCGCAAAATTATTTAAGTCTTCGAGCTGCGATGTAAGACGCTGGTTCTGCTCTCCTGTTGAACCGCTGCTACGCTACAGGTAGTAATATTTGACAGACGGAGCTTCGCTTCTGCTCCACCTGGTAGTGACTCTCACCGAACCTCTGATTAAAGCTGCAGCATCTAACCTAAAAAAATCAATTTTACATACGTATTAAAACTTTTGCTGTCCTAACATGAGACAGATAATCTCTGAAAAAAATAATCGATCTCCTCCCTGATCTGCATAATTACTCCGCTCAATCAGAAACAGCCAATCAGAGCTAGCAGTAATCAGCTAGCCGCCATGCTATCAGGAAGTTTTCATTCAGTAACTCTGGATTGTTTATTGTATGGAACCTGTTTTTGCCTTTGAATGTTAAGTTTTATACTTGAATTTTTTTGGCAATGTTGAGAGGTTTTATTTTGGCTCTTTGCATTATTTAGAGCCTTCATATGTTATCAGTCTGTTAAAGATAGCATATCAATAGCAGTACAATTTGCACAATGCCTGTTTTGTTTTGTTTTGTTTTGTTTTGTTTTCTTGGAAAAAGTTATTAAAAACAAGTTTTTGTCTAAACTTGTCTAAACTTAAGGTGAATTCATGGTTCTTTTTTTCCACATAATGTAACGGTAGTGCTTAGATAATAATTATGTGATCGGTATCAGTGATCGGCCCTCATTGGTGATCGGAATCGGCAGGAAAAAACCTGATCGGCACATCTCGACTGAAAACTGAAGGATCTGCCTTCCATTCTACTTTTAGAACCTCCAGGAACCAACAGGAAACCTGCAGTCTTAGAGCAAAGTTCTGTGTTAGGAACATATATGTATGATGGAGCAGATTATTAAGGTTTGTATGTGAGAAGGACAGTTTTAAATTTCATTCTGGACCTAACAGAGAGGCAATGAAGAGAATTTAAAATAGCAGAAATCTGATCTCTCTTTTTGTCATCAGAAGTCTTACTGCAGCATTTTCTTTTAACTGCATTTTATAAACTTCTTGATTGTAAAGAATTATGATAGTCCAGCCTTGAAGTAACAGATGCATTGAGTGGTTTTTCAGCATAACTCCTGGACAGAATATTTCTAATGTTGACAATATTGTAGAGAGAAAATGAATTAAATCATAGAACCTGTTTAATATAGGATTTAAGTGACACATCCTGGTCAAAAATAACACCAAAGTTTCTTACTCTGTCACGGAGGGCCAACTTAATACCATCTACATAAAATGATTGTGTAAAGAGTTTCTTTTTTAAAGAATGACAACATCTGAATTTAAAAGCAGAAAATTTGAAGTCACCAAGGTTTTCAAGACATGCTTATAGTCTACCAAACTGATTGGATTTATGGCTAAAAAATAGAGCATTATTAGCATAGCAGTGAAAATTTGCTGCTGATTTTAAACCTTCAGTCTCCTGTTTTTAACTCTGCAGGTAATCTGCCTTTTTTGGATCATTTTCTCACAGGTTTTCCGTGATGAACTGTCGTCTGTGCATCCATGGGTCTCCATGCACGTATCTGATCACAGTGGGTTTCACTACCGGCAGTTCCTTCTCAAGGAGTTACTGAACACTGAACTGAGCCAGTCTTTGTCTTCTGATTCTGCTAGCACAATCTTTTGTCCATCCCAGCACCAGAGCAATACAGTCCATAGCACCTGTCCTCAGGCTAATGGTGAGCTGTCATTGGGTGATGCAGCCTGTGGGGATAGGATCACTACAGTATTTAAACTTTTTTACCAGGAGACTGAACTATGCTCTGACCTGATTCAGTCTTTTCCTGGACATGAAACACTCTGGAGTCACAGGTGAGCTTTCATAATTTGAATATACCCATTACTATAGGTAAAAATATGTCTGCAGTACATATTGGTTCAAGACATTTATGGAGAAGCAATTTTCTAAAGAGATTTTTGGTATTTCGTTCTGGATTTTAATTTTGCTGAGGGAAGCTTATGTACTTTTGAAAATAAATTACTTTTTGTTTTTGATGAGTGTTGAAACCATGGTTTTCTGAAACTAGGTCTGAATTCACATGTAGAGTTTTGACAACCACCTGTTCACAATCATTCAGACCAGATGTTGGTCTATAACCAAGCTGCTTTTCATATTCAAGACATAAAACTCATCGTCTGATCCAGCAGACGTGATGGAATCTTGTATTGAATATATACTGCAGGTATACACTCACTGGCCACTTTATTAGGTACCCCTTGCTTGTATCGGGATGGACCCCCTTTTCAGACCTGCCTTAATCCTTTATGGCATTGATTCAACAAGGTACTGGAAACATTCCTCAGAGAGTTTGGTCCATATTGACATGATGGCATCATGCAGTTGCTGCAGATTTGTCGGCTGCACATCCTTGATGTGAATCTCCCGTTCCATCACATACCAAAGGTTTTCTATTGGATTGAGATCTGGTGACTGTGGAGGCCATTCGAGTTCAGTGAACTCGAATGACAAACCAGTCTGGCCATTCTCCTCCGACCTCTGGCATCAACAAGGCATTTGCGTCCACAGAACTGCAGCTCACTGGATATTTTCTCATTTTCAGACCATTCTCTCTGTAAACCTTAGAGATGGTTGTGCATAAAAATCCCTGTAGATCAGCAGTTTCTGAAATACTCAGACCAGCCCGTCTGGCAACAATAAACATGCCACGTTCAAAGTCACTTAAATCACCTTTTTCCCCATTCTGATGCTCTTGGTCATGTCTACATGCATTAATTTGCTGCCATGTGATTGGCTGATTCAACATTTGCATTTATGAGCAGCTGTGCCTAATAAAATGGCCTGTGAGTGTAAAATCAGTAATAAATTGCAGTAATAATGATTTTCTCTCTTCCAGGCGGCATGTGTACTACTTATGGCACCACTGGAGGCAGGATCAAGATATCTGCAGTGTCGGCAAAGAGAATGAGTTGAAGCCTACTGGAATCAATGAGCCAGGTGGCAGCCAGGGGAAGAGTGTGGACAGACATAAACATGTTAGTGTTCCTATGGAGGTGGATAGAGTGTCCTTGCCTGACCATGACAGCAAACGTCTAAGGAGAGGAATCCTTCTGCCCAGCCTTCTGACCCTACAAAATGAACACACCTTTGTTAACAGCATACTGAACAGTTGCTGTAATGCTGAGCAGAACATCTATGCTGTGGCATACAAAAAGTGGTTAGATACTGTCATTAGTGCCCAGTCTTTAGACATATAAGATCTAGGCCCATACATTCAACACTAAAGTGGCCTTTAGATATTGATTTAGGAATAACTTACTTATCTGTAGTTATAATTAAAATGAGGTATATATTAACATGGAGTTACATTCAGAACTATCTTCCATGAGGAGGCAGTGTGCAAGATCGATCAGTTTGAGGGTATTCTTCAGAATCCTGTTTGAGTGTGATCTGAGCCACTTATTCTGTCTACATAGACCCTGTTTGTGTCTGACAGTAAATTGTCTTTATTTTATTTGTCTGCCCAGGCCTTAGATCAAATTTCTGTTTCTCTTCATATGTGCAAGCAAAAATTATGTGAAGTTGTTTGTGTAGCAGAATAGAATCAGATGAGAAAGTGCACGAAGAAGAATTGGTTTTACTAACAGTCATTAGACATGATAGTGTGAAGTTTTAAAATAGCCAAATGGAACGAAAAAGTAAAATAATGAAATGAATTATTAACTTTTTGCAGTTTTTTTTTCATGTTAAATAGCAGACTACTGGAAGCGATATCACCTGGAATTTTTTTTCTATTATTTTTCAGCTGTTCACACTGTATTTTCAAATCTGATAGAAAATATTGCATACATGTTTTTGACCTTGAACATTTTACTAATGTATGTACAATATATTCTTTGGTTTGTTTTTTAATAGTGGTAAACATAATAGTAAAGTCATGTTAAAGAGCTTACAATAAAAGTTTACCCACTTGTAATTTTAGTTTGAGGGGATTTTTTGATTAAGCTAACTCAATGTAGTAGTGCAAAACTGTGATGTGGGAGAAACATGATATATGATTTTCAAAATGTTAAATCTGAAAGCTTTGCATATTCTGGCTTGGTCTTTTCTGTAATATCCCTTTTCATGAATGAAGAACTGTGCAGACATCAGTATGTCAAACAACAGTATCTTCAGTTGGAGGCTTCTTCATACAGGGTGGGTTCTCTCCGGGTCCTCCGGCTTCCTCCCTCAGTCCAAAAACATGACTGTTAGGTTAATTGGTTTCTCTAAATTCTTCCTAGGTGTGTGTGTGTGTGTGTGCATGGTTGTGTGTCCTGTCTGTCGCTGTGTTGCCCTGCAACAGACTGGCGACCTATCCAAGGTGTGCCCCGCCTCTCACCCGGAATGTTAGCTGGAGAGGCAGCAGCAACCCTCCTGACCTCACTAAGGGACAAGGGTGTAAAGAAAATGGATTGATGGTTTATTCATACAGACCATTAAAGAAAATTCTGCCTTCCAAAGCCATCAACAGCTACAATATATTTTATTTTCCTTTACCGTAATGAAGTCTTTTTGAATGGGGTATATGCCACGAGAGGTGGTGACGTATTTCCGTTTGAATTTATTCCACATAGATTGGTTCCGGGTCCTGCTTGCTCCTATTGTTTTTGGCCAAAGCTGCAAGATCTGTACCATGAAAAAGACGCAAAGCTTAAAATATCTGCGAGCTACTGGTACAACAATCGAGTTTTGTTGTGTGCCGTTGTGTCCAGTAATTAGCCAGTACCATCTGGTGCTTAGTTTTTTAATTTTCCTGCTGATAACATGGCGACAGCAGACTGTAGCCAAAACTTAGCCACTACAGCTAACACACGGTTTGTAGCTGCCTGCTATTTCAAAGCTTGAGGATATTGAAGATTGTTAAGGAAGAATATTATCTATAATAGTTAACTTTGGAAAAAAGTCTGGCTCTCTCACTTCCTTTAGATCCCAGGTCCTCTCGGCGGGCCACGTGTAGCCACAAGGAAACAACAATGCGTGTTGACGTCACAGAATTACAGAATTTAATCCAATATAAGACAATGCATAAACTTAGAAGTAAGACAATGCACAAACTTACACCAGAAACTGCAGAACAATGGAGACATACATTCATTTACCTCACAGACTTGGGAAAGAAGGAAAGAAAGCAAAGACTGGCTAAGACATCTTTGGAGAGTTGCAAGAGCAAATCTAATGTGTTACTTCTGTGTAGAAAGTTTTATAGTAAAAGGCGTATTCCTATCTTTAATTTATTCAAATAAGGCGTATCTTTGCTCATCCAACCAGGAGCTATCTCTGACCCTCTATCTGAAGCCTAAACCCCTGCCGTGTTTACGGCTTTTCACAGATGAGTGTGAAAAGCTACAACTTCCACTGTATTGTTTTCTCACAGACAAAAGGCAGTTCAAACGATCCTAGCAAACCATCTGCTGGAACTACAGTTAAAATAAAGGTCAATAGGCCAGAATAAGTTACTGATTTAAAACCACAATTTAGGCCATTTGAATCAAGACATGTTAAGTTTTAAAACTAGCTTATTTTAAATGTATTTTCTCAACAGTTCCCTCTTTTAATCTCTTAATAGAGATTACACTCTAAAATATAAATTTAAAATATACTATGCGATAGAATAAGCCTAACACCATATTATAGCTGATAAATTACGCCCCTCTTTTTGCATGCAACCTTCTACATAACATTTGTTGTTAAAATGTTGGCATATTCATTGCACATAAAATCAGACAGCAAAATCATATAAAGGATTCAAATCCTAAAATAAATGTTCAAAATCATCTAGCCCATAGTCATATCTTACCAAAAGATGATGCATAAATTTATCAATACTTAACAGAAACTTTACCACAGATCTTAATGTAATACTTAAAATTATATTTTAGAAAAGTCAATCATATTCCTTATGGAAATAGGATGTTACACAAATATTTGTCCAAAATTATCCCTGCAATAAATGAGCAAGTTAGATACAATATACTGCATATAAAAACTTACAAGCTATTAATAAACCTCCAGTTGAATAGTTTTTGTACAATTTTTTCTTTTTTTTTTTCTTTTTTTTCACAATAATCATTTTATGTCTCTGTGTTCCTTGATGCTCCTTGAAGTAAGATGAGTTCGTTGGCACGTCGTAGATGAAAGATGAAAACTTGTTAATAGGAAAAACAAAGATGATCCTCTGGTCTCCAGCAGCTCATTTTCCTTATAGTTTTGAATTCAGGGTCGTCAGCTCAGTAACCGATGCTCACCTATTTAGGGATTATTATGCCCAGAATTTGGTGAGTTTAACAAAGAAGCCGTTCCCTTTTTTCCAATTTGATGACATCAAAAGCAGAGTAGAATGAAAGAAATCCTGATGAACATCTAGGTGTGAGGTCGTCCTCCGGTCAGGGAAGATCCTCAGTCACACCAGGTTGTGGTCCTTTGTTATCCAATGAGGTCATCAGCTGGTCACCATACTGGAACAGAGTCTGTCGCCTATCTAGAGCTCCTTAATGTATTTTAAAATAAAATAAGTAATTCCTTCCAATTTGAATTAATGTTTTATTTATGCTGATTTATTGATTAATACTCTAATTATTCTTTACTGTTTCAAGTCATATATTGGTCTTGTTATCTAATCTTATTTTAATAGTTACTTCATTATCATAAAGTAAGAGATTTTGTGGTAGCTTTTAGTTTTATTTCTCTTTAAAACTTTATTTCAAATTATCATTTATTTCCTTATGTTAAGTCTCCTTCAGTAATTTTTCTTTTGTATTATAAATCTGCTCCTTTAGAGCTGTATTTTGTCAATGTTTTGACCCTCTTTTATATAAGGCCTACATGAGAAATAAATGTTTCCTATCATGTTGAACCCAAAACTTAACCACATTTTAGAAGCAGTTCCATAATTGTTCATTTTAAATCTCCATTTTAGACCGATTTAATTTCAATCATCTTATTTTCTATTTTAAAACCTTAAAGAATGATCAGCCTGTTTTACATGAGTAAAGTTAACCGTGTCACTAAATATCAAAAATGACCTACTTTATTCCAATCATAGTTTTAAATCCCAAAATTTCAACCATTTTTCCTTTAATCCATTTATTCTTTTGAAAACCTATTTATAAAATATTTAATTGGATAATTAATTACCCTTTTTATATTGTTTATCAATGCATTAAATTTTGGGGAGAAATTCCATACCGCTAAGTTTATTAAATGATGTAAATATTTAGTTTAGACCTTCCTGGATGTCTTAGTTAAACAACTTATTTTCAATCATATGAATAGAGATTCAACAATCCAACGATCACCTTCCCTGTTTTTAGAAACACTGTTTTATGTAAATTATTTGATAGGTAATATTAAGTTTAGTGTATTCAATTTATAAATTTTGCTTATTCCATATCCAAATCGTTAGCTCATATTTAATGCTGCTAATACACCGTAAAACATTTAATGTATTTTGATTTAACTTTAATAACCCTCTTTTTCCCGGAAAGTAAAGAGAGATCCAAACTAAAAATTTGCTTATTAGATCAATTCCATTCATTTCCCCCTGTTTCTATAACAGAACAAATGTTCTGTTATAGAAAACAATAAAAATCCTATACAACTCATTGAGATGAAATCTGCCATCACCACTAACTTTAGCATCACATAACACAGTTGGATGTAATTCAAACATGGTGTCCCAGATGCTGTTACAATCTGCACACCTCAATCAAAGAATTTAATGTTTGATTAAATTTATGAAATCAACACAGAACTTGGTGTCATTAGCTCAGTAAGCTCTACAGACACTCATCAATCCACTTTAACACCTGAATTTTAAATTCCATTTAATTTAAATTTAGTTTTTACTGAATGGTAGCCCCTGTACTATGCAAATAAAATCTAGATCATCTTCCTTAGTAGATGAAGCGTAACACACAATGCAATTCAGCTATCATTAAGAAAAAAAATTTGTAATTGCAATAGTTAGTCCCTGCCCATTCTTTTCAGGCAGGAAGGAAAAACACATTAGCATTTTGTGAGACAAACAGAGTGAATCATGGAGGAAGTTAATGCATTTCCGAGAAATGCAGAGAGTCGTAACCGTTGGTTCACACCAACTCTCTAACTGCATTGTAAAACCTCTGACACCAGGAGATGGGGTGTCCTCAACACTTAGCATTTCACAGCATGGGTTCAGGACGTGAAGGCAACAGGGCGCATCTGTGCTATATAACTAAAGTAAGGAGAGAACAATGGCATCACACACTACAAAAATTTAAAAAGAACGTATTCACCACTACCAAGTTTTGTTGGCATCCATTTCGTCTCCAACCTGCAGACTGAAGGGAACCCCAGGAGTGGGCTTTGGCGCTCAGGTCACATGATCAGAGGTGAGAATCCAGGATCAAACATGAGAACACACAACAGGACCACTGCTGAGCGACTTGCCATGCCCCAATTCTTTATCCGCTGAATCAGAAGGTGTCCAGAGTAGCAGTCATTCCCGCAGTGCAGAAACATCTGGATACAGTCCCTTTTTGATGAACTTTGGTCAGCCTTTCGTGGTCGACAGAACAGGACGTAGAAACCAGCAGATCAGTCATCCTCTGAAACCCCCGTCTGGGTTTGGACAAAAAGCTTTGATCTTTGTGGTCCCGACTCCCTGCTGATTCCAGGCCGTAGAGGACTCTCGCAGATAACGCCTGAGTCCCTTTTGTTTTCAGCCAGGTGTGAAAAGCAACACTCAAAGGAGACATCTGTTGCCAGGTCCTGTGAGCAGCACTTTGCCCTCACGCGACAACAGGAAAACACAGTTCATCTTCACTGACCTTAGTAATCGTTCAATATCTTTTGGCTTTCATACAGCAGTCCAGCAGAAGATGGGCACATTTCAGCATCGTCATGTCCTTGTTCAGCAGCAACAACAGCGGCCTGATGTGGTAATCAAGAAGATCCTTTCTAATCACCTCGTCCCATGATCTCTGAGCTTGAAAGACCCTGCCCCCAAGATCGCCATCAAGTCAGAAGGAAGGAGAACTGCCAGAGAAAAAATAATACAAAGTAATTAAAAAATCAAAACTTATGTATGCCACATTTTGTTACTTCACTATTATAATTAAAATTTCATTTTATCTTGTGATGCATCCTCCCGTGTGGCTCTAGATTTGTTGTTGTTACAGCACAAACGGCCAACTGCCCCAAATCCTGAACTGCAAAAAGAATAAACATAGAAATGTGTTAAAACATTCCACCATCAGATGTGCAAGAATTAAGAAAATAATGACACTTACTGTTCAAAATCAATAGACGTCAATACCTCGATGACATTCACTCTGCTTGTGCCAAATATCAACTACAAATTTTAAAATCACAACCTCACAAACTCATTAAAGAATTAGAACAAAATCTAGAATGTCCTAGTACTAACACTTATAAAAGTTGTGATTTAATTGCACTTTGTCAAATAATTATGAATTTCATATTGTTCTACTAAATACCAAACATCTTTATCATTGTCCCACGCTTCAAGACAAAATCCTATTTTAAAATTTCAGAAGTTATTCACATTTTATTTGAATTTCATAGCAGTTTTAACCAAAATTTTCCTCAAAATTCACAATTTACACCCAACTGTATATAATCAAAAATCAGCAGTGATGCAGAAATCCATCAACAATTTTAAATGAAATAAACATTTCATAGATGTTGCTTAAAGCTGTTCAATTCAAGATGATCAAATCTAATTTAGTAGAAGCTTCTATATCACATACACCATATTTTAGTCAAGCAGGAAGGCAATATGACTCTACATTAAAGAAATCCATAATTCACTATTGTTGAATGAAAAAAGTCAAAATTATTAATTAACTAATTTACAATTAACCGTATCCAAAAATTTACCAGGAATTAAGGTCTATTTTTCCTTCTCCCCCTGTTGATATAATAAAATCATAATTTTGAAAACAATTTTGAATCTGTGTTACTGTTATATAATAATTTGCTGAAAAACCAAAATATTATAGATGTTCCACCATTTCTCCAAATCTTCCATCTAGTATTCAAACTAGACTGAGATGATGTAAATTTCAAAGTTCTATCAGTAATCTCTTATCTTTATAATATCCCCCTGTGTTTTTCTTGTTTCAAAAAGAAAAACAATTTTCAGGTGGAAAACAAAAATAGAAGAACTTTCCCCCATTGTGCTAAAATTTCAACATGTCCAATCAGTTACCCATGTGACATATAAACCAAGTTAATTTAGTTAGAAGTTAGGTTAGTTTGTTAGTGTTGTTAGTCAAAGTGGATGAGACAGTTTCCTAATAACTACATATATCTGCTTTAAGCCAAGGCTGAATTCTCGTTTCGTATTAATTGTACAGTACACGCAGATGATTCAGCTTCAACCAGATTGTGATACCAAAATATGTAATCATCACCTTTAAAATTGTCTGTAAAGCAGTAAGAAAAGTATATTTATGAAACAAAACCTTTACTGTCCCTAAATAGTTTAAAATAAGAAAAATATCACACAGCTACTCCCTAAAGTGATGTCATATTTACATAGCGCTTCCTAAAACCCATCAATGGCCATCTGCATACACATTCATTCTCATTTACACTCAAACAGACTCTTTTACATCCCATTGTAAGAAAGATGCAGGATGTTACCCCAGATCAAACTGACCAAACAAATTGAGGTGTGATCCTCCCCCTACACGGCCGTGAGAGCAGGAAGAAGACCCCATTCTCAGTATTTGAAGGCATCCTTACATTAGTTGACCTATAATGTAACCAATATATTTTTGAATTCTTCAGAAACTCTGGGAAAACACATTGAGTAGTGTAAGTCACCTACAGCAACTGAAAAGATTCCCATGTTCACCTGTAATTTGTTTGTCACACTCCAATATGTAAAACAAAGATATTTGTGAACCATAAAGTTAGAACTGCCCAATTTGTACTGATTCCATCTTCCAATCACATATTTCCCAAATTTCAAACTAAAATTCGTCCTGGAGAAAGTATTAAACACAATCATCATAAGACCATGCCTGAAAGGAAACAAAATTATCCAACAGTTCTAATAATGTTTTCTGAGTGAACCAGTTTCAAAAACTCCATTTTATACACACAACCTTATGTCATGATAGCCCACTGTTATTAAATGGCTACCCATTAACTAGACCCCATGTAGGAAAGTCCCAAAAACATTCATGTGGTCAGGTAAGATGAAAAAATGGACTGCACACGAAGATCGTCCTACAAGAAACAAAGTCATTCATTAGTGTTTCAACATGTCCTACATTAACAGTGCAGAAAACACTGTCAAGCAGAAAAACATCATATGTTCTCGTTATTGTTCCCTTGTTCCAATCAGTGAGGGTGTTCCATCCAGTGTCAGGAAACCTAGAAATTGAAGTGATTGTAAATGTTACAGTATTATTAAAAAAGCAATGAGATCATTCCAGTGCTCCAGCCTGGAACTTATGCCACACATTTCTCCCACTGAGAAAGTAGAAACATCTGTAAATCTGTTATTTTGTACTTTTCATTTCAACATAAAACACAGTTCTAAAAGAACTCCCAAAATGCAAATGGAGTGTTCAATCAGGCCCCCGCTGTGAAACTAAAGACTGCAAGATCTGTAGAAGAAATCTCCGTCCCACAGAAACCATGTGCTCCAACAGGCCGTGTTAACATAAATTTAGCAACATAACATCCAGCAAAAACATTTAATAACATTTCATAAAATATTCTCATTCACCATCCATGGAATCAATGCAGCATTCAGCGGTTGTGGTGCTGGTGAGTTTAACAACACACCTTCCGCAGATGCTGGCAGTTAATGGGGACATTGTTTGATCCAATGTCCCAGTTCACCACAAAAACGGCAGGGGCAGCGATGCATACTGCTCCTTCTGCCCCTCAGTGAAAAATAAAAACCTTCACATCCAGCCGCAATCAAAAACAATTCACAGTAAACACACAAAAAGGTTAGTGAGACGCACAAAGACACAAAAACAGTAAACTCATTGAGACGAAAGAAATCCCTACGGACACCGGTGTCATAAAATAACAAACGTGCGGGCCTCACTCTTGTCCCTTCGTAACGCTAATCGTCACAGGTGGATTACACACCCAAAATTGTTCCAGTCCTTCCGAGTCGAGTGCAGAACTCGAGGGGGACCGACCCTTCAATTTAACGTACTCTTCGAACCACAACGAAGCAGTACAACCAGTGCCAAATCCGAACATGTCCCTTTAGAGTGGATCAAACTCTCAGGCTGATACAAGCCTGTTCCTACAATATCAGTCCTTTTACTCCTGGCAACCCGATTCAGAGTCCCAGAGTAGGGTGATTCAACCCGCACTAAGATCCAAAAAAGAAAAATCACACAATCGTTTCTCTGCAATCAAACCAAAGATCCGGTCGAAGCCACAAACCAGCGCGTCAAAGAGAAATCAAACTCACATCAGGAGACGCACCTGTATCGTGGACCAACACGGAGCTCAAAGTCACCCACTGCGGTCCCAGCGTCAATCGCACAGCACTTGTTCAGAAACGGACGAGTCCCCAATTGTTAAGAGAGGAAAAATTCTTGAACTTTAAACCTTTTGACTCGTTATATCCTCTCTATGCCCGGGTTCAGAAAAATGCTGTGCGCAAAGACTGAGATCACGCAGAGATAACAGCGTCACAATAATCAGCATTTATTCAAGACAGATGCATACTATGACCAGACAAACACATCACATAACATCAGAAACCTCAGAGCACAAACAACACATGAATTTACCTGAGAGAGAAAAAGACAAAAGATGGAAACGACAAACAAAAAGCAAAGACGTCTTTGGAGAATTGCAAGAGCAAATCTAATGTGTTACTTCTGTGTATAAAGTTTTATAGTAAAAGGCGTATTCCTATCTTTAATTTATTCAAATAAGGCGTATCTTTGCTCCTCCAACCAGGAGCTATCTCTGACCCTCTATCTGAAGCCTAAAACCCTGCCGTGTTTACGGCCTTTCACAGATGAGTGTGAAAAGCTACAACTTCCACTGTATTGTTTTCTCACAGACAAAAGGCAGTTCAAACGATCCTAGCAAACCATCTGCTGTAACTACAGGTAAAATAAAGGTCAATAGGCCAGAATAAGTTACTGATTTAAAACCACAATTTAGGCCATTTGAATCAAGACATGTTAAGTTTTAAAACTAGCCTATTTTAAATTTATTTTCTCAACAAGATCCAGCGTCAGAAGTGGGAAGATGGAGGTTAAAAGGAAGCTGTACGTGCTTCGTTCACTGGAATAATTTGTTGGAGGAAAATAATGCCGGAGGAAATCCACTGCTACGGAAACAGGCTGAGAACAGAGGCAGCGATTCGGCACAAGGTAAGTCAATATGTGTGTTGATGTGCGTTTGTGTTATACGGAGTATGAAATTATTCTTAGGCAGCTCCTTAGCTTTTGTTTATGTGACATATATAAAATACATTTAACATCGGAGCGACGAGCCCCTCCGATACTGAGCAGGTAATTTAAGAACAGCCGAGAGCAGCAACGCTTCAGCCCGATCCAAACCACACAGGTAGTCGGTCAGATTAAGGTCCAAAACCTTCGCTTTACAGCCGTTTAACTTTCACCGATCCACATGAAAAACCCACAGAACAAATGGTACAAATCACGTATTTCCCGAATACCGAAAATATGACGTCTACCTTTGCTGTTTCATAATTATAATCCACATTAGAGTGAATTTTTCCACTTGGCTGCTATAATCTGTTCTTGCTTTACCCAACGTAATTTCTTTTTTTTTTCTCTGAGATTCTGCTTAGAAAATGAAGTTATGAAGTTACATCCTCCCGCTGCTTTTTGTTTTTAAAATGGTAAATTTAGGTTTGCCTTGACTTTTATAAACTGCCTCTATGCATCATTTTGTGTATTACTGTTGGTACAGATATCAGGTGAACACTGTGCTTTGCCTGCTAGTAGTTTAAATTAATTTCAGCTGCACACTTTCAAAAGAGTATTGAAATTTTAACATGCATTTATAAGTAGTATTTTAGTTCACTCTTACTCAGTGACTTCAGTGTTGTTACACCTCTGAAACATTTTTTGCAGTTTCTTTGTGATACCAGAACTATTTCACTTAAACGTTTAATTTCCTGAGATGTTGTCAATTTATTTTCAAGCAAAACTCTCAAAAAGAGCTGAGGATTTATTAGTTTTGATTATGTTGTTCAGCTAAATATGGACGCTTGTTTTTTTTGTGTGTGTTTTTAATTTTTCAGGTTTGCATCGCAACACCTCGTGTTTCTGAGCCATGATCGCTGTGCCGATTACCTTTCCATTGGATCCAAGCACCTGGACCTGCTGAAGGCATCCATCAGTCCACGGATCATCACAATGTGGACTAACTTTTTTTTTTTTACAGTACTTGGTTAAACTATGATCTTGAAACTGGAGCACCAGATATGCAAAAATCTTCCTGCAGACTTTGTTGGCTACCCTGACACTGCAGTCATCCTGGACGGGGCTGAGCCAGTCTTCCTCTCTCCTCTTCCTCTCTCCTCTTCCTGTCCTCCAGAGTGACAAGTTTTCATCACCAGTAAAGGCAAACAAGTCTGATGCTGCTAGAAAGTATATTATATATTCACTGTTCATTTTGTTATCCTGTTTGTACCTACAATAAAATTGAATATCATTTGTAATACTCTACATTTTACAAACCTTTTTTCCCCATTTCTCAGTTTTTATGTTATATCAAGTATTTACATGTAGATCAGGAGTGAGATGTTAAAATGCAACACTTTTAGGTAATACCAGCAAAGAAATGTGAATATTAAGCAATATGTAGTTAGTCATATAATTTAATATACTGAATAAGGCTGGACGATATGACTTACAAGATTTTTTTCATACCAGATTAGATTTTAATCGATTCCTCCCGTCCTCAATTCCTATAATAAAATCACAGAAAATACTTTCAAAAAGTGCCTTTATTTCAACCATCTGTTCTGTGAGTTGTATGAGGGAGCATAACGGTCAGGAGAAGACTATATGAACACCCTTCTGTCAAATTTTAATCGGAGTTTGATGGATTAATTGATATTAATTGATATCAAAGCCCCTCCCCCACATGGGAACTATGTGACCTCTTGACCTCCCCCCTCCCCCTCCTACGGAAACTATGTGACCTTGTGACCCCCCCCCCAAAAATAAATAAATAAATAAACAATAAATAAATAAAATAAAGTAAAATTAAAAAAAAAAGTGAATATTGAATTAATAATTATATTCTAAACAGATTGTCTTCATGATACACAGTGCTGGAATTAAGGTGCCTTTAACTCTTGTTCCAATAGAGAGACACAGGCTGACAGAGAGGAAGGGGCCAGGGAGAAAGTCTTACTGTTGCGTGTGCCTGCGTGTGTATCTGTCCTCAAGGAGGAGGGGGGACCGAGGAGAGTCTTACTGCTGCTGCGTGTGTGCGCATGCATGTCTGTCCTCAAGCATGAGAAACCTGCAGGATACATCTGATTTGGTATCGGACTATAGATAAGTGCTGCATCATGATCTTTAACAGGACATGAGAAAAAACTTAGAGCATGGCAGACAGGGGTGACCTCTGACATCACAGCCTGTGATGTCCTCAACTATACGAAGTCCTAGATAGAACTGATCTTTGGTCCTACAGCCTCTGATGTCGTAAAGTATGCGAAATCCCTAGAATATGTGAGACATTCCTTCTGACAATAGCTTACACTGCATTATTTGGTGTTAGACAACAGACTTATAGCTAGTTAAGAGGGGCTGACCTCTGACCCTGCAACCGTTGATGACTGTCTCAGGCAATTGTTCTGAAGGAAAACAACAGTTTAACTGTTTTACTGCAATATTTATGTGTAACACCTGCTAGTGTGATATATTTCAGTAAAAGTTCCTCATCTGTAACTGTATTTCTTAAGGATATGTGTCAGGTAGTAAACAGGTCTATGTGAGGCTGCTCAAATTTAACTTTTAGCTTTCTGTAGTTAAAGTGAAAGACAAACTAACATCGATCCCTTTCCAGAATTTGTCCTCACATCATTGTGAATGCTACTTTGCTTCAGTCTTTTTCCTGTTGTTGAATCAACACTAATCTTCTCAGTGCTCCTTGGTTTCTCCAAAATAGTAAAGGTTGGTTTAAGTACATTTGAAACTCATAGATTTTTTTTTCTTCAACAATCGCTAGTGTGATGCATTTCAGTAAAAGTTCCTCATCTGTAAATTTTATTTTTTGAGAACATGTGACAGCGACTAAACAGGCCCAGGTGAGGCTACTGCTCATATTTATTTTTCAGTTTTCCCCAAAGTTTAAAGTTTTTTTTTTTACACTGCACAACCACACTCGAAGAGTTGCTCCAACATGGTAAATTGTTTTGTTACCTTTAAAATTATCTACAGCTTTTGTCTCTGACTTATACGTTGTTTGCTTTTATTGGCCCTAATGATTATTTTACTCCACGCGTTATCTTACATGCTTAAGTGCTCTAACAAAATATAGTTCACCTGTAGTTGTTAAGGTTCCATTACTAAAAAATTATAAATGATCAATGTGAACCATCAGTCTTAAAATATTTAGTACGATTTCTATTTATTTAGATTTGATGTTTTGATGTGAGCACTTGGATTTCTATCGATTTATTGAATGATGCTCTATGTAAATATTTATCAAACTGAATGATCATTCAGGATTTATATAGTTTTTTGCTTTCCTTTCAATGTTTGTCGCACAAATTCAAATATATGCAGGCTAGGCTATCGACCAACAATTCAATCAGTGAATCTTTCCTTTTTTTTCTCAAGTAGCCCCTCTCACAGAGACTTACTTACATCTTCTGACACCTGGCCCAGCTTATAATATAACATTAACCAACTTAGCTGTTGGTACACTTACCTAAAGAATAAAACATCCTCGCTACACAACCAAGCTCCAAGAGTTGGTCACAACGTGGTAAATTGTTTTGTTACCTTTAAAATTATCTACAACTTTATTTTTTCCTTGGTCCTAATGATGCTACCTGTTCATTATTGTTCACTAACAGACAGTACACCTCTTGTAACTGATAAGTGTATAAATGTGAAGCATCAGGATGCGTTCAGGAAGATCACATCAGTCAGATTTCGTAAAATATCATGAAACTCCAAGGAATCAAAATTATAGTTCACAGAAGGTAATCTATCCCTTTTAGGGAGCTTTGACTGTGAAAGGAATGAATGAAATATACTATGAAAAAATTCAATTTGCAGAATCCTGATTATAAAACTTCAATTGTGAACTGAATGATCAGATTGTATCTAGACACAAAAGAATCGACTGTTAATTAGTAATAATACTATGGAAATGACCACCAAGATCTGAACAAACAAGAAACTTGACTACCTCAAGAGATTTCACTCGTTGGAGAACGAACCGTCTGCCTTTCTTTAGTCGACTAAATTTAATCTTACCAAATTTTTGCCGTAGAGCAAACAGGTACTGAGTTTGAAGTGGATCAGATGCCTCCAGCCGTCTGCTAAAGCTCCGGCCTTCCTCACTGTAAAATAAAACATTCTGCTTAATTAAAGAGTTCAAGTGAACATCACTTCATTCTCAACAACTTGTTGTTTGTTCTCATCTTAAACAAGCGGCAGGAACTTTTGGATTTAAAAAAGAAAAAAAAAGATGCTTTATAAGTTATTCCATTTAAGTTGAGTCTGCAACAACTAGAATAAAATACAAAGTGAACTATTTGAAAGTAGTGAGGATTTTGGGTGGTAAATGTTTAACATTTTAACATTCACAGACATTACTGCATTTCTACTCAAGCAAACCAAAAGGTTTGGAACAGAACCGCTATGTCAAGTAACGACATGCAGTAAACACATGCTGCTGCTGCAGCTGCTGCTGCTGCTGCTACAGCTGCTGCTGCTGCTGCTGCTGCTGGCAGAAAGTAAAATAAATTTTGCATTGAATAATATTTTGGATGAGTTTAAGAATATCATTTGCCAAAATCACACAATGTAACTACACTTGTCTTTTACATGTTGCAGTAATTGAATCTTTTGGGGCAATTGGTTTGCATAAATTTAAGTAACTACAACCTATTTTCCTGCTCCACATACTTGGCTAGCAATTTTCCAGTTAGCTTCCCAGTCTGAACTTCTGCACAACGTCTCGATTCAGTCAAATCTTCTATCCTGTGTCTCCTGTACTTTGATATTCTACTACATCCACTCTGTGAATGCTTTGCTTGCTGGTCTTCTTCATGCTTTGAATGCAGCATCAGGTTTCGCTTACTTTAACCCGCCCAACATGCAGCTGATTGGCTTGTTAGCCTTTCCATTCCCTCCCAGTGAGGCGGTGCTTCACAAAGCAAACTGTTTGTCAAACTGTCGATGTCCCTCAGAAGATGAGAAGACACGGTGACTGAGTTTTAGACACTAGTAGCCAGGTCATACGGCTTTTTACTAAACAGCAGTCCTAAAAGTATATATCTTTAAATTATGAATAAATACGTACAATTTCATAATTATTCAATCCAGCGGTTATAGAAGTTTGGTAATATTGTTGTTTCTTAATGTCAGTGTTTCTGCTACTGGAGTGAGACAGTAAGAAGACAAGGAATAGGGTTAAACGAGGATTTAGAAATAAAACTACAAAGATGATAGTTGTATTTACTGGGAGAAAGGCTATGACTAGTTATCAGGACAGAATGAGACCCGTAAAACTGTTGGGTCCAAATGATCCAAGGAGCGAACCGGTCATCTGCTCCAACAATTTATTACCCTTTAGGAACTATGTTTCGACACAAGGAGCAGGAACATCACAACATCCTTATATCAAACATTTTTCGTCCTTACATCAGTGATTTAAAACTATTTCTAATTTCTGATACCATACGGCAGGCTGCAAAGTTGTGCATGACTGTAAAAGTCAGTTATTTTCTTCACCGATAGAAAAGTGTAATGTGTTTATTATGAGTAGGATTAACCGAGCTGAAGGAAAACAAAGGAGAAATAAATATTCAACGATACAGAACCGAATCAGCAAATATGAACTTATGAAACTATTGAAAACCTTCAAGACACATGAATTTCTTTATTTGACTGTTATCTCTAAACTATGTTACTTTTTATGTTGAACACCAGACATCTCACCTCTTTCCCACAGTTTTTTGTTTAGTTCTACAACTGCAGTGGATTTTATAGTCAATGTTTAAAGCAGCAGCACAGAGTCTGAACCGATGGAGGAAATTTACGTCAACATGGAACCTGTTGGACAAACTGCATCTAATCACACGGGTAAGAATAAAGTTACAGATAAATCTAATATGTATTTAATTACATTTTGGTAAAGTTCAGGTTTTCGTTAAGGTTCGAACGGCTCCAAAGAGAGGCTCTGCCTCTGTGTGGCTTTGGGATTCCTGAATGTTTTACTTTTGGCTGAACTCATCGCCATCAGTGAACGCAGTGAGTCTTCTTCAAGATGAGTACATTTTAATAGAGTAAATTTCATGTTTCTGTAATAAAAAATGTCATCGGCTCTTCTGAAATCATACTGACCAAATAACAAGGGTTTGAAAAGCATAAAGCTTGGTGACTCAAAGTGTTGCAGAGAGGTGAATCTGTGTTACATGAGTTTGATTCATTTTGAGCAATGGATGCATTTGCAGCCATTTAGGTTAGCATGTCTTTAATATCTCCTCTTTTTCACACTATCTACCCAGCAATTTATTGTTCAGTGTTGCCTCAGTTTAAATTCTACAGCCATAACCAAAATCATAAAACTATTTTATGAGTCTTAAGTGAAAATTCAATGTGACTTTTATTTTTGCAAACATGCTTGTTGATTTTTTTTTCCAGCTCATGACATGACAGCAGATTTTTCTGACATTAGTAACTTTCTGACTGAGCAGAACAGTGACAGCAAGTTTCCCTCCACGAACGAAAACTTCACTGAAACGACTCCACGAGCTGAAGACACTTCAAGGTTTGTCAAAACTTTGAAAAAATTTGGATCTCATTAAAATGTCTAAAACCTTTTCCCCTCTGAATTGTAGAGTATAACTAATAACTTTCCTTTTGTGGCTAAATGAATATAATGTAAATGACCAACTTTTATTTTAATTTATTAAGTACTGTATAATTTGTGTGTTCTAAAAACAATGGAAAATAAATAAAACTTTTTTTTTCTTACAGAACGGACAAACATCAGTTGTTCCTGTTAATCCAGGGGCTGCAGAAGAAAAAAGGAGCAGATCCAGTAGAGATTTATGATTAGGATTTGTGTTCGGTGTGATATTATTTACCAACAATCATGTAGCTTATTAGTATGGTGTTACATAAAACCTAAAGATAAAATGTACACTTGTTGCGACTTATAAAGCAACAACTTTACCGGTTGTACTCTTTCTTGTTAAAACTCTGACTTGATAAACAAACGTTGGAGGATGGTTGGTTGTGGGGAGAATCGGTTCAGCATGAGGCTTTCTGATTGTGTCTTAATGTGACTTTTACTACGAGACTTTATGGAACTCCATTGGTGCCCAGTAATAAAGAAACAAAGAAAGAAGGTAGCATACGTACATGTTGGTTTCCCTGAAAATATGGATAAAATCAGTCATTACAGGGTAAAAGTAATTTGAAGAGGGGGACACATATAAACAAGTCAAGTCAATAACATGATGTAATCCACATTTTTAACTCGGATAACTTTTTTTTTTTACTGTCTTAAATAATACATTATAAATAATAATTGCTGCACTGTTAAGTAGAATGGAAATTACTTTTTTGTAAATTGTCTTAAGATTACCTATTGTAAATTAGTGTTATATAAATCAAATTAATTGTATTATGAAAGGTTTTAATTTGCCCAACGGACTGGACTGAAGAAAAATGATGAGCAATGTTTTATAGGATGATGAAAGCAAAAATTTGTATTTTTTTTGGTAACATCAAAAGTTCATTTTTGAGGTCAAACTAAAAATATGTACATTTCTTTCCAATACATTTTTCCACATACCATGGCCTGGTGTCTGAGCAGATGAAGGTCATCCCTATTGTCAGAAACCGTGATGTTAAGTTTGACTTACGAACCAGTTTTCAAAGACACTAGTCATAATATCCTGTTCGGCATAATTCACAGTACACAAAGTCTAAACAGTCTAAAAACAAGCATAAGAATCACCATAAAGTCATGACCTAAAAACGCTTGTGAAAACATTCTTGCTCCTGAATCTGGCTCAGGAAAATAAAGCTAGAGGAGCAAACTCTTCCTCAATTTAAATTTACATTTTAATAAATAAAACAATGTATACATAACCATTGTATTTCATTTGCCTGGTGTTCTTTGTTGGATCATTTTTGTAGCTTGATGTACTAGTACTAGTAATATCATGTAGTGCGATCATCATGTAGCAACATCAAAGTTTGCAATAAGTTTTGCATTAAATCAATGGTGGGAAACTGAGTTGTCATTATGGTACTTTTATTTGAAGAACTTTTATTCCTTAGATAATAGTGCTGCAGGAGGAGGTTCTATATTTAGAACCTTGTAAATATATAATGTATTTACCCCCATATTCCACCCTCATTTGTTTATTTTACATCAATGGGATGTTAAATGGGCAGGCTGTACACTGTGATGGAGATATTTGTGTCTTTAAAGACCTGTTCCAGGATCTTTGACACCTCTGACCACTGCAGCTTGTCCAGGCCACAGCCGATTCTGAGGGGTAGACACAAGACAAACAATTATTTCCAATATAGAAGAAGATTTAAGGATATATGTCACAGTTATGTATCCACAGTTGTTCCTACAAACCGGGGTATTGATATCCTATTGACACCATTTTGTAAGCAGTGAGACTTCATGTCTTCCAGACTCTGTCTCAGGCTGTCATATGTGGGTTTCTGGATGGCTTTTTTCTTTGTGATCTGAGACACATAATAGGAAAGATACAGTTACCAGATTGAATAATGAACCAACTCTGGTCCTATGCAGTATAATTAACCATGGTATGTTTACCAGATAGTAGATGAAACGTTGATCATGTTCCAGTACAGCACACTGCCCTGGCAGCTTCTCTGTTAGGACATACATAATAAATTTTTTTTTAAATAAAATTTAAAAAAAAGGATATGATTTAGTACCTACTGTTGAAATCAGACATTTCAACGAAGTGCATAAACATGAAACACTTTTTTCCCAAACAAAGACTTGAGTAACTAGTCTGACTCACTCTGATCCTTTAACTCTGAGACTCAGCCAAACTTCTTCTTGAACATCACCGCTATGCCTGCTCCCATGCGACAGTCTTCACTGATGCAGTGGGCCAAGGATTCATCCCTCGGGCAGGAGAACAAATCTCTAGTGATATACTTCAATGTCCAGCTGGTTGATTGGTAGAGTTTCTCAGTTTTGCACATGTTGATACTCTCTTTCTATATATAAAAAATCAGCTAAAGTGGGTGGTGCTTTAAGGTACAGAGTGACACAGCCAAGTGTTGGGGTAGATGGAGAGGAGTTACCCAAGGCTTTAGTAAGCGCTGTTACGAACTCTGTACTTTATTGTTATAGTTTTCACCAAGTCCTGCTTGAAGAGAGTATCAACATGTGCAAAACTGAGAAACTCTACCAATCAACCAGCTGGACATTGAAGTATATCACTGGAGATTTGTTCTCCTGCCCGAGGGATGAATCCTTGGCCCACTGCATCAGTGAAGACTGTCGCATGGGAGCAGGCATAGCGGTGATGTTCAAGAAGAAGTTTGGCTGAGTCTCAGAGTTAAAGGATCAGAGTGAGTCAGACTAGTTACTCAAGTCTTTGTTTGGGAAAAAAGTGTTTCATGTTTATGCACTTCGTTGAAATGTCTGATTTCAACAGTAGGTACTAAATCATATCCTTTTTTTTAAATTTTATTTAAAAAAAAATTTATTATGTATGTCCTAACAGAGAAGCTGCCAGGGCAGTGTGCTGTACTGGAACATGATCAACGTTTCATCTACTATCTGGTAAACATACCATGGTTAATTATACTGCATAGGACCAGAGTTGGTTCACTATTCAATCTGGTAACTGTATCTTTCCTATTATGTGTCTCAGATCACAAAGAAAAAAGCCATCCAGAAACCCACATATGACAGCCTGAGACAGAGTCTGGAAGACATGAAGTCTCACTGCTTACAAAATGGTGTCAATAGGATATCAATACCCCGGTTTGTAGGAACAACTGTGGATACATAACTGTGACATATATCCTTAAATCTTCTTCTATATTGGAAATAATTGTTTGTCTTGTGTCTACCCCTCAGAATCGGCTGTGGCCTGGACAAGCTGCAGTGGTCAGAGGTGTCAAAGATCCTGGAACAGGTCTTTAAAGACACAAATATCTCCATCACAGTGTACAGCCTGCCCATTTAACATCCCATTGATGTAAAATAAACAAATGAGGGTGGAATATGGGGGTAAATACATTATATATTTACAAGGTTCTAAATATTGAACCTCCTCCTGCAGCACTATTATCTAAGGAATAAAAGTTCTTCAAATAAAAGTACCATAATGACAACTCAGTTTCCCGCCATTGATTTAATGCAAAACTTATTGCAAACTTTGATGTTGCTACATGATGATCGCACTACATGATATTACTAGTACTAGTACATCAAGCTACAAAAATGATCCAACAAAGAACACCAGGCAAATGAAATACAATGGTTATGTATACATTGTTTTATTTATTAAAATGTAAATTTAAATTGAGGAAGAGTTTGCTCCTCTAGCTTTATTTTCCTGAGCCAGATTCAGGAGCAAGAATGTTTTCACAAGCGTTTTTAGGTCATGACTTTATGGTGATTCTTATGCTTGTTTTTAGACTGTTTAGACTTTGTGTACTGTGAATTATGCCGAACAGGATATTATGACTAGTGTTTTTGAAAACTGGTTCGTAAGTCAAACTTAACATCACGGTTTCTGACAATAGGGATGACCTTCATCTGCTCAGACACCAGGCCATGGTATGTGGAAAAATGTATTGGAAAGAAATGTACATATTTTTAGTTTGACCTCAAAAATGAACTTTTGATGTTACCAAAAAAAATACAAATTTTTGCTTTCATCATCCTATAAAACATTGCTCATCATTTTTCTTCAGTCCAGTCCGTTGGGCAAATTAAAACCTTTCATAATACAATTAATTTGATTTATATAACACTAATTTACAATAGGTAATCTTAAGACAATTTACAAAAAAGTAATTTCCATTCTACTTAACAGTGCAGCAATTATTATTTATAATGTATTATTTAAGACAGTAAAAAAAAAAAAGTTATCCGAGTTAAAAATGTGGATTACATCATGTTATTGACTTGACTTGTTTATATGTGTCCCCCTCTTCAAATTACTTTTACCCTGTAATGACTGATTTTATCCATATTTTCAGGGAAACCAACATGTACGTATGCTACCTTCTTTCTTTGTTTCTTTATTACTGGGCACCAATGGAGTTCCATAAAGTCTCGTAGTAAAAGTCACATTAAGACACAATCAGAAAGCCTCATGCTGAACCGATTCTCCCCACAACCAACCATCCTCCAACGTTTGTTTATCAAGTCAGAGTTTTAACAAGAAAGAGTACAACCGGTAAAGTTGTTGCTTTATAAGTCGCAACAAGTGTACATTTTATCTCTAGGTTTTATGTAACACCATACTAATAAGCTACATGATTGTTGGTAAATAATATCACACCGAACACAAATCCTAATCATAAATCTCTACTGGATCTGCTCCTTTTTTCTTCTGCAGCCCCTGGATTAACAGGAACAACTGATGTTTGTCCGTTCTGTAAGAAAAAAAAAGTTTTATTTATTTTCCATTGTTTTTAGAACACACAAATTATACAGTACTTAATAAATTAAAATAAAAGTTGGTCATTTACATTATATTCATTTAGCCACAAAAGGAAAGTTATTAGTTATACTCTACAATTCAGAGGGGAAAAGGTTTTAGACATTTTAATGAGATCCAAATTTTTTTAAAGTTTTGACAAACCTTGAAGTGTCTTCAGCTCGTGGAGTCGTTTCAGTGAAGTTTTCGTTCGTGGAGGGAAACTTGCTGTCACTGTTCTGCTCAGTCAGAAAGTTACTAATGTCAGAAAAATCTGCTGTCATGTCATGAGCTGGAAAAAAAAATCAACAAGCATGTTTGCAAAAATAAAAGTCACATTGAATTTTCACTTAAGACTCATAAAATAGTTTTATGATTTTGGTTATGGCTGTAGAATTTAAACTGAGGCAACACTGAACAATAAATTGCTGGGTAGATAGTGTGAAAAAGAGGAGATATTAAAGACATGCTAACCTAAATGGCTGCAAATGCATCCATTGCTCAAAATGAATCAAACTCATGTAACACAGATTCACCTCTCTGCAACACTTTGAGTCACCAAGCTTTATGCTTTTCAAACCCTTGTTATTTGGTCAGTATGATTTCAGAAGAGCCGATGACATTTTTTATTACAGAAACATGAAATTTACTCTATTAAAATGTACTCATCTTGAAGAAGACTCACTGCGTTCACTGATGGCGATGAGTTCAGCCAAAAGTAAAACATTCAGGAATCCCAAAGCCACACAGAGGCAGAGCCTCTCTTTGGAGCCGTTCGAACCTTAACGAAAACCTGAACTTTACCAAAATGTAATTAAATACATATTAGATTTATCTGTAACTTTATTCTTACCCGTGTGATTAGATGCAGTTTGTCCAACAGGTTCCATGTTGACGTAAATTTCCTCCATCGGTTCAGACTCTGTGCTGCTGCTTTAAACATTGACTATAAAATCCACTGCAGTTGTAGAACTAAACAAAAAACTGTGGGAAAGAGGTGAGATGTCTGGTGTTCAACATAAAAAGTAACATAGTTTAGAGATAACAGTCAAATAAAGAAATTCATGTGTCTTGAAGGTTTTCAATAGTTTCATAAGTTCATATTTGCTGATTCGGTTCTGTATCGTTGAATATTTATTTCTCCTTTGTTTTCCTTCAGCTCGGTTAATCCTACTCATAATAAACACATTACACTTTTCTATCGGTGAAGAAAATAACTGACTTTTACAGTCATGCACAACTTTGCAGCCTGCCGTATGGTATCAGAAATTAGAAATAGTTTTAAATCACTGATGTAAGGACGAAAAATGTTTGATATAAGGATGTTGTGATGTTCCTGCTCCTTGTGTCGAAACATAGTTCCTAAAGGGTAATAAATTGTTGGAGCAGATGACCGGTTCGCTCCTTGGATCATTTGGACCCAACAGTTTTACGGGTCTCATTCTGTCCTGATAACTAGTCATAGCCTTTCTCCCAGTAAATACAACTATCATCTTTGTAGTTTTATTTCTAAATCCTCGTTTAACCCTATTCCTTGTCTTCTTACTGTCTCACTCCAGTAGCAGAAACACTGACATTAAGAAACAACAATATTACCAAACTTCTATAACCGCTGGATTGAATAATTATGAAATTGTACGTATTTATTCATAATTTAAAGATATATACTTTTAGGACTGCTGTTTAGTAAAAAGCCGTATGACCTGGCTACTAGTGTCTAAAACTCAGTCACCGTGTCTTCTCATCTTCTGAGGGACATCGACAGTTTGACAAACAGTTTGCTTTGTGAAGCACCGCCTCACTGGGAGGGAATGGAAAGGCTAACAAGCCAATCAGCTGCATGTTGGGCGGGTTAAAGTAAGCGAAACCTGATGCTGCATTCAAAGCATGAAGAAGACCAGCAAGCAAAGCATTCACAGAGTGGATGTAGTAGAATATCAAAGTACAGGAGACACAGGATAGAAGATTTGACTGAATCGAGACGTTGTGCAGAAGTTCAGACTGGGAAGCTAACTGGAAAATTGCTAGCCAAGTATGTGGAGCAGGAAAATAGGTTGTAGTTACTTAAATTTATGCAAACCAATTGCCCCAAAAGATTCAATTACTGCAACATGTAAAAGACAAGTGTAGTTACATTGTGTGATTTTGGCAAATGATATTCTTAAACTCATCCAAAATATTATTCAATGCAAAATTTATTTTACTTTCTGCCAGCAGCAGCAGCAGCAGCAGCAGCTGTAGCAGCAGCAGCAGCAGCTGCAGCAGCAGCATGTGTTTACTGCATGTCGTTACTTGACATAGCGGTTCTGTTCCAAACCTTTTGGTTTGCTTGAGTAGAAATGCAGTAATGTCTGTGAATGTTAAAATGTTAAACATTTACCACCCAAAATCCTCACTACTTTCAAATAGTTCACTTTGTATTTTATTCTAGTTGTTGCAGACTCAACTTAAATGGAATAACTTATAAAGCATCTTTTTTTTTCTTTTTTAAATCCAAAAGTTCCTGCCGCTTGTTTAAGATGAGAACAAACAACAAGTTGTTGAGAATGAAGTGATGTTCACTTGAACTCTTTAATTAAGCAGAATGTTTTATTTTACAGTGAGGAAGGCCGGAGCTTTAGCAGACGGCTGGAGGCATCTGATCCACTTCAAACTCAGTACCTGTTTGCTCTACGGCAAAAATTTGGTAAGATTAAATTTAGTCGACTAAAGAAAGGCAGACGGTTCGTTCTCCAACGAGTGAAATCTCTTGAGGTAGTCAAGTTTCTTGTTTGTTCAGATCTTGGTGGTCATTTCCATAGTATTATTACTAATTAACAGTCGATTCTTTTGTGTCTAGATACAATCTGATCATTCAGTTCACAATTGAAGTTTTATAATCAGGATTCTGCAAATTGAATTTTTTCATAGTATATTTCATTCATTCCTTTCACAGTCAAAGCTCCCTAAAAGGGATAGATTACCTTCTGTGAACTATAATTTTGATTCCTTGGAGTTTCATGATATTTTACGAAATCTGACTGATGTGATCTTCCTGAACGCATCCTGATGCTTCACATTTATACACTTATCAGTTACAAGAGGTGTACTGTCTGTTAGTGAACAATAATGAACAGGTAGCATCATTAGGACAAAGGAAAAAATAAAGTTGTAGATAATTTTAAAGGTAACAAAACAATTTACCACGTTGTGACCAACTCTTGGAGCTTGGTTGTGTAGCGAGGATGTTTTATTCTTTAGGTAAGTGTACCAACAGCTAAGTTGGTTAATGTTATATTATAAGCTGGGCCAGGTGTCAGAAGATGTAAGTAAGTCTCTGTGAGAAGGGCTACTTGAGAAAAAAAAGGAAAGATTCACTGATTGAATTGTTGGTCGATAGCCTAGCCTGCATATATTTGAATTTGTGCGACAAACATTGAAAGGAAAGCAAAAAACTATATAAATCCTGAATGATCATTCAGTTTGATAAATATTTACATAGAGCATCATTCAATAAATCGATAGAAATCCAAGTGCTCACATCAAAACATCAAATCTAAATAAATAGAAATCGTACTAAATATTTTAAGACTGATGGTTCACATTGATCATTTATAATTTTTTAGTAATGGAACCTTAACAACTACAGGTGAACTATATTTTGTTAGAGCACTTAAGCATGTAAGATAACGCGTGGAGTAAAATAATCATTAGGGCCAATAAAAGCAAACAACGTATAAGTCAGAGACAAAAGCTGTAGATAATTTTAAAGGTAACAAAACAATTTACCATGTTGGAGCAACTCTTCGAGTGTGGTTGTGCAGTGTAAAAAAAAAAACTTTAAACTTTGGGGAAAACTGAAAAATAAATATGAGCAGTAGCCTCACCTGGGCCTGTTTAGTCGCTGTCACATGTTCTCAAAAAATAAAATTTACAGATGAGGAACTTTTACTGAAATGCATCACACTAGCGATTGTTGAAGAAAAAAAAATCTATGAGTTTCAAATGTACTTAAACCAACCTTTACTATTTTGGAGAAACCAAGGAGCACTGAGAAGATTAGTGTTGATTCAACAACAGGAAAAAGACTGAAGCAAAGTAGCATTCACAATGATGTGAGGACAAATTCTGGAAAGGGATCGATGTTAGTTTGTCTTTCACTTTAACTACAGAAAGCTAAAAGTTAAATTTGAGCAGCCTCACATAGACCTGTTTACTACCTGACACATATCCTTAAGAAATACAGTTACAGATGAGGAACTTTTACTGAAATATATCACACTAGCAGGTGTTACACATAAATATTGCAGTAAAACAGTTAAACTGTTGTTTTCCTTCAGAACAATTGCCTGAGACAGTCATCAACGGTTGCAGGGTCAGAGGTCAGCCCCTCTTAACTAGCTATAAGTCTGTTGTCTAACACCAAATAATGCAGTGTAAGCTATTGTCAGAAGGAATGTCTCACATATTCTAGGGATTTCGCATACTTTACGACATCAGAGGCTGTAGGACCAAAGATCAGTTCTATCTAGGACTTCGTATAGTTGAGGACATCACAGGCTGTGATGTCAGAGGTCACCCCTGTCTGCCATGCTCTAAGTTTTTTCTCATGTCCTGTTAAAGATCATGATGCAGCACTTATCTATAGTCCGATACCAAATCAGATGTATCCTGCAGGTTTCTCATGCTTGAGGACAGACATGCATGCGCACACACGCAGCAGCAGTAAGACTCTCCTCGGTCCCCCCTCCTCCTTGAGGACAGATACACACGCAGGCACACGCAACAGTAAGACTTTCTCCCTGGCCCCTTCCTCTCTGTCAGCCTGTGTCTCTCTATTGGAACAAGAGTTAAAGGCACCTTAATTCCAGCACTGTGTATCATGAAGACAATCTGTTTAGAATATAATTATTAATTCAATATTCACTTTTTTTTTTAATTTTACTTTATTTTATTTATTTATTGTTTATTTATTTATTTATTTTTGGGGGGGGGGTCACAAGGTCACATAGTTTCCGTAGGAGGGGGAGGGGGGAGGTCAAGAGGTCACATAGTTCCCATGTGGGGGAGGGGCTTTGATATCAATTAATATCAATTAATCCATCAAACTCCGATTAAAATTTGACAGAAGGGTGTTCATATAGTCTTCTGTCAGGATACAAGATTTTTTAATTGCAAAAATGCAGTCATCGTTACAGCAGAATAAAGATGCAATTTTATAACAATGTCTTAAAATTACAAGAAGTCGTTTTAATGAGAAATAAAGATTCAGATTGATCTGACTAACCAGCTCAGTCCAGGTGGTTCTGACATTTGTCAGTAATCAAGAAGATGTACATTTCCACCTCAACTGACCAGGTAAGCATTAAGGTAAAAATAAAAAATAGAGCAAATACTGTAAACAAAATGGAAAAAGCAACTGATAGAAATACTTTCTATATAAAGAAAAACAAAAACGTTAATAGCAGGAGAAAAGTTGTTGGTAACATTAGCTGAGCTGATCTCTCCCTCCAGGAAGCCATCAAACAGAATTCCAGTCCAACTCCAACTATAATAAAGATAAAAAAAGAAAGAAAACGGGAAGTTAAAATAACAATGCCACTTTAATAATTCAGATCTAATGCGTTCTGGAATCTATTATTGATATTTTACAAATTTCACAAATCAATTAGAAGGTTTCACAAATGTTTTATTTATTCTGTTGTTAGTACAGAATAATCTAGTTAGGTTTGAAATGACTAGGTGTTATAGTTTTTAAAGTACAACATATTAAAAAAGCTCAAGATAGTGAAAAATTAAGTGTAATCGCCCTTTAGCTATTTTCCGAATTAGATGCTACATTCGGAAGCTAACTTCAGCTTCGACTGATAGCTTGGACACAATATAGACAGATCTATATATGTTTATATAGATATATATCTATATCTATCTATAAAGCATAGATATGTAGATTCCACACTGCACAGATAATCAAACCACTGAACGTTTACATAGCACCTTTGTAAGCTTGTCCCTGTTAGCTACGTCAGACATGAGGCATAATGGTGAATACAAACGATTTATTAACTTACCTTTGAAGTTATTGTGAAGTTTTGACACATCCAGCTTAAATCCTTTGTTGTTGTTGGAGCGTTTCAGGACGTCTGAATAATTTTATAGGCATCATTAATAGTCCTGCAGCGACTGAGGAGCCACTGTTAACATACTGCTGCCTGCGCACCGGAAGCATTCTATGTGGCTAAAAAATGCGGAAGTGCTAAAACGGAAGTCCGTGGCATATACCCCATTGCAAAGGTATTACTCAATGGAAAGGAATTAAAGATGCAGCCGAAATGCAGCTACAAATAACAGAATTTAAGGTAAACCCATGGGCGTAAATCCCAGGGAATCAGGGAGGTTCAGACCCCCCCAATCTTGGAAAAGTCCAGAATGATTCCCCCAAAGAAGTCAAAACAAACCTATTTAAACAATATCAATATAAAAAGGCAATAGAAACAAAGAATGAAATAAATCTCCCATTCATCTAATTATTGGAACAATGGTTCAGTTCAAAGTGTAGGAGGAGCAATAGCAGTGCTGAACTGTACAGGCTCTGTTAAAGCTGCTGAAGTGAGGAGCTTGCTGTGGCTCTGCAGCACAAACAAAAAACTAGTGATGGGCAGATGAAGCCTCATGAAGTAATGAAGCTTTCCGGCCCTTTGGTTTGCAAAAAGGTTCATTACTTGATGCTTCATTCATCCCTCACTAGCGACACTAACCTTGTCACTCAGTTGGATCATACTTCCAAAAATTAGTAAATGCAATGTTGTCACAAAATCAAACTCATGTTTAGAAACAGGAGAGTCAATGAAATCATATTTAATTGTCATACGTGTGGCGACACTAGATGGAAATTCAGATTTTGTGGAAGTTTAATTTTAGTAAATTGCTCAACAACGCCACCCTGGGAATTTCACCCAGAGAATATTACCTCTTGTTTAAGGCACACAGGTTCAGTTATGCATGGATTAAAACATCCGAGACCATTTCAAAATTATAAAAAAAAAAAAACGTTTATTAAATTCTTTTGAAAATGTTTTTAAAACCAGTTTCTTTTTAAAAATTAAGCTAAAGGAATCAAAGAAAATAGAAGAGCTGCAGCAGCTGAGGTTACCGGCCGGAGGGGGCGCTATGGGGACGACATCCAAACACAGCAAATAAAAAAAATAAAACAAAATAAAAAACAATATCAGCCTGACTAAACAAAAGGGCTGTGAACAAAAGTAGAAAAATAAAAATCAGACAATACAAGTTAAAGCATTAAGACCAGGCGTGGCCCTGCCACGCCACAGCGGGAGATGAAACGGGCGCGCCGATGCCACACCCCAAACTCCGCTCCAATCAGGGCAGATAACGCCGCCGCAGTCCAACGTAGACAGAGCAGCAATGGTTCAACTGTGGGGAACCTATAAAAAATTTGTCACCATTTTAAATAAAACAAGAAACTGGACCTTAGATGAGTGTTAATTTCTTACCTGCTGATCCACACAACATGCACATGTTACACTGAAGAGAATGATGGGCCGGGTCACTCCTCTGGTAGCACATTTATTTAGTTGAAACTGCAACAAGAAAATACAGCGGTTACAGATCTGCTCCGAACATCTGCTGCAACAAGCTGTCCTCTAAGCACTGACGAACTTCTTCCGCCCGCCAGAGCGTCACCCGCTGCCGCACACAGCGCTACAACAAATAGAAATACTCCCTACTGACATCACCGTACAACTACACAAACATACTTTCATTAACTCACTGAACTCAAATAATATATAAGTTTCGAACACATTTTAGAACACATTAAGCCGACCCACTGAGCCTACATAAGCGAGCCAAGCGCGAGCCGTTAGCCTCGCTCCTTAGCCTATCTCCTTTAGCCTGGTGCTAACTGCGGCTCTACATCTAGTTCGGTAATGCAGCTATACTGAAGCACCTTTGTTCTTTCATTCCGTACCCATCAGCGGCTACTGGTTTTATGAGCTATGCATTTTAATGCTCAGCTTACCTGCAACAAAAAAATACAGCGGTTACAGATCTGCTCCGAGCATCTGCTGCAACAAGCTGTCCTCTAAGCACTGACGAACTTCTTCCGCCCGCCAGAGCGTCACCCGCTGCCGCACACAGCGCCCTCCGATGGTGAAATACAAACATTGTTACATCTAATAAATTCTAATGCTAGTTTCTGGCTGAGACTGATCATCACAAAAACAAAATTGGGGGGGGCTACTAGTTTTGTGACTCACTTTCATAGTGCCACACACACACACTCGCAGACCGAGGAAGAGAAGGAGCGCAGCGCAGTGGCGTTTTACCTACGATCACACTTCAGTTTAGATTTTCTGACCAAGATCAGCTAAAGTGCAGGGAGAGAGAGAACACCTACCACCAGGATATCAGCGCAACATGCACCAGCCAGCGATTTGTTGCTTTCCGCTGCTAGAGTCCACCGGACGCGAACCACACAGTGGGAGAACAAAGACACATGTCCTGAATGAACGCCGCAGCTCCTTATATACACCACGCCCACTTCAAGAACCGGAACTTCTCACCTGGAAACTATTTGTGGGGAATTATGTATATTTCTATACCACTACATATGTTTTAATTATTAAAATTATTTGTAGCCAATCTAATCCTGGTTTATGTTGACAGTCAGTGGTTGTGTTGGGTTTTCTTTTTGTCATAGACGGACTTGACAACAAAGACATTTGATGTTTTAGTGTCTTAGTGCAGCACTTGTTTGGGCGTTCGCTTTTTCTTGGATTTCTAATTGGCTCTGATCCCTGATAAGTAGCTACATGCAGAGTTTTAGTCTTGCAACAGCATTGAATCTGTTTCTGCTGTGCAAGACTGATATATCTTTGCTGATCAAACTACAAATAATAGTGGAAATTTCCAGAAGGCGAGAAATTGGGAGGTGGAGGGTTAATTATTTTTATTTAGGAAGAATTTTATTGTGCATGATCATCTCAAAGTATTCCCAGATGTCAGAGATTTTCCTCTTGCTGGCTCCATTTCAGACAATCAATCAAGTTTATTTCTGTAGCATGTTTCAGCAACAATGCAGTTCACAGAGATTTATATAATAAAATCACAAAATAAAGTCATTAAAAATACACCATAATCGACAATTGAGAAAACCAGTAACAAACATTTTGATGAGTGCCATCATCAATACACATCAAATATGTTGGTCAATGTTCCTTTTATTTTGGCCACAGCTGAAGACAAACATTCTCTTCTGATGCGCGACCAAATGACCAGTGATGGACCATCTGAATCCAGGCTTCGAGGCGTGTACAGAGTTAAAAGGGGGCGTGGCCGATGAAGCCCCGCTTCTAGGCTTGTGTCGTCTTGCTGAAAACCACGTGACTGACAACAAACGAGGCCTCGCATTGCATGGGTCACGTGACTGCTTCATTTTGCGTGTCGTTTTTCAAAATAAAAGCGTGATGAGCCTTGCTGCTTCATGGGTTGTTGTATTTGATCACGCATCAGAGGATATTTGTTTTTATCAGTGGCTGACATAAAAGGAGCCTTGACCAACATAGTTCATGTGTATTAATGATTTTGATGATGGCACTCATCAAAATGTAATGTTTGTTACCGGTTTTCTCAATTATTGATTATGGTGTATTTTATTACTTTATATTTGTGTGATTTTATTATGTAAAGCACTTTGAAACTGCATTGTAGCTGAAATGTGCTACACAAATAAACTTGATTGGGAATACTGGGAATACTTCGAGATGATCACTCACAAGATTGTGAACTAGAAGGACTTACAAAGAAATAACTTAACTGGAACCACTAAAGAAAGGTATACCTGGACTCAGACATCCAAGAATAACTGAACCTGGGGTGATGAAATAACTAAGAAATAAAAATGACTAGAAACACTATAGGCTGAATTAAGGAATAGGACTAAAGAAATAACTTAGCTAGAATCAATCAAGAAAGATATACATAAACTCAGACATCTAAAAAATAACTGAAACTAGGATGAAAAATAAACATAGATAGATAGATAGATAGATAGATAGATAGATAGATAGATAGATAGATAGATAGATAGATAGATAGATAGATAGATAGATAGATAGTGTCAAGACACTTTACCAAGGTCGAGAAAGAGTCACATGCTGTTAGACAAAAGGCCCATAGTAAAGAGTTACATTTTTGATTCTGTTAGACACTCATTCCTCAGAGAAACAGAAACTTATCAGGGACACAGAGACAAAGTGACAGAGACAGGGAGTGTCTTCAGTCCATATAATCAGCTACCCTCCTCCTTCTCCTCGACGCTGCACAGACTTTTTTAGAAACTCTTCTCGGATGTAATGGTAAAGTGTCTCCTTTCAGTGCTGAAAGTTAATAAAATAAGTAAAGTCTGAATGTTTTTCTTGGCTGATTTTATGCTCCGTGTGTCAATACAAATTATGATTCATTGATTAGGATTTTCATTCTCAACGATAGATAGATAGATAGATAGATAGATAGATAGATAGATAGATAGATAGATAGATAGATAGATAGATAGATAGATAGATAGATAGATAGATAGATAAGGAAAAGTAAAACCAAACCCAGAGTCCTGACACAGGTATCCTTCCCTCTCTTCCCAATGACCACAGATTGGCAGCAGCCACCCGTGACCATGCAAGGTTAAAGCAGGGATGAATGATAATTGAGTGTTGTTGTTGTTTTTTTTTTTTTTATAATTTACGGATTAAATGGGGAGAATATTTAATTGCCTCTTGTTCCTCCTGCAGATTATTTGTGAAAACATTAATTTGACATTTATTTGGTTGATATGCTATGTGTTATGTTCATATAGAAATCAAAAAATAATATAATAATAGGAAGGCAGCACCTTTCATATAAACGAGCAGTGGCTACTTAAGCATGGAGGTGCAATCCGCAGTTTTGATCCGTGCATCATAAAAAGAGGTTGGAAGACAGAGAGCAGCCCCCCCTCCTCCCCCCTCCCTCCTCCCTCCTCCCCCCTTCTCCTCCACATAGCAGTCGCTTCGTGGATGATGAACAACCGCGTGTTGGTGGTGGAATAAACCGCTACACAATGCTAACATTCCTACTTACAGCTGGTGAGTTTGTCCAAAAATCTACTGAAATTCTTTCACTGTCTAATAGACCTAAAATCTGTGAATATCCCAACAAGCTGTGTTCTTTGAGGAGGGTTTCTTTCGCCGCCCACACTGCTGATTAACGGAGCAGTTACAGGCTTTCCGAAGATTGACTATCCTCAGATCCAAATTGACTGCAAAGCTAGAACATCCTATTCACAACGACGAGCTGGTTTCCTTGATGCCTTCTTGGATGAATCGGCCTTAAGCGCCTTAATCGGCGCAGTTAGTTTTCATAGATCCTGTTTCAGATAGTCAGACCAACGTCTCTATCCCGATAGATAGATAGATAGATAGATAGATAGATAGATAGATAGATAGATAGATAGATAGATAGATAGATAATACTGGCGCTGGATGATGCTGTGATTATGAGTTGTCTTTAATGGGAAGAAATACGCTTACGTGTCTGTGTGCGCTAGTGTGTTTATGTATTGCAATGTGTCTATTAGCTGCATTGTGGGGATGTGCTGCCCAGTGGCAAGTGGTGAAAAAAAAATGGTGGGGCTGATGTGCCAATAGATTTTCCTTACTTGTCCAAAATAAGGATTGAAAAGAAAAATGAATAAACAAGCTGGTGTGTATCAAAGGTGTGAGGAATGAAAGCCAAGATGTGACTCTTAACCAGTCTTTCAAAACATTTCATCACCAATGGGGTGAGAGCCACTAGTTGGTAGTTGTTCAGGCAGGTGATTGGTGATTTTTTTAGGAATGGGAATGATGGTGGAGGATTTCATTCAAGATGGGACTCTGGGCTGAGACAGGGACACATAGATGTAAGATCTTAGTAAAACAGAAATAAACAAAATCCCAAAACTCCAGAGTCCTGAAAGTCTGATTTCTCTCCAGGTAGTCTGACTTCCTTCCACTCTATTTTTTAGGTAACTTTTCTTTCCAAACCACCCTTAAGTGTGAACATGTGTGGTTGTCTGTTCTATGTGTCTCTCTGTTGCCTAGTGAGGTACTGGTGACCTCTCCAGGGAGTTCACCTAATGACATCTGGAGATGGCCACTGGTCCCCCTCTGACAATGGATGATTTGGACAAAATATTACCTTATTAGGAAACGGTTTATTCATTAGTTGTGAACTCACATTTTTGCTAAGTACTTTACTCAGCTGTAAAAAAGGAAAATTGAAGGCCAATTGAAAGAATTGTGCCTCTTTAAAATATTTATTTTAAAGCCTTGGCATAGAACTGCCACTTTTAATATTGAATTACATTATATATATATATATATATATATATATTTGGGTCGTGCCCCCAGTTTTCTAGCACCTTCTTTAATTTGACACAATTTCACTTGATCTTGCTTCTATATAAGTAAATTCTGGCACTTCTATTTCTTTTTTTAAGAGTTTTGTTGGCTCTAGTGGGATTTATTTGAAATGATCACACAGAAAAGAGGGTAATGAAAGAGTGGGGAGAACGGCCGGCCCAAGGCATAAGGAAACCAACAGACGGAGCAGCAAAGAGGCTCCCTCAGAGGAGCTGCTTTAGTTTTTGTGATAATTTTCATGTCATTATATCAAAAAACACACAATTTCACCACGAAGTGATTTATTTTTACAATAATATATAATGTATGTAGAAATCATTATTTTATGGATAAAAAGAAAAAGAAATTGCTCTTGGGGCCCCCTGGTGGCCGCGGTAGGTAACTGCATGCTTCGCCAGTAATTTGAGCTGCCATGCCTTGGTAATGTAATGTAATGTAAAAGATTTGTAAAGCTGCTAATAGAAAATTAGCATGAACGGTCCGGTTCAACAGCCAAACATTTATGCTAGTGTCGGTGTTTGTGTGAAACTGAGTTTAAACTTTAAATGAGTTGATTCTCATGGTTGGCGGTGTACATTTCTGAGGTATTTTTTGACTTCAAAACGCCGTGTTTGATAACGTTTGATAACAATTAAAACTTCAATGTTTGACATTGTCTAGCAAAATGTTTTTACGTCAGGCTACATAGCTGCTACATTGATGAGCTGCTGCTCTATGCTGTAGTTGTGGATATGTTGTTTGCTGCTGAGCATAATCATTTTGTGGCTAAAACAAACATTATTTTTCCAAGTTATGTGAAACTTCTGTTAAAATCATTTCTCAGGAGAGAAAGACTCACCTGGTATAAATTACAAACCGGATTCTTAAAAAGTTGGGACACTAAACAAATTGTGTATAAAAACTGAATGCAATGATGTGGAGGTGCCAACATCTAATATTTTATTCACAATAGAACACAAATCACAGATCAAAAGTTTAAACTGAGAGAATGTATCACTTTAAGGGAAAAATATGTTGCTTCAAAATTTCATGACGTCAACAAATCCCAAAAAAGTTGGGACAAAGCCATTTTTACCACTGTTTGGCATCCCCCGTTCTTCTTACAACATTCAGACGTCTGGGGACAGAGGAGACGAGTGTCTCAAGTTTAGAAATAGGAATGCTCTCCCATTCATGTCTAATACAGGCCTCTAACTGTTCAATCGTCTTGGGCCTTCTTTATTGCACCTTCCTCTTTATGATGCGCCAAATGTTCTCTATAGGTGAGAGATCTGGACTGCAGGCTGGACATTTCAGTACCCGGATCCTTCTCCTACGTAGCCATGATGTTGTGATTGCTGCAGAATGTGGTCTGGCATTATCTTGTTGAAAAATGCAGGGTCTTCCCTGAAAGAGATGACGTCTAGATGGGAGCATATGTTGTTCTAGAACCTGAACATAGTTCTCTGCTATAATGGGGCCTTTCCAGACATGCAAGCTGCCCAGGCCACCAGCTCTCATCCAACCCCATACCATCAGTGATGCAGCTTCTGAACGGAGCGTTGATAACAACTTGGGTTATCCTCGTCCTCTCTGGTCCGGATGACATGGCGTCCCAGTGTTTCATAAAGAACTTCAAATCGTGACTCATCTGACCACAAAACAGTCGTCCATTTTGCTTCACTCCATTTTAAATGACTTCTGGCCCAGTGCAAACGGCTGAGCTTGTGGAGCTGCTTAGAAATGGCTTCCTCTTTGCTCTGTAGAATTTGCTCTGCAGTGGCGGATGGCACAGTGGATTGTATTCCCTGACGATGCTTTCTGGAAGTATTCCTGAGCCCAGGCTCTTATTTCCTAGACAGTGGCATTCCTGTTGCAGGCGCAGGGACGTTTAAGGGCCCGGAGATCACGAGCATCCAGTAGAGTTTTACAGCCTTGACCCTTATGCACAGCGATTGTTCCAGATTCTCTGAATCTTTTGATGATGTTATGCACGGTTGATGATGATAACTTAAAAGTCTTTGTCATTTTACGCTGGGTAACACCATTCTGGTATTGCTGCACTATCTTTCTGCGCAACAATGGTGGAATTGGTGATCCTCTCACCATCTTGGCTTCAGAGAGATGGTGAGACACTCTAAGAAGCTCATTTTATACCCAATCATGTTGTCAATTGACCTAATTAGTGTTAATTGGTCTTCCAGCTGTTTGTTATATGTTCAATTTCCTCTTTCCAGCCACTTATTGCTACTTGTCCCAACGTTTTTGGGATTTGTAGACACTATGAAATTTTGAATCAACATATTTTTCCTTTAAAATGTTTTTATTCACAATTTGTTTAGTGTCCCAACTTTTTTGGAATCCGGTTTGTACATTTTTAGCTAGTGGAGTAACACTTAAGAGAAATATATTTAATCGTAGAATGTCACGAATATGTGTGTAGGGCTGCACCGATTGCAGTTTTCTGGTCGATCCCTGGTTACCGATCTTTAAAAAGCCTGACCCGCCTATTTTGATTTTGGTTGATATGAATTTTTTTGTGTCAAATGTTGCTAAATATAGCAAAAAAGTCAGTGAGTTGGCAACAATGGGGTGAATATTGTTAACTGCAAACGTGCAGACCTGACCTGGTGGGCTGGTCTGACAGTCAAACCTCTCACTGCAGAGCAGAAGAGGACAGAGGCTGATCTTTAAACCTTTGCTGACGAAGATAAGATTAGAGGAAAAGATCAGCATCACATGTAAGTATCGGCCAATCACGATCCCCCAAAATTAAGGAAATCGGCGCCCAGAAATCGTATATAAATGTAAACAGCACTGCCAGAGATGCGATAAGCTTATAGCAGATATGTGAATGATCTAATGATCGGACTGCTGATTGCAGCCAGTCCACATTGTTAGCAGAACTAGAGGGCCCCAAAATCAAATTTCGCTTAGGGCCCCATGGAGGGTTGGGCCGGCCCTGGGGGCAAGACATGTGGCAAAGGTAATTGAACTCAAACCTGCAACAGCTGCGTCGAGGACTAAGGCCTCCGTACGTGGGTTGTGCTTTACCCCTGCACCACCATAACACCCCTGGCACTTCTATTTCTAAATCGTAACAAATACTTTAAATATGAAGATGCACCAGGCTGGCTCAAGTCAGACATTAAAATGTCGCTCAGTCAATTGATTTTCCCATTTTTTGACTAAAACAGGAAGTTGACATTTGTTCATGTGATCTAAAATCAGTCCAAACAAAGCACCCATAGCCAGGCTATGTTGTGTTCAGAAACAGATCATGAAATATTCAATCTTGTCAGGATCTGTGCTTTTGGTTTTGTTTTGGGAGCCTGCTGCTTCCCACTTCCTCCACCAGATGCCGCCTAGGAGCAGAGCCCCTGGAGAGGTGCGTGGTCGAACCCAGGGACACACCTGCGGCGCATTACCTGACGGAGGCTGTGGAGATTTAAGAAGCAGCGAGCGGACACTCCTTTGCCTGAGTGTTTGTTTACCCCAGATTACCTGGACCTTCCCGGAGAAACCATTTACGTGGATCGTTTTATTCCGGACTGCTGTCGGCTCGCTCCTCCACCTAGCCAAACCTACCTGTCCGCCCTCCAATGGTTCTTCACCTTCCACGCTGCCTCTGGATTCACCTCTGCTCCTAGAGAACACTTCATCTGCTCCTATGGCTGAACTGGTGAACCCTTCCTGACTCCTGCTCCGTGTTTTCTCCCCTACCCTTTCCCCACTTCAATAAACTTGTTGTTTTGTACTGACGTCTCCTGACTGTGTTCGTGCATGTGGGTTCGTAAACTGGAACCAAACATGACAGAACACTCAGGCCAACAGTCTACCCCTGCCGACGCAATTAGGAGAGCCTTGGCTGAACAACAAACTCTAATACAGTCGCATGATGCAGCCCTGCGCGAGCTAGGTAGTCGGCAAGCAGAAACTAATCGCCGGCTTGCTGAAATATCCAATTTCCTCCAGGCTCCTGCCCAACAGGTCTCGAACGCACCCCCAGCGGCTCCTCAAGCTCCGGATCCAGCTATCCACGCCACGTTTTCGGAGGTACGACCGCCAGCACCCGAAAAATTCTGTGGCGAGGTGAGGAAGTGTAAGGGGTTTATTTTGCAATGTGGAATTATTTTCAACCACTCACCACAGAGTTTTCGCCATGATAATGCAAAAATAGCCTACATGTTATCTTTGTTAACTGGACGTGCTCTGGAGTGGGCTGAGGCTAAGTTTCCCTCCCCCACCAATTTTGGCTGCACATTTTCAGAGTTTTTGAAGGAGTTCAAACAGGTCTTTTGCCGTGACACAGACAAGACTTCAGTTTCCCGAGAGTTGTGGACCCTCAGGCAGGGTCAAGGAACTGTTTCTGAGTTTGCAATTGATTTTAGAATAAAGGCTGCAGCGTCTGGTTGGGATGCAGCTGCACTAAAGAGTGCTTATTTCCACGCTCTGAGCGAGCAGATAAAGGACGAACTAGCTACCATAGATGAACCAGAGACTTTAGAGGACTTTATAAGCCTTACCATAAAGATAGATAACCGCATCAGATCACGTGCCAGAGAACGAAGCCGTCGTCACTCTCCTTCAAGATCTCGTTTTCAGAACCCACCTGCTATTTCGGAGTCTTCAGCATTGACAACTCTCCCCGAGCCAGAACCCATGCAGTTGGGGCATACTCGCCTAACCCCGGAGGAAAGACGTAGGAGGTTAAGTTCACGTCTTTGTCTATACTGTGGTGAGTCTGGCCACTTCCTTGCTACCTGCCAAGTCCGTTTAAACCCCCAGGTCCGACAGTAATGACGAGGAAACTGTCGGAGCCTATGCACTCAGCTCAATCTCGTCTCATCCTACCTGCAACTCTAATAAACAATCACCTGTCTCTCCCCCTGTCAGCACTAATCGACTCTGGCTGTGAACAAAATCTAATCGATTCAGCTCTTGTCAAACAGATGGCCATCGAAGTAGAACCATTGCCGGTTCCTCTCCGGGTTGCTGCTCTTAACGGTGAAGCATTACCTCGCATCATACACAAGACCAAGCCAGTCTGCCTCATCGTTTCAGGTAATCATTCGGAATCTATAACCTTTTTTGTGTTCAGTGCAGCCAGTTCTCCCATTGTTCTTGGATTTAACTGGTTATTAGCCCATAACCCTCACATTAACTGGGTTAAGGCTCACATTGAGTCTTGGTCACCCAACTGTCATGCCTCTTGCCTCCGTTCAGCTATTCCCTTGAGCTCCCCGACTAGAGATCCGGCTGAGAATGAATTCCCTGATCTTTCCTCGGTACCCATGGAATACTATGATTTGGCGGCCGTATTTAATAAGGATAAAGCACTGTCACTTCCACCTCATCGTCCTTATGACTGCGCCATCGACCTTCTGCCTGGCGCCCCACTACCCAACAGTCGCTTGTATAATATCTCCCGGCCTGAACGCCAAACCATGGAGAGATACATCAATGACTCCCTAGCAGCAGGCATCATCCGAACATCCACCTCGCCCCTAGGGGCAGGATTTTTCTTTGTCGGAAAGAAAGATGGCTCATTACGGCCGTGTATTGACTACAGAGGATTAAATCAGATAACCATTAAGAACAAGTACCCACTACCCCTCCTCTCTTCCGCCTTTGAACCCGTTCAGGGAGCCACTATTTTCACCAAACTGGATCTAAGAAATGCTTACCACCTCCTTCGAATCCGTGAAGGAGATGAATGGAAGACGGCTTTCAAGACGCCTATGGGACACTATGAGTACTTAGTCATGCCCTTCGGCCTGTCGAACGCCCCTGCCTTTTTCCAAGCTTTAGTGAATGACGTGCTAAGAGACTTTATAAATGATTTCGTATTTGTCTATCTGGATGATATTCTGATTTATTCCAGCTCCCTGACGGAACACAAACAGCATGTCCGACAAGTCCTCCAGCGCCTCCTTGAGAATCGGCTTTATGTCAAAGCCGAGAAATGTGAGTTTCATCAACCCTCAGTCACCTTCCTCGGATATGTGCTCGAGGGCGGACAGGTAAGGCCATCCGGAGACAAAATAAAAGCAGTATTGGAGTGGCCCAAACCAGAAACCCATAAGCAACTGCAAAGGTTTCTAGGGTTCGCCAATTTCTATCGCCGTTTCATACGCAACTACAGCCAGACGGCTTCTCCATTGACAGCTCTTACGTCCACCAAGACAACGTTTACCTGGACGCCCGAAGCAGAGGAGGCTTTTGTACGGTTAAAGTCATTATTTGCTAATGCACCTGTCCTCATCCAACCAGACCCCACTAAGCAGTTTATTCTGGAGGTTGATGCATCAGACTCTGGAGTAGGGGCCGTCCTGTCCCAAGTCTCACCGCAAGATGACAAGACTCACCCATGCGCTTTTTTCTCCCGCAGACTTTCCCCGGCTGAACGAAACTATGACGTGGGAGATCGGGAGTTGTTGGCAATAAAGCTCGCCTTGGAGGAGTGGCGTCACTGGCTGGAGGGAGCTGAACATCCTGTAGTTGTCTGGACTGACCATAAGAACCTTTCATATTTGCAGTCCTCTAAACAGAACAACCCCAGGCAGTCCCGCTGGTCAGTATTCTTCTCTCGCTTTAACCTGTCAATTTCTTACCGACCAGGATCCAAGAATGTCAAGCCAGATGCCCTCTCCCGACTCTACACCCCTGATGATTCTGACGAGGGTCCAGCACCTCTTTTACCCCCTAGTTGCACTGTGGGGGTCGTAACATGGGAGATGGAGGATATAATCCGTCAGGCTCAACGTCTGGAACCTCCACCCGAGTCCTGCCCCCAAGGGAGAATGTATGTCCCCACTTCCATCCGATCCCGCTTCCTTAAATGGATACACTCATCCAAATTCTCTGGACACCCAGGCATAAGCCGCACTATTGGGCTAATTAACCGACGGTTTTGGTGGGATTCGGTTCACAAGGATGTGAAGGAGTTTGTTCTCGCCTGTCCCGTCTGTTCGAGAAATAAGTCTTCTCACCAGCCGCCCGCAGGGTGATTACAGCCTCTTCCTACACCCAAGAGACCCTGGTCACACATCGCTATAGACTTCGTTACCGGACTACCCCCGTCTAAAGGTATGACCACCATTTTCACTGTCATTGACCGCTTCTCGAAAGCCTGCCATCTCATTCCTCTCCGCAAGCTTCCCACCTCTGCTCAGACCGCCCAGCTGCTGATCAAGCATGTCTTCAAGCTGCATGGCATGCCTCAGGAGATCCTGTCGGACCGGGGCCCCCAATTCATATCTCAGGTTTGGAAACAGTTCTGTTCAGCGTTGGGTGCCAAAACTGTTCTTTCTTCCGGTTATCATCCCCAGACAAACGGGCAAACCGAGAGGCTGAACCAGGAGATGGAGGCTACCCTACGCTGCGTCTCTTCCTCCAACCCCGAAGATTGGGCCCAGTATCTCCCTTGGGTGGAGTACGCCCACAATAGCCACATCTCTGTTGCCACTGGGTTGTCTCCATTTGAGGTCTCCCTGGGGTACCAGCCGCCTTTATTATCCGTGGATGAAAACGAGATCTCCGTAACCTCAGTTCAACATCACATCCGCCGTTGCAATAAAATCTGGAAGGAAACTGTAACTGCACTCAATCACACAGCCGCACAAAACAAACGTCTGGCCGACCGCAAAAGGAGACCAGCTCCGGTCTATACGGCGGGGCAAAAGGTTTGGCTGTCCACTAAAGATATTCCCCTAAGGTCCATGTCCAGGAAGCTGTCACCTAGATTTATTGGCCCATATGAGATTTTGTCGGTTGTTAGTCCGACAGTTGTACGTCTTCGTCTGCCCCCCTCCCTACGTATTCATGCCACCTTCCATGTCTCACAGGTCAAGCCAGTCCAGTCGAGCCCCCTATGCCCTCCAGCCGAACCCCCTCCTCCCGCCCGCGACGTTGATGGCCACCCGACTTACTCCGTCCGCCGTATTGTGGACTCCCGTCGGCGAGGTCGTGGTTTTCAGTACCTCGTCGACTGGGAGGGCTACGGCCCGGAGGAACGCTCCTGGGTTCCCCGTTCCTTTATTCTTGATCCCTCTTTGATTAGTGACTACACTGCCTCTCAGCCATCCACCTCTTCTCGGCCGCCAGGGGGCGTCCGTTGAGGGGGGGGTACTGTCAGGATCTGTGCTTTTGGTTTTGTTTTGGGAGCCTGCTGCTTCCCACTTCCTCCACCAGATGCCGCCTAGGAGCAGAGCCCCTGGAGAGGTGCGTGGTCGAACCCAGGGACACACCTGCGGCGCATTACCTGACGGAGGCTGTGGAGATTTAAGAAGCAGCGAGCGGACACTCCTTTGCCTGAGTGTTTGTTTACCCCGGATTACCTGGACCTTCCCGGAGAAACCATTTACGTGGATCGTTTTATTCCGGACTGCTGTCGGCTCGCTCCTCCACCTAGCCAAACCTACCTGTCCGCCCTCCAACGGTTCTTCACCTTCCACGCTGCCTCTGGATTCACCTCTGCTCCTAGAGAACACTTCATCTGCTCCTATGGCTGAACTGGTGAACCCTTCCTGACTCCTGCTCCGTGTTTTCTCCCCTACCCTTTCCCCACTTCAATAAACTTGTTGTTTTGTACTGACGTCTCCTGACTGTGTTCGTGCATGTGGGTTCGTAAACTGGAACCAAACATGACAAATCTCTCCTTAATCCACAAATCATCAACTTGTGTTCAGCTAGATGTTTCTCTATTCTGGACAAGTTAGTCAGAGTCATTTGTTATGCTGGTGGGGATGTTTGTTGATTATTTCAGAATTCACAGGTATATAACTGTTGTAAGAGGTGCAGCAGAGCATGCAGTGGATGAAAGACTAACTTGGGTGTCCTATAAAATCAAAGTCTTGATTATTATGTTGTATCTGAAAATGTGTTCTCTTTTCTCTTTTCAGTTTTTTTTCCAGATGTCTTTGGGTTGTGTGGTGAGAGTTTTTTTTCCACACCATTAAGTCCACCAGATACCAAAAACCCACCAGAAATCAAAACTTGACGAGGGAACAATGGAAGACATGGACACCGGATTTTGTCATCAGAACATGTGCCAAAATGGCCAATACTGTAACCTGGGCAACCAAGAGAAATGCATTAGATGCTATGAAACCTCAACTGCAGAAAGTAATGGTGGAAGACTTAGGGTTCCTGATCAGTGCAGACCACAGAAGGTAGACATGGACCTCCAAACTCCTCAATCACAGATGACTTATCGTGTCACCAAATCAGCAGGGAAATCTTATTGTAGGCAAGGAGAGAGTAAAGCCCAGATGAAAGATAAGTGGGAGAGGCAAACATTGTGGAAGCAGGGAGAGGCAGAGAGATCTCCCTATACACAGCAGACAAATAGTGGTCGGGGGTTAATGCCAGTAAATGAGGAACAATCACTGTTAAAAGACCAGGTGAGGACCAATGTCCCCCAAGGACAATATAGAAAGAAAGGACACAGAGAAAGTGCTATGGCTGAACAGCAACGTCCTTATCCACCTAATGACACCCCCTCTCAATTTCTGCCTCTGACATGCAATCCCATGCAAGACAGTCAAGATCCTGAAAGACCAAATGAAACAGATGAGATGCTGAATTCTGACTACACCAGCAATGTCTATTCCAAACCAGTTAGCTACTCTGCAGGCCAAGCTATTTGTGCAGCCTGTGAAAACTCAGAAAATGTATATACTGATTTGTATGAGATCTATTCATTCTCTGACCAAGTTTATGAAGAAATCTGTGATGTTCCAGGTTCACTTTTTCCATCTTTTTCAATTGAAAAACAGTCTCTAAATCAGAGAAAAATCAGCATTCAGCAATTGCAAAGTAAAGAGAGAGATAGGCATCACCATCTGAAAGAGGCTGTTGGCTCAAGATTGCATCACTATACCCAGCGCTCAGATGGTGAGTCAGATAGCCCAGAAAAGAATGCAGAGTTTGCCCAGTACCAAAGCACTGATAGCTGTGAACTGGATGAGGACAATGAACAATCTGTAACTGAGGTCAACCAAAGTCTAGGCCCTCCAAATCTTGGAAGCAAAGGAAAAGCTAAAAAACTGTCCCTAAAAGATCATTCTGAACCTACAACTCAAATCAGTTCAAACAAAAACTCCGAAGCCGCAAACCGGGAGGACTCAGTCACACACCAGGTTCTGAATTGTTCTGTGGCTGAGACTTTATCAATGAAGAATAGCCAGGAGAAGGCAGATGCTATCTCTTTGGTCATTAAGGACATTAGGGAGGCTATTGAAGAGGTGAAGACGAGAACTATAAGATCCCCTTATACACCAGATGAACCAAAGGAACCTGTTTGGGTGATGAGACAGGATTTGAGTTCAAATACAGAGTATGATTTCCAGCCATGGCCTGGGGATTATGTAAGTACAAAGCTCTGATTTACACCACACATGATTATTTGAATTATGTTAACAGTTAACTTTAAGTCTAGGGTTCTTACACTCAGGGTAAATCAAGTGACTATCATTTAAGATGTGTGAGAAAAAATTGTAGGAATACAAAGGATTGCTTTACACATTTGTTTCTCTTGGTGAATTCCCACCTAACAGAAAACATCCATATTTCCTCAGGTTTTCATTGAAATCAATGTTCCAGGATTCAGTCAATGTTCTGATAGTGAGTATCAGAACACTGACATGCATCCTCTCATAGATGAATAAGTTTAATGCATTCCATTCCATTCCACAAAGATGTAGAACAGACGGGACACCATCACTCATAATCAGTTTTCAGTTGTGATTTTAACAGAACTAAAATGTAAATAAAAAGAAATCACTCAAGTAAGAGTCAAAACATAATTGGTATTTAAAAAAGGCAACTCAAATAAAAAGGTCAACACCTTTTACATGACCACATCTGACTTAATTTGTAAAAATTATGTAATTAGACAGACAAAAATAAAAATCATGATTGCATACCTGGTATCTCAAGGGAAAAATATCATTACAATCAAACAAATCCAATAACAATATATAAGGTATACTGTATACTAGTGGTCCTCAAAGTGGGTCCTCGAGGGCTGGCATCCTGCATGTTTTAGTTCTCTCCCTGGTTTAACACACCTGGATCAAATGATCCAGGCATTGACATGCTGAAAAGGTTGTTACTATCAGCAGGGAGAAAACTAAAACATACAGGATACTGGCCCTCGAGGACCCACTTTGGGGACCACTGCTGTATACTGTCACTTGACCTCCAAATTTCATGAAAGTAGAAAAAATGAGCTCATACATGTACATAAAAAAGAAGTCACACAGTTACATAAACAGTTTGACAATTTTTGGTTAAAGATATTTTTTGTTAATTTGTTATAACAATAATAATAATAATAATAATAATAATAAAGGTTTAAATAATAGATTATGATTTGTACATTTTAAGAAACAATTTCCATTTAAACATTCTGTGAAAAACAGAACTAATTCAACTTCCTGTATCCTCACAAAGTATTACTGAGATCTGAAAAAAAAAAAACACAGCATGTGTCCACATGAGGGATTGACCAAGGTCAGAATTAATACATGTGACAAAAGGACTCAGTCTTGACCAAGACCAATGAGTCCAGACTTTACTGAGGAGGGTGTGCAACATGGACGTGGCCTTCAAAGTTACCATTTATGAGCTTGAGACTCATATGATGTCAATCAAGTGTTCACTACAAGATCCTCTCTACAGTTGGAAAGCAGATACAAAGAAAAAGTTAGAATGATGCACTTCATGAACGTCACGTGAACTCAACATTCGCTTAAATGTTTGTCTCATCCTTGCACACATGCATCTTCTCAATCAGTCATCATAGTAGCTACAACACTGACAAGGTTTTCTACAATATCAACAAAGACTGAAAATGTATAACCTTCTTAAAAATATAATCAAATATATCTGGAATTGTTTGCTTCTGTGAAATTAATCACTGCTTACCTCTAATCTGCCTTGGCAAGACTGTCCGAGTCATTGGGTCCAGGCTTTAAGACCAGTGAAACAGCGAGACATGGTGCATGGCTCAGGAGACTGGAACTTTAAGCAGGCTGTACTGTCATTTCTGATTGAAAATTCTGAAGTTCTTAAAGAGCTGTTGTTTGAAGGCAAGGTTACCCTCAGAGATCTTTCCTTCTAGCCTTCTCTTTGACAAGTTTCAGCAAGTTGCTCTCCTTCTAGGATATTCTTGCTCATTTGAATCCCAAAGTTTTTCCTGTCTTTCCGTAGTTTTTAAAGACATTTTCCACACACAATTTGTGTATGCAGTGAATAACAATAATGTCACTGCATTACGCATTACACATCCTAAATGTCATTTTCATAGGGAGTTGTTTAACCCACATGCAGAATAAGCCAGCAACACCATAATGAAAATATAATGATGGTGTAGGGTTTTCCCCAGAAAACTTACTAAGGCTGGTGGTCGTGGCATGGAGGCAACATTGTGTTTTTGTATTAAAAAATGTTGACAGGAAATGTAAAATATTGCTGGGTAATTATGTAACTGGAAGACATTGCTGACCATACTTAAACCCACAACTATAGACTCTTAAACAACAAATCAAAAAAATACAATTAAAATACTGTAAATATCAATTATTTGCATTTTTGTTAAATCCAAATCAAATCATCAGTTAGTGGATCTAAAAGCACAAAGTAAAGCTGATCACATTTAGAATCGGCCCAAGACGTAAATGAAGTAAGAGAACTGAACTAAATTAACTAAACCATTAAATCAAATTTAACTGCATTGATATTCATTGCATATGCACTGAAGGCTTAACTTCCTGAAGGACTGGTGTGGACATGTCCCCAGTGGGGAATCCCCTCTCGATCCATGTTTCCCCATCAGATATGGTTCTTCCTGCATCTCCTTGCGGCTCCGCACCACCCAGTGCACATGTGTTTCAGCGAAGTTCACATTTTTTCACGTTTTTACAGATGCGTTCTCATCAGACACACAAAGGGTGAGTTCACACTGCAGCCTGAAGTGACTCAATTCCGATTTTTTTGACATAATGCGACCTGTATCCGATCTTTTCATGGCAGTGTGAACAGCACAGGTCGGATTCTTTTTCGAATGTGACCCATATCTGATACATATCCGATTCAAATGCGACCTAACGTCCAGGCCGTATCCATCCGAACTGAACGTCACTGTTTCACAACAAATCTCACTATTCTGCATCTTGATACGCACAAGCGGGAGGAAAAACAACAACCATGATGGATTATATGAGGATTAAGTTGTTAATATGCTGCTCTGGCTGGACAACAACTTCAAATAAGCTCCACTGTTTGCCTCCATGTTTACTTCCGCAAACACTGAGCACTTCTTCTTTTTACGGCAGTTAGCTGATGCTATGGCGCCCTCTACTGCGCATGCGGGACACTTTCAGGTCGTTTGCCCGTTCACACTGCAGAACGCATACAGGTTGCATTTACTGGCAGTGTGAACGGCCCCGGCAAAAAAATCGGAATTGCCAAAAAATAGGAATTGAGTCACTTCAGGCTGGTTCCAAAACCAAACATTTCCAACAAAGGCCGTGGGTGGCAACATTCGATTTAATTCTTGCAAGCACTTCCGACTTGATTGTTTGAAAAAATATATTTGCTTTATTTTTTGTAAAAATATCGACAAAATAATTGCTAAAAGTCTCTTTCAGCTTAGTTGAAAACAAAAGTTAACTTAATCTGACGTTTCAAGTTCAAAAAGTGATAAAAAAATTTTTTTTACAAAAACGTCCCGTCATCACACAATTCTGCACAAAAATATCCGTTCATCCAAAGCCAAGTCTATCTTCGGCATGTCTTTTCTACTCCGTTTAAGAATCATCAAACTGTCTCGAAGCAAAACTTTCAGCTCTGGTGTTGGTCTTCCTTTAGTTATTATCTCCTGCTTCAATTGAAAATCCACTTTAAAAAACTGTCTAAGTGTAGAAATGAAGTCTTTCATGTTGATGTCGGAAGAGAGGAGAAAACAAATATATCGCTGTACTTTACTTATTTACTGTATGGGTAGCTCCATGGCTATCTCATTGTGTCTTACTCTACAGTTGTCCAGTCACAATATCTGGGATCATGAGCGCCCCCTGCCATGAGGCAAGAGAACTGCCTGCCTCACCTCGAGTCTGTTCTCTGCCGTTTCTGATCGCTCTTCCGCACACAAAACACGATACACACACACTTGGTGACAAAAAACACTGTACATTATATACATAAGCGAAATTATGGAAAATCAGTCCATATATTAAATGTTTTTTAGCCATTTTATTCCTGGCGTACAGACAGGAGGAACATGCTCCCATAGAATGGCAGCCAGTGCAGTTAGCGAGAGGTTGCGCAATCCCAGGTGAGGCTCAGCTCGCTGCTGCCTCACCGGCTTCGCTTCTGAGCATTTGAATGGGAAAATAAGAAAATCCAGCGATTTTTAAGAAAAAACTAATCAGAATTGGTTAAGCTAAGTAAAAAATAGATACTTTATAGTACAAACCACAGGGTGAAAATAGCAATATAAATGGTTTTATTATTATATATGTTACAGGTCCCGGGTGTCAGAACTGCTGTAACAGAGTTGACACAATCTGAAGAGGAAATAGACAAGGAGTCAGCAATGACGACTACTGTTGCTGTTAACATCCAGATTGTATTTTTATTCACTGACTTGTATTAGTAAACCATCTGAGTTCAAATACAATGAAATGACTAAAAGAAAGGGCTAAACCTCTGTTTATAACTATGGTAACTCTAAAATCAAACAATGAATATTATTCTTTGCACTTTTAAAAAGTAAACTTTTAACCCACTTTGAACCTCTTAATGCATTACTTGAATTTGGCCCACAATACAACCCATATTTTGGGAAAAGGGTACTTAATTTGCTTTAACAGCCAACAATAAAAAGAACAGATCAAAATAACACGTATTTAACATGGAGATGTTGGGACATAAGGGTCCTCCATGGAGACGTTAAGATCCAACGGCCCTCAGAGCGAGCCAATGCCAAAACCCGCCTCAGAAAATCAGCCAAACGGTCCACAAAACCTAACTACACTACTTATTCTGGTTAACCAAGATGCTAAATATCCCACACGATAGCCTTGGTGCTTTTCCCCAACCACATACTGACCTGAAGAGGAAATAGACAAGGAGTCAGCAATGACAACTACTGTTGCTGTTAACATCCAGATTGTATTTGAGACAAACCGGAAGTCCATCCCAAAACCAACCTGGAAGCAACACCTCCCAAACAAAGGTTCCGCGTCGCCATTACCGCTCCTGTCCCCTTCCCAGAAAAGCACTATAAATAAAGACAGATGAACATAGCGAACTGCAAATAATAAAAAAAACAACAAAATACTGTGGTGCCATTTGTAGGTGCACCACACGCTCCCCAACTTAAAAAGGTGGCTCCCGACACATCAAAGTCAGTGATAACAATTCACAAAATATAAACAACTTGGTTATTATCACAGGAACCTCACCCAAAGAACCTTAACCTTCAGTGTACACATCTCAGTATACAAAATTATAAGGCATTGCAAAAAGCACTGTCGTTGCATAAGGTACAGTCTGATGAGGAGCATAGAAATGTCCTTGTACAGGTTGCATTACCCACAATGGTGAAGCTTGTAACCCACACAGTCCAACATGACCCATAACCCCTTGTGGTATGCAGGAGGGCTGGCCCATAGTGTTGTAGGTGAGTCTCTGAGGTGGTCTCCTTGCTCTTGTAGATCTCCTGAGAAATCCCTCCTGAGTTTGTACTTGCTCCTCCTCCTTGTTTTCTAGTTCAACCTGTTCAGTGTCTCTTTCCAGTTCTTGTTCTCCTTGTGCAATGTCTGTTTCACAGTTTTGGACCAGTTCATTTTCAACTGGATGTGGATGCTCCGCTGGAACATTTTCATCTGCAGTGTCCAGTTGAGAGTCCCTCCCTTGCTCCACAGGTGTGAAAACTTGGCTTGAGGCTGGATGAGTTTGAGTGGCTGGTTCTTGTAGTCTGGTTGTCACAGGTACTCTGAGCCAATAACGGGTTCCTGAGTCACTCTCAGAATTTGATGAGTCGCTGTCTCTGTTACTTTGGCTTGGAATGACACGGTGACCTTTGACTCTGCTTCTAATGGGTGCTTTATCTTTTCTGTGATCAACAGTTACAGGTAAGTCGTTCACCAGGTGCAGGAGATTTCTGTGGAGAACCCTGGTTTTCCGGGCATTGTTCTCAGGATATACTTTGTAGATGGGGCTGTCATTAATCTGTTCTTTGACAATGTATATAGTCTGCTCCCAATATGACCTGAGCTTTCCAGGTCCGCCCTTTTCTCCAAGGTTGCGAACTAACACTCGGTCACCTGGCTCTAAGACAACTCCTCTCACATATCGGTCGTAGTGTTTCTTCCCGCGAGCACTCGATCGCTGGCTGTTGTTGGTAGCAATGCGATAAGCCTCTTTCATCCTCCTTGCTCACTTTAGCACATATCCATTTGGTGTTTCACTCTCCTCCTCTGTGTTGAGTCCAAACATGAGGTCCACAGGCAAGCAGGGGTGCCGTCCAAACATTAAGAAATGTGGTGAAAACCCTGTGGCCTCGTGCTTTGTGCAATTATATGCATGAACAACTTGAGGCAAAAAGTCTTTCCAGTTATCTTTTTCTGTCTCTTCCAGAGTTCTCAGCATTTGCAGCAGGGTGCAGTTAAATCGCTCGGCAGGATTTCCCTGTGGGTGGTATGGTGTGGTACGTGAGTGATTGACACCTGACAGCTGTTGTAGGCCCCTGAACAGTGAGTTTTCAAATTCACGGCCCTGGTCATGATGTAGCCTAGCAGGGTAACCGAAGCGAGGAATAAAATCGCTATATAGTTTCTCCGCAGCAGTTTTGGCTGACTTGTTTCTGGTTGGCCATGCCTGAGTGAAACGCGTAAAGTGGTCAACTGCGACAAGTATGTATTCGTAACCACCTCTGCTCTTTTCTAAATGCATAAAGTCAATGGATACTAGCTCCATGGGTGCACTGGAACTGATACTTCCCATGGGTGCCCTAATATGCGTGGTGGGTTTCTTTTGTTTTATACAGGGACATTGTCTTGTCACATAAGCCTCAATGTCCTTCTTCATAAAGGGCCAGTAGAAGCGATCTCGGGCTAGGTTGATAACTCTTTCAGCACCAAGGTGACCCATGTCCTTATGAAGGTGTTTTAGCACCTAGGACCTGTACTCTGCAGGCAGTACAAGCTGCTTTCTACCCCCAGCTTCCCTGTAAAGTAGCTCATTCTCCACTTTAAGTTTTCTCCACTCATGCATTAACCTCCTCACTAACCCATCTGCATTTTGTCTGTCTCTATCAGTTAGTGTGGGTTTTGTCTCTTTTAACCGGAGAAGTTCTTTTATTGTTGTGTCCTGTCTTTGTGCTCTCACTAGCTCCTCGTGGCTAATGCTAGGTAAGGCTGGTGTGTCTGACCTAGTGTCTTGAGCCAGATTTAAAGCAGCTACATAAGCAACATACTTTCCTTTGCTGCCTCGCTCCCTTCCCATGTTGCACAAACAATGTCTCGGCCAAGCTCCTCTGTACACAACTCAACATAACTATCAATGTCCAGCGGAAGGCGTGACAAAGTGTCAGCGTCCACATTAACTTTACCAGGCCGGTACTTGATGTTAAACCTGAAATCTGCAAGCTCTCCTACCCACCTACAACCCCTGGCAAAAAGTATGGAATCACCAGTGTTGGATGAGCAGTCATTCAGACATTTCATGCTGTAAAACAAACTCGGATCAAAAACATGATACAATATTAAGGTCATTCCAAAGTGCAACTTGTTGGCTTTCAGGAACACTCAAAGAAATGAAGAGAAAACATTGTGGAAGTCAGTGAATGATACTTTTATTGACCAAACACAGGGAAATAAATATGGAATCACTCAATTCTGAGGAAAAAAGTATGGAATCACTCAAATTGGAGGTAGAAAAAAGGACACACCCAGTCTATTTCCTTTCCCTAAATGGACACCTGCCCCAGATTAGATGTGCCCGTTAGTGTGCAGTTCAAAACACCTGCAGTCATGACACCTTGGAGGGCTGCTGGACGAAGTGGAGTGGCGAGAACCATGACTCCAACAAGAGAAATGTCCCTTGAAACAAAAGAGAGGATTGTGAAACTTCTTGAAGAAGGTAACCCTTCACGCATGGTTGCTAAAGATGTGGGCTGTTCACAGTCAGCTGTATCCAAGATATGGTCCAAACACAAACAGCATGGAATGGTTGTTAAAGCCAAGCGTACTGGTAGACCAAGAAAGACATTAAAGCGTCAAGACAAACAACTAAAGGTCATTTGTCTTGAAAACCAAAAAAGTACAACTAAACAGATGAAGCATAAATGGGAGGAAGCTGGAGTCAATGTATGTGACCGAACCGTAAGAAATCGCCTAAAGGAGGTGGGATTTCAATACAGGAAAGCTAAATGAAAACCAGCATTGACACCTAACCATAAAAGAACAAGATTCCGATGGGCTAAGGAGAGGCAATCATGGACTGTGGATGACTGGATGAAAGTTGTCTTCAGTGATGAGTCAAGAATCTGCATTGGACAAGGTGATGATGCTGGAACTTTTGTTTGGTGCCGTTCCAGTGAGATTTATGAAGAGGCCTGCCTGAAGAAAACAACCAAATTTCCACAGTCCTTGATGATATGGGGCTGCATGTCAGGCAAAGGCACTGGGGAGATGACTGTGGTTAATTCTTCTATCAATGCACAAGTTTACATTGACATTTTGGACAGTTTTCTCATCCCTTCAATTGAACAGATGTTTGGAGATGATGAAATAATTTTCCAAGATGACAATGCATCGTGCCATAGGGCAAAAACAGTGAAGGCATTCCTTGAAGAAAGACACATTCAGTCGATGTCATGGCCTGCAAATAGTCCAGATCTCAACCCAATAGAAAACCTGTGGTGGAGATTGAAAAAAATGTTCCACAAGAAGGCTCCAACCTGCAAAGCTGATCTGGCAACTGCTATCAAAGAGAGTAGGCACCAAATACTGTTTGTCCCTCATCAAGTCCATGCCTCAGAGACTAAAAGCTGTTATAAAAGCCAAAGATGGTGCAACTAAATACTAGTGATGTATTTTGAATGGTCTTTTGTTTATGTGTTTTTCATGATTCCATACTTTTTTCCTCAGAATTGAGTGATTCCATATTTATTTCCCTGTGTTTGGTCAATAAAAGTATCATTCACTGACTTCCACAATGTTTTCTCTTCATTTCTTTGAGTGTTCCTGAAAGCCAACAAGTTGCACTTTGGAATGACCTTAATATTGTATCATGTTTTTGATCCGAGTTTGTTTTACAGCATGAAATGTCTGAATGACTGCTCATCCAACACTGGTGATTCCATACTTTTTGCCAGGGGTTGTATGTCCTGTTGCATTCAACTTTGCAGTGCTCATTACATACGTCAGGGGGTTGTCTGTGTACACAGTGAACTCTGGGGCATAAAATAAATAATCCCTGAATTTTTCACAAATGGCCCATTTAAGAGCTAAGAACTCTAACTTACCGGAATGTAAACAATTGTTTTTTTCAGCTGGGGTCAGAGTTCTTGAGCCATATGCTATGATTTTTAATTTTCCCCCCTGCCTCTGATATAACACCGCCCCAAGCCCCTTCTCGCAGGCGTCAGTATGTAAAACAAAAGGCAGTTCAAAGTTGGGGTAGGCAAGCACAGGTGGATTGGCCAGAGTGTCAATGAGCTGCCTTAGGATGTGATCATGTTCACTTGTCCAGCTGATAGGAGTCTTTGAAAGCAGCTGAGCACTTTGGCTCTTCCTGGACTTGGTCTGAGTGTTTTCAGGATTCCCTTTAACTTGTAGGAGGCTGTACAAAGGTTTGGCGATCCTGGAAAAATCTTGAATGTAGGCCCGATAATAGCTTAAGAACCCAAGCAGTTTTCTTAACTCACCCACATTTGTTGGCGTCTTCTAAGAGACTTGACAGCTTCATAGTCCTTTGGATCGATTCGGACTCCATTTTCTGAAACCAGCCTATCCACATATCTGACCTCTGCTTTGAACAGTTCACATTTGGTTGGGCGAAGCTTGACCCCATGTTGTTGGAGAGCTCTGAGGAGTCTGCGCAGCGCCTCAACATGTTCAGTGAAACTCTTTGAGTAGCAAAGGATGTCGTCCAGATATGGAATACAACAATCATCATGTAGGGTGCCCAGCATCTCTTCCATACTGCGTTGGAAGGCAGCAGGGGCATTACTGAGACCAAAAGGGATTCTTACCCACTCGTATAGGCCCCAGGGTGAGATGAAGGCAGTCATATGGCGGGAACCCTCGGCCATGTATCCCTGGTGGTAAGCTTTACCTTGATCCAGAATGCTGAACCAGCTGTGGCCGCCCAGCGTGTCCAGAAGGTCTCGGATGCGCGGAAGTGGGTGGCGGTCAGGCATAGTTTTCTGATTCAACTGTCTGTAATCAATACAAAGTCTTAGCGTGCCATCACATTTCCTTACACATACTACAGGTGCAGCAAAGGGTGATTTTGACTTGACTATCCAGCCTTTAGCCAATAAGTCCTGGATGTATTCTTTCACCTCTTTGTATAATGGCTTGGGGATGGCAGTGTATGTGCGTTGGACTGGGATGTCATCTTTCAGGTTGATAGTCATGTTCAAACTCGGAATATTTCCAATGTCTCCATCATCTCGGGCAAAAACATTTGATTCCTCAAATAACATTTGCTTTACTTCCTTTTGTTGTTCTGGTGTCAGGTGACTAATGTCCACTGGGGGGTGCCAGTGAGCAATATTGGATTGCTCCTGGACTTGACTAGATTTGGACACAGAGTCCACAATACAGGTAGAGACTGGTGCTGTTTCATAAGAGTTTTCGGGTTGATCAGTCTGAACTATTTTTACAATAGGCTCAATAGAACCCAAAACTGTCAAGCTGGGTAAAGTCACACTCTGGCTAGAATAGTTTGACACAGGTACTTTTATATACGGCCTATATGTTTTTTCTATTTGTAAAAGTCGTGCTCCAACACTAAGCTGTTCAAAGCGGACATCATCTAGTACTGGTTCAAACAACACAAGTGACTCTGTGGAGCTAATACCGTCTGGGACTCTACACTTAATGTAAGCCACCTGACTAGGATAGACTATTCCCCCTTTGAAGCCTACTTTTACAGTAGCTGGCTCATGTATGGGACGATCTTGGGTCTGGATGAAGCTTACAAGGGTGCTTAAAGCAGAAATGTCGATCCCCATGGCTCTACCAATAAGCTCAATAAGTTTGTAGTTCCCCCCATTGTCTTTAATGAACTCGTGGATCACATTGAAGCCTACAATGGGTCTTTCGATCTTCAAGCGGCTCACAAGGAAGGGTACACGTATAGATAGGTCTGGGTTGTCGTTGCCCTCGAGGTTGACTACAACCTCCACGCACCCATCAAAAGGTACTGAGTCCCCCGTGACTGCTTTCACACTAAGATCATCATCCATCAGTTCACTTAAGGGTCTAACCTGTTGTCCGGGTAAGTATCTATTTAGCCACGCATGATCTAAAAGACTTACCCCTGCTCCTGTGTCTAATACCACCGTTACTAGGTAACCTGCCATCATACATTTGAGAAGGGACTGGCGACCTACTAAGGGAGCTACTAAACCACGTGGTGTTTCTTTGTCAGTTTCTTGTGAACATGCACCCAACGTCTCTCTGCCAGTAGTGCTCTTGGACTTTTTCTTTGGGCGGGACTGCTGAGGTTTGCCGATCAGAGGTGGTCCCTCTGCTCCGATCGTCTCCAGTTTCCCAACGGCTTAGTTTTCTTCAGGCACCCGACAGCATGATGCCCTTCCTCTCCGCAGACAAAGCAGTGGTTACAGTTCGGATTGGTTTGAGAAGCACAGTTCTGACAGCTTTTTCTTTCTCTTTGAAGTTTTCTTTCTGGTTGGGGTTTAGAGCTCCTCTGCTCTGATGCTGGAACAGGAGCTATCATTGCTTTCAGGTTTTCTAGAGCTTGTGTCAGTGTTTTTACTTGTGCGCTGAGTCTTTGGAGTGTGAAGTCATTATTAAGCTGATTTACTTTCACATTGTCCGTTGTTTTCTCTTTCAACTCACTGTTTGCTGCGTGGGCATGACTCACTTTGGTGGTAGAACTTCGGCTAAGTCGACGCTTCCACTCACTTTCCTCTGCCGTTGTCTTTATTACTTGGCGAAACAGTGCCTCGTCACTGACAGTGGGGTCACCTAGGAGGGTCTTGAGGTCTCGGCGAACACTGTCATACTTCTCCCCTATTCCCTGGCAAATAGTGCTGAGAAAGATGCACTGGATTGTAGATATATCGTACTTAACAACTGAGTCTGGCTGTCTGAGTGAGAACAGGATCTTTTGCTTCAGTCCAATCATTCTATACAAAAACTGCTGAGGCGTCTCATTTTCGAACTGCTTAGCACACATTAAATCTTGGAAAAGCTCTGTGCTACTTTTCTCACCTAAGTGAGACTGCAGGAAACTTTTAAGCTCAGAAACTGTGAGATCGTCTTTTATTGTTAACATATCTCGGAAGTTACCTGGCTTAATAGCGCGTAATATTCCTCTAATCATCTCATTTGGAGTGTGATTCTCCCTGAGACCCTCATCTATCTGTTTACAGATGCTATTGTAACTGATTTCTGATGTTGTGTCACTAATCATTCCCCCATGCACTTTGAATTCTCTGCGGGACAGCAGTGGCAAATCTTTCATGGCTATCATACTCTCACCAGTGTGACTTGGGATGTTCCCTGCATGAGGAACAGAGTACTGAGGTGAGAACAGCTGTTAATGATTTTGGAAAGTCGGGAGACGTGGGTCCCCTGTAGCTGGTGGAACCGATGCCCAAGTTGTCTGCTGGTTGCGAGATTGACTGGTGTGAGAAGCTGAAGTGGACAAGGCTTGGTTTAATTGAGCCTGAATAGTGTCATAGCGGGCCAATAATCTCTGTGTCACCATGGCCGTCTTGTGACTGAACACGGGAAATGGCCTGCCCACTTGTACTTGCTTCAGCTTCAAAAGACACTGTAGTTTGTCCACGATTCATCATGGTCCCCTCTATGATACATTCCAGTCTCTTTAATAATGGCAAACCCTGGTCCTCCCGATCCAGGATTGTCAGACATGACAGGTAGGTAGTCAGATATTCAACACAACTTTCTTCATCATTCTGAGTCAGCTGACTGGAGTCCAGTCCTTCCACCTCGCCAAGAGAAGTTGCAGTGAGGTGGGCTTCACTACCTGTTAGCTGGTGTAATATTTTTTTGATGCTCCATAGCAGTTGTTTTCTCTCACCAGAAGACATCTTGCTGCTCTCGGACACTCAAGTCCACAGTGCTGCACTCTGTAGGCTGGTACACCCTTTTCACTGGCTACTGGCCTCTACTGCACACTGGGTCACTCCTGGCTCTGAGAGGTCCTGGTGATCAATATTATTGGATCAGCAGTAGCCCATGGATGTGTGGCGTGCTAATCCCGGACGAGCCCCCACGATCTGTTACAGGTCCCGGGTGTCAGAACTGCTGTAACAGAGTTGACACAATCTGAAGAGGAAATAGACAAGGAGTCAGCAATGACGACTACTGTTGCTGTTAACATCCAGATTGTATTTGAGACAAACCGGAAGTCCATCCCAAAACCAACCTGGAAGCAACACCCCCCCAAACAAAGGTTCCGCGTCGCCATTACCGCTCCTGTCCCCTTCCCAGAAAAGCACTATAAATAAAGACAGATGAACATAGTGAACTGCAAATAATAAAAAAAAACAACAAAATACTGTGGTGCCATTTGTAGGTGCACCACATATATTATTTTTCCATGATGATAGGTGAGGCTCTGCCTCACCTGCTTCCCCTGACCGCACGTCACTGATATATATATATATTTGTGTGAAAAAAGTGTGGTAATGTTGCCGAAACACGTTGTTTGAACTTTCACGGTGTCTGTAGTTCTCTAGATAAGAGTGCTGCACAAGCGCACACATATTTTGCCGCCTGAGCGTCGTCCCTCCATAGACATGAATATGACCCACGTATTCATGTCTATGGTCCCTCCTACTTGGCTAAAAGAAAACAGCAGCAGATGCCTCAGCACTGCAGGATATTTTTGTTCAGATCGACGGACTATTGACGTGAGATCTTGGAGGATAACTTTTCACAAGTAAGATTCACATATTACCGTTTACTTTTTGTGAATAGAATAGAATATACTGTATTTATGTCCACTGGCAAAATGCCAGCTAATATTAGCTATAGTGCTTGGTGTAATACAGGTCTAGTGCGAAATTCTGTTCCCCTGTGAATTCTGTTCTCCTGTGTGGCTGGTTGACCTTTTGACCATTAACATTTCATTAATATCTTCAAAGCCAAAGCAGCACAAACAAAAAATTTTTGCTGCACAAACCAGCACGAGTTGATTGACACCCATTTTGTTTGATTTGAGGAAGGTGGGGGGGTGGGGGGGGCTGGTTGACCTTTGATGACCTCTAGAAACATTTCTTTATATCTTTACAATGATAGCGGCACAAACAAAAAATTTTGCTGCACAAACCAGCACAAACATAGCACAAACGTTTGACACCAATTTTGTCTGATTTGAAGACGGTGGGGTTGCCAACTTCACTCAGGTGTCGGACGCGCGCATTGCAGCCAGAGAGTTGGATCCTTTCATTTTCATGGCGCTTCTGATCGATTTCTTGGTAAAACAACTCATCTAATCAAGTCAAGGTTGTAACTTTCAGTTCAATCGGCAGCTTCTGTTTAAAAATGAAGCAATAACAAATTTGTAAAATAAATAAATAAACTTCTTACACTGTTTTGTGTTGTTTTTAATGGCCAAGAGAAGCGGTCTTGTTCCTACTTTTATCACTCAAGCCTGCCAAAGAAGTCACAGTTTTCTAACACATTGTATGTATTTATAATTTTTCATTGCTAATATAAGAGGAGGGAAGCTGGCTGATAGCAGGGCACGCAAATTTGATTTCCTGAAAAAATGAGAGTAGGCTTTCTGGAAAATCCCCTCCTAATGTTAAATATATGTGGATAAAAGAAATTTCTAGTTAATTAAATATTAATTTAGCAGCAGATCTTTAACTGTGGTTATTGCTCATCATCAACAATAAGTCCTGTAAGTTTGAAAACATTTGCTCATTATTTGCCAGAGTTATTAAGGGGAACCATATATTTTAGCTATTTTAGCTGCCTGAAACAATCCATTACCCTTCTATAACATGAGGACAAATTCTTTTTTTCACAAGTGTGCTTATATCTCTCTTTATCAACAACAAATCCTGTATACGGATGAGATCCGCCCGGAGTTCCTTAAGGCTCTGGATGTTGTAGGGTTGTATTGGCTCACGCGACTCTGCAATATCGCATGGACATCGGGGGCAGTTCCCCTGGATTGGCAGACTGGGGTGGTGGTCCTCCTGTTCAAATAGGGGGACCGGAGGGTGTGCTCCAATTACAGGGGGGTCACACTCTTAAGCCTCCCTGGTATGGTCTATTCAGGGGTCCTGGAGAGGAGGGTCCATCGGATAGTCGAACCTCGGATTCAGGAAGAGCAATGTGGTTTTTGTCCTGGTCATGGAACACTGGACCAGCTCTACACCCTCAGCAGGGTCCTGGAGGGTGCATGGGAGTTCGCCCAACCAGTCTACATGTGTTTTGTGAACTTGGAGAAGGCATTCGACCGTGTCCCTAGGGGGGTTTTGTGGGGGGTTCTCCGGGAGTATGGGGTACCGGGCCCTTTGATACGGGCTGTCAGGTCCGTATCAGGTCTGTATGACCAGTGTCGGAGTCTGGTCTGCATTGCCGGCAGTAAGTTGGGCCCATTTCCGGTGAGAGTTGGACTCTGCCAAGGCTGCCCTTTGTCACCGATTCTGTTCATTACTTTCATGGACAGAATTTCTAGGCGCAGCCGAGGTGTTGAGGGGATCCGTTTTGGTGGCCTTAGGATCACATCTCTGCTTTTTGGGGATGATGTGGTCCTGTTGGCTTCATCAGATCATGATCTGCGGCTCTCGCTGGAGTGGTACGCGGCCGAGTGTGAAGCGGCCAGGATGAGTGCCCCCAAATCTGAGGCCATGGTCTTGAGCCGGAAAAGGGTAAAGTGCCTTCTCCGGGTCAGGGGGGGTCGTCCTGCCTCAAGTGGAGGAGTTTAAGTATCTGGGGATCTTGTTCACAAATGAGGGAAGAAGGGACGGGAGATCGACAAGCAGATTGGGGCAGCGTCTGCTGTGAAACGGGCGCTGTACCGGTGGTGAAGTGAGAGCTCAGTCAAAAAGCGAAGCTCTCAATTTACCGGTCGATCTATGGTCGTGAGCTTTGGGTCATGACCGACAGAACGAGATCACGGATACAAGCGGCCAAAATGGGTTTCCTCCGCAGGGTGGCTGGGTTCTCCCTTAGAGATAGGGTGAGAAGCTCGGTAATTCGGGAGGGACTCAGAGTAGAGCCGCTGCTCCTCCACATCGAGAGGAGCCAGTTGAGGTGGCTCGGGCATCTGGTAAGCATGGCTCCTGGATGCCTCCCTAGTGAGGTGTTCTGGGCATGTCCCACCGGGAGGAGGCCCCGGGGAAGACCCAGGACATGCTGGAGGGACTATGTCTCTTGGCTGGCCTGGGAACGTCTTGGGGTTCCCCCAGAGGAGCTGGAAGAATTGGCTGGGAAGAGGGAAGTCTGGGCCTCCCTTCTGAAGCTGCTGCCCCCGTGACCCGACCCTTGATAAGCGGAAGAAAATGGATGTATGGATGGATGGATGGATGGATGGATAAAAACACATCTCTATCAATAAAAATAAATCCAACATTGAATTTATAAAGTGCATAGCTCTATTGCTCTCCCTCTTCCATCTGCTTTGGTCTCTTCTGGAACCTTTAAACGGTGCTCAGGCCTCCGGGGAATCTTTTAGCCTGAACACCCTGCAGAGGAAGAGACAAAGGTAAGCCACACCCACACAAAGCCTTCAAACATTTCAGTGCATTTCAAACAATCACAATACTTATATTATCCCTTTGTTTGTTGTATTTCAACAGGACACCATCAGTTCCAGCTGAGATGCCACTGCATAAAAACACACAATCAACAAAATACTTCAATCTGTTTGTATCCATTTCTTTTATCATTCAACATGCATTTCTTTTATCATTTAACACACATTTTAAGTGTTGTACAGCCAAGTAATGAAGACCTTCAATACAAACAGATTATTTCAGGTGGCTAAAATTTATGGTTCCCCGCTTTAACTGTGGGAAATAATGAATAACAATTTCCAAAATCACAAGATTTGTTGATGAGAGGAATAAACACAGTTAAAGACTTGCTGGTAACTTAATTTGTTCCTATGAAATTGAGGGGGAACAGATTATTGTTGGGATTTGAGTTTTCTGTGTAATAATGTTTGATTTTCTGTGTTTATTTAGATCTGAGTCCCTATGTCGCCCCGTCTGCTCCCTGATTGTCTCGTCTCGTTGATTACCCTTTGTGTATTTAAGCCCACCTGTTGTCCTGGCATCTTGTCGGGTCCTTGTCGTTCACTTAGTGTGTGTTATCAAGCGTCCAGCGTTAACTGTTGTTAACTGTCTTGGTAGAACTGTAAAGTCCTCAGTTCAGCAGCGTTACTTAGTCAGCCATCATAGTAGAACTGCTAGTCCTGTGTCGGCACCTGCTCTCGTTACCAGTCTGTTCCTGCTGCTATCGGTGCTGAGCCTCTGTGTATTTCTGCTCTGCTGTGCTGCCAGATTTTGGGACTGTGTGAGCCATCTTCATTATTAAACTTTCATTATTACTCTTACCTGGGTCCATGGTGTATATCTTTACCGCACCGCAACACCGCATCATGGCAGAAGGACCCGTCCACTCCAAGTTGAGGAACGCCCCTACTACCTACCTGGACCCAGCAAACTGGCGGGAGTTGCTGAGAGACATCCAATTCTATGCCGCCGAGTTGGCGAAACCGTACATTCCAGGCAGTCGCTGGTCTGCTTGGACAAGTGGATAACACAGTGGATCACACAGTTCGTCGCCTCCCACCTCCCGGCTTTGGAAGAAATACGTCGGGATGTGGAATGGGAATTTCAGACGGCGGCAGTGGTGCTGAGGGAAAAGACAGATCTCCCGAGACCAGCTGATTCCGTGTTCCCGTGTCTCAGCCCCATCAGCCTCAACACCTCGGTTTGACTCCCTTTCACCTGTTCTGGTTCCGGCTTCCACCACAGCCTGTCCACGTCCAGCTGCCAACCCGCTTCCAGCTATGGTTCCCATGGCCATGGGATTCCAGGTGGTTAAGTTGCCGCGTAGTTATTAAGTGGCATGGTTGATGGCATGACCCGCCCAGGTAGGGGGATTCTCTGTGCCGCCCCCTGAGTCTGCTGCTGCACCGCCCCCTGAGTTTCCTGAGACCCCACGTCCTGAGACTGCAGCTAAGACTCCGCCTCCCAGGCTCCTCCCGAGTCTGTCTCCTAGTGCTCCTCCCAAGACGCCGTCTCCCAGTGCACCTCCTGAGTATCCGAATTCCTACTGCTTTTCCTGAGTCTCCGCCTCCTAGTATTCCTCCTGAGTCTCGGCCTCCTAGTGCTTCCCCCGAGACTTTGCCCCCTAGTGCTCCTTCAGGGACTCCTCCTCCCAGAGCTCCCCCAGAGACCAGTGCTAGGCCCAAGCGGCCCCTATGTTATCTCCTGAGGTCCCAGCGGCCCCTTCGTCACCTCTCGAGGCTCCAGCAGCACCTTCGCCGCCTACAGAGGCCCCAGCGTTCCCTTCTTCGCCTCCCAAGGTTCCTGAGGCCCCTTTGTCGCCTCCCGAGCCACAAGCTCCCTTTCAGTAGATGCCCACCAAGGCCCAAGTGCCTCCGACGTTGATTCCCCCTGTCTCACTACCAGCCCCCAGATCTTCCTCAGAGGGTCCGTTTCATGTGCCATGGCCACCCCCAGCTGGCCATGGCACATGACCAGCTGGTCATGTGCCATGACCAGCTGGTCATGCCATGACCAGCATAAGACATGGCATAAGACATGCCATGTCTTATGGTCATGGCGCATAAGAAACTTGACTGTGTCAAGTTTCTTATGCGTCGTTGCAGGCCCCCAGACTGTCACGGCAGGTCCGTCCTGACCGTGTTCTTGTTTTGTTTTTGACTGAGCTACTGTCTTTCACCTAGTGTTCTTCCGCCCACCCTTAGTTTTTTGTTTATTCTCTGGACTCTAGCCCCCCGTCCGGCACCCCTCCGCCCAACCTAGTTTTTTTTTTTACACTATGGGCGTCTGGAAGGCGCCCTTCGGTGGGGGTGAGGGTACTGTCGGGATTTGACTTTTCTGTGTAATTATATTAGGTTTTCTGTGTTTATTTAGATCTGTGTTTCCTGTGTGTCCCTGTGTCTGTTCCCTGATTGTTCCCAGGTGTGTCTCGTCTTGTTGATTACCCTCCATGTATTTAAGCCCACATCTTGTCCTGGTCTTTTGTCGGGTCCTTGTCGTTCGCATAGTGTGTGTTATCAAGCATCCAGTGATAGCTGTCTCAGTAGAACTGTAAAGTCCTGAATTCAATGTTACTTAGTCAGCCGTCGTAGTAGAAGTGCTAGTCCTGTCTCAGCACCTGCTCTCATTACCAGTCTGTTACTGCTGCTATCGGTGCTGAGCTTCTGTGTGTTTTCGCTCCTCCGTGTTGCCAGATTTTGGGACTGTGCAAGCCATCTTTATTATTAAACTTTCATTATTACTCTTACCTGGGTCCATGGCGTATATCCTCACTGCACCTTAACACTGCATCATGACAATTATTTCAAGCAGCTAAAATATATGGTTCCCTCGTCGTAACTTTGGCAAAAATTGAGAGGAATAAGCACCGTTAAAGACTTGTAGGTAAATTAATTTGTTCTTATGAGATGGAGGGGGAACAGATTATTTCAGGTAGCTGAAATATCTCTCCGCCCCCCTAATTGCTTTGGCAAATAAAGAGCAACCGTTTCCAAATTATGTGTGAAAGTATGTTTGAACCACTAAAATTTAGCAACTAGAAATTTCTTTTATCCAGTAATCTAGAAGGGGATTTCAATCTGTAGAGACTCACACAGAGAGAGAAACAGCAGTTAGACAATTTTATTGGACAGAGAATATGGCGCTCTGACACCGGCGGAAGATGTGTGCTGAGAATCGCAGCGAGCTTGAATGATTGGCTCGAATGACGCTCAGGTAGGTCTTCCCCCGGGCCCAGTCACTGGTGGTGGAGCGGAGCTTGGAGAGAGGAGTCTTGAGGGGTCCTGGAGGCGTCTGGGAGACTGGTGGTGGAAACGGGGAGGAGGTGGGTTGAAACACAGCTGAAGCGGGTGGATCCGTGGTTGCTTCACCTTTTTGAAGGAGCTCTTGCCAGTTGATTGGATCGAGGTAGAGAGGTGGTGCGTCCTGATTGGCTGGGGTGAAGGCATGGTGATAGGTGATGTAGGAAGAGTCTTACAGGTTGAATTTTCGCCTAGGGCTTCATTTTCCAGAAAGCATACACTCTCATCTTTCTCATCTAATATTCATTCGGGTCACTTTTGTTGTAAACCTTCTCGCAGAAGAGTGTACTGAAAATCACCATGTTAGTTGAAATACTGCTAGTGGTAAAACATTCCTTTCTCAGCTGGATGAATCTCACCCAAGGCTTAAATAAGTTTTTTTCTGTTGTTTATGCACATAAACAAGTTTTTTTATTTAATTATTGGCTCTAGTGGTCTTTTTATGTTTTTTTGATAGTTAATTGACAGGAAAGTTGGTAATGAGAGATTGGGAAAGACATGCGGCAAAGGTTGCTAGGCCAGGAATTGAACCTGCAACAGCCGTGTTGAGGACTAAGGTCTCCATACATGGGTTGTACTTAACCCCTGCGCCACCACAGCACACCCACATAAACAAGTTTTAATCACATCTGAGCAAACAAAACCTCCTAGAGTTCTGTTCCTTTTCAGACCACAGCCGTTGAGCTCAGTTTTCCACCAGTTACGTCACGCAAATGCACAATTTATCTAGGAGAGCTTTTTTGTTGATTTGACACTTTAAAACATTTGCTAGCTAATTAAAGACCAAATACAGCAACCAGGTTTACAATTTGACCTGAGAAAATAAAATATTTTCCTACTATTCAAAAGGACCTTTAATATGGACTTTAAAAATTCTAGCTTGACTGTGTCAAGTTTCTTTATTGAATATTTTCATTAAAGTAACCATCACTATCTGGGCTTTTGTTATTCTTTATGGTTCTTTAGCAAAATTTAGTTGTTTTAGACAGATAGGAGTAATGAGATGTATTTTGTCTACTTTTCCAATTGATCCATAGTGGTTATGAAAGTTGGAATTTTAAAAAAGACTTATCTTTGTGAAATAATAAACATTTAATAAAGATAGAAAGACGCTCTCTGTTTTGTAATATGTGGGTTAATATTAGCCACATATTAGTGATGAGTTATTTTAGCTGAATAAATGTACTATTGCCAGGATGAATTTGCATCAAAATTAAAAATAATTACAATCGTGATATTGCATTTAATCAATGGTGATTCCGTTTTATTATATTAAACTCTAGTCTCAATATCAGTTTGCTTTCTTACATTTGTTTACTCCAGCAAAGTCTTTTTTACCTCCCTTTCTTCTACCTCTATCCACCTAATAATTTATTCATCATGGAACAAAAAAGAAAAGCGTATTGGATAACTCAAACTAAATATTTAATTTGGGATCTAGTAGCAGCATGGAATGACCTGTTAACCTTTCTCCTTTTTCTAACTAATTCTAATTACAAGTTTCTTGTATTCTTTATTGTTTGAATGCTGGTTTACTTATATGTTGTGGTTACTTGCTTCATAAATTTTTTGGGGAATTAAGGTTTATGTTTGAAATTTTGCAGAGGAATAAAACAGGATGACGTGACCAACCCATGACCAACCTGAATGTGTCACCTGAGCTTACTTTTAGTGACTTTGCTGATGCATTTCACCTACTCTGCCCTTCATGTGCATGTTCTTCTGTGACTCTTTAAGATTAAACTACCTTCAGGTAATAACCAAAAACTATGGAAAATTTTTGGCTGTATCAGGTAGAAAAGCACGAGGAAGAACAAGCCAAGCAGAAGGAACAGACTGACCAGTGTGCTCAAAGTGAGGTGAGGATAGTCTGAGTTTTTTGTTTAGGTTTTCCTGTTGCGTGGTGATTCTTTATATCCTACTGTGTGGAGTGGGACATTCTGAAATAGCTAAAGAATTTAGATGTTCAACTCCACTTTAACAGCTTAACTCCTTAAATTATTTATTTCTTACTCACTGTAAGGTGCTAAATTATGATTTCTGGATTTATTTCTTGTGTTGTCCTTCGCACATTAATTACAGTTTTTTTGTGAAAAAAATAAATAGAAAAATATATCTTTTGGATAAACCAGATAAAGAGGCCTTTGGCAGAAAAGCTATAACGTTATAAGTTTGAATTCAGAACTTAACAATCAGCATTAAAGTCAAAAGAGCAATGATCTAATATATTTATGTTAATTAGTTAAGTTCAGCCATGTTAAATAATTATATTTAAAGGCACTTTTCACACACAAAATAGTTCAATTCATATTCAATTGTACAGAATTCTCTACAGTAACTAAATTAAATTATATTAAATTCAGTTTATTTATATAGCGCCAATTCACAACAGATGTTGTCTCAAGGCACAAAATTCAATCACACATACATTCCAATTGATCCCAGTTATCATACAGAGCAGTATGCTCTATTAATTATTAAAAGTAGATTAAAAAGTTTATTCCTAAGGAAACCCAGAAGATTGCATCAAGTCATTGGCTTGCAGCATTTGCTCCTCCTGTAAGAGCACATAGTGCAAAGGTTGAGTTATGTCATTGACTTTACAGCAGTCCCTCATACAGAGCAGGCAGTTGAAGTCAATCAGACTCATTTCAGCAAAATCTACTAAAATATATTCTGATATCTAATACAATGAAGTTAAATCCAACTACAATCAAATTCAGATGATACAATAAAGCCACTGGTTGGTAAAAAAAAAATAATTATTTGATTTTTTCTTTTTTATCTCAAGTATGTATTAAATATTATTCTTTTTAAACGTTGACAGGCTAGTCAATGCAAGACCAGCCTACATTATCAGTAGTTGATGTATGGTGATAACAATATGTTAATGACAACAAACTATGATAAATGAAAACTAAGAAGAAACTGCAGGTCTTGTCTCAACAGTGGTCGGGTTTACACTTAGGTAAGGTTGATACATGAAGCCTCGGCGTAAATTCAAGCTGGAATACTATTCATCTCACCTACCAGCTAATCATGCTCCTCCTTCGTGGTCTATTGGTGTCGGTCTTCTCCTTATCTCCTCCAATCATTAGGCTTCTCTTCCTTCATAAAGTCTGGTTTTCTACTTGCTCCACGGTCAATCTTTAACCCACCTGCACCTTCACATTCAACTCTCGACTTCTTCAGTATCTCTTCAGTCCTTCGGCATCCACCAGTGTCTGGAGGAAGACATTTCTAATCCTTCTTCACAGCAGCTCATCCTCTCTGATGGCGGTTACAAACGCCATGTCCTCTGTTGGAGTTTGAGCACCAAAGATTATTACTTGCTAAATAAAATTTCTAATAACTATTTTCTCTGTGTGTGAGTCTTTCCATTGTAAAAGTTGAAGATAGAAGATCCATAAATGTTTCTTGGAGAAATTAATTTAGCCAGTCACTTAATTAAGAGAAAAAATATTCAAAAAACAATCCAATTTGACACGACCAACACACAAAGGCAAAGTTTAGTTGACAATCGGAGTGTGGTCAGCATTTGTTTAAATCCCTCTACTGTGGTATGCTAAAATAAAATCCAACACAGACCCTCACAGGTTTAGCTAAATGTTACGGAGCATGGGGAATTTTTTTTCTTTTGCATTCCCTCGCAATAATCTACTGATCAGTTCATGCGGCATAATTGATACTATAAGCCTTTTTTACGGTGGCCGCCGTCTTTATGCTTTAATACAAGCTTATAAGGTTTTTCCATGGACTATTGAGTTATTATCGCGGGTAATAAGTCATCTGATTGTGTCTCTATTGTGTTCGTGTCTGAATGGTTTAAAGGGCTGCTTTCAGTGCCGTTCCATCTGAGCCTCAATAGACAAAAACATGCAGTAAATAAATTGATTTTCAATCAGTTTTTTGCACCAAAGTGTTAATAATAATAAACACATTTTCACTGAGGCTCTGTAAGAGCCATATGAATGAAATAAGTAATTATTGATATAACAGGAGCAGCGGCTTTGACACCTGTTGGTGTGGCAGTGATGTGGCAGTGACGTCATCAAGTATGAATGGGAAGGTGACGCTGCTGGCTCTGTGTGTATGAGGAAGCGGGTGAAAGTTTGGAGCATGATAATAAAAAATTAAATAAATCGATAATTGTGACAGAACAAAGAGGTTTGGAGTTGATTGATACACGGACAGATGAGATTCTCTGAGTTAACCCAGTGCGGCCGTCTACCACCATTAGTTTGCTATGTTTTATAATAATAAAATGTGTTTATTATTATTAACGCTTTGGTGCAAAAAACTGATTGAAAATTGATTTATTTACTGCATGTTTATATATGTTAAGGCTAAGATGGAAGGACACTGAAAGCAACACTTTAAACCATTCAGACTATGAACACAATAGAGACACAATCAGATGACTTATTACCCCGCGATAATAACTCAATAGTCCATGGAAAAACCTTATAAGGTTGTATTAAAGCAGAAAGTACGGCTTCCACCGTAAAAAAGGCTTACAGTGTCAATTATGCCACATGAACTGATCAGTAGATTATTGAGGGAACGCAAAAGTTTTGCGAGGATTAGGGTTAGGTAGGATTTCTCTTAACTTTATGTATGATTAAGAAAAAGAGGAACTTTAGGTTCCACAAATATGCACTTTTGTCACAATTTTTGTTGATCCATCTCTGTAATATAATAAGATATAATCTCTCTGGGATTAAATTTTTCCTTCTCCTCTAACATTAAACCTAAGACAACTTTCTTGTTCTGTCTCTGCAGTCCCCTGGCTCAGGCTCTTCTTCCCCTCCAGGAGCTGGGTCATCCAGCAAGCTTCTGTCACAGGATGAAAGCTTTCGAGGTTCTCTGTCTCAAAAAGAGGTTGATTCTGTATATAACTATTTTGGTATAATATTCACTTTTTATTCAGTTGACAAAGTAACAGTAGAAACATTACTCTTGTTTTAACTGTTTTTCTTCACAGTCCAGGAAAAGGCTTACTTCCTTCCCCACATATGTAGAAGGTGAGCATGAGTGATTTCATCTCAGGAGACATGGGACAAGGTTTTAAACAACTGAAATGAAACACATCGATAAGGTGAAAAATTAATGCTGTTTGTAATAATGTGGATAAGTTATTAATTCAACTCATTTTAAGTTATGGTGCTTTTACACCCGAGTTGTTTAAAACAAACTCTCCCTCTTTGGTCTAGTTCATTTGTGTAGTTGTGAACACAGCAATTTTACTATAGGGTGTACCTGAAACCATTCAAAGGAGTTAGTGTCTGGTTCCAAATGATCTCTAGAATGATTCATTTTTGGTGCGAATGTCATCCAACCTCGATCCAGAACAGCTGTACACTACAAGCTTAAGCTAAGCGCCATCCCACGTTTTGGGATGCGCTGGAATCAACAAATTTATAAACAGCCATGTGTTTCTTTGTAAAGGATAAAACCACATGAAACTTTCAAGACATCTTCTCAAAATCATTTGGTATTCTATACAGATCATTTTACCAGAAATGGTACTGGGAAACACACAATTGATGTGATTATATCCAAGATTGCAACATAGAATCTATTTCTGTATTTACATTTGGTTCTCCCACTCTGGACTCTAATGACCAATAAACAGATTGAGCGTTCTTACGTGATTTTGGTTGGCTTGAAGCTTTCCTGTCAAAAAGGAAAATTTCAAGCCACTAGAAACAATTTAGAGTCAGAAAACCTGATTGACTGTTTCTTGCCAAAATCCCCAGACTGACCGATGGTGTTTCAAGTTAGATCCAAGTTATGCAGCAATGGTGCTTTACAGTTTACAGTTTTGCTGTGATTTGGCATATCAGACAGTGGATCCTTTAGCATCTTTGACATCTGGATCACTGAAGCTCTAATTAAAAAACATTTTGCAGATGATGGAAGGTAAATGGATGGTATTCATCCTTTATTTACTGTTTTTAAAAGATTTTGGAGAAAAGTTTTGTTTTCCTTCTTGGGGGGCTTAAACAATATTAGGCTGCATAATGGCACAGTGTTTTAATCTTGAGGAGGGGTCTTTCTGCATGGAGTTTGCATGTTCTCTCCAGGTACTCCAGCTCTTTTGCCTAACTGTTAGGTTAATTGGTCTTAAGAGTGCCCTTAGGTTTGGTGTGCATGGTAACTTTTAAATGACTTTAATCCTTATGGGGAAATGTAGCACATTGACTAGTGATGTGGTGAGACTAATAAACAGACTGAATCTCTGTCTACAGTGCCTGGCCCCTGTGATCCAGAGGACCTAATTGATGGGATCATCTTTGCAGCTAACTGTCTTGGATCCACACAGATGTTATCAGAGAAGACACCATCGAAGAACATTCGCATGATCCAAGCACAGGAAGCAGTTAATCGCATCAAGGTAAACACTTAAAAGGAATCCCACAGAATGAACATGAATGAGCCTTTAGGTAATGAGAATCACATGTTGACCTAAATGTCTATATGCCTGTGGCTGACAGTTTTGTTGTTCTGTCAGTCAATCCCCCACCTCTAACCCCTAGATCAAGACCTCCAAACAAAATGTTCTAGGGGACTGGGGCTGAGGTGGGGACAAAGGCAGGGGTGAAAGTAAGCTGGTACGGTCCAGTACTACATTCCGGTAAATATTCTGAGCCGATACGCAGTGCCAGGAAAACGGCTGCAATAAGGCCGTCATTCAGAACAGCTGCACTTTGAGTCAAAGTAGATATACGATCAGTCTAAAACACGAGTTAATATGTCTATTAATATATTTTTTCTCATTCCTTGTCGTTTCTGAACTGTTGTGTGCAGAGTTTCTACCCCTCCAACAGTCTCCCTCTCTCTCCTCCATCTCCCTCCTGGAGCTCGTAGCTTTTGTCAGCGCCCTTCAAACCGTTCTCCTCTATATTTAACATCTCTTCTTATTACAAAATGTCCCATTTAAAAACAAACGGAGAGTATCTAGTTGTGTTTCATGCAGGGGTGCATGAAACACAACTTGCATGAAAAGTGATGACAGTTCTAGAAGGGCCCTGACCAACAGGGGGCCCTCCACAATTTAATTATTTTTTTGTTTAACAAATATGGAGAAAACATTTTTTTATTAAAGTTATTTACTGCAGCTTGAAGCTTAAGCTGGATTGCTTTATGTGTAGTTCCACATTGTTTTTGACTGTTGCTCATGGGGAGAGACATTTCAGTATCTAAAACTAAGAAAAAGTTTAAGCAACCTACTTGCTTACTGGATGTGGACTGTTGGATGTTAAATTCATGAGCAGTAAATATTGTGTTAATATTATTAATATTAATATATAATATTGTGCATTGAACCAAAGAAAGCAAGGCAGATGCAAGCCTTTAAAATTGTTACGCTTTTTATGGGTCAAATAGATTCAAAAAATTGTAACAGCAGCTGCGCAGGGGGGCCCAAACACATTTTTTGTCAGAGGTCCCAAGATTTCTTGCAGCACCCCTGGTTTCATGTTTTCTCAATTAAAAACACAGCAAACCTCGAAAACTACTGCTTATTAACTTGACTGTAGTTTTCACAATGATAGTGCATGGCACGTCTTTCTCTAAAAGACAATTGCTGTTTTTGGGCTTGGAAATAAGCAGACAGACCCCAGAATTTGTCTGACATCCAGTTAGTTTTAGTCAGACTCTCCTTGTCCATCATTTCCCAGATGATCCGTCCTGCTGTGTCTTTGTTAATGTTAATATATAACCTCTGAATGACGTCGAGCTTCGCGTTGCGCTCCAGAAAACTGCAAACTTCGAGACTATTATGAACAGCGCAATAAACGTGAAAACAGCCACGAATGAACGTGTTCGTAAAGTTGTGCAACTTAAAGCCATTATAATTATTAATATTAAGATAAGTGTCACAAATCTGTGCAGCGGCCATCTGAGTTGTGGAGCGGCAGCAGGAGCTCTGACACCAAACGCAAAGCTGTAACCTGGAGGGTGGGGTGGGGGAGGGGGGGTAAAATCCTGTTTATAGTTTTCCAGACAATACTGGAACACAAATAACTAAAGATTTTTTTTTGTACTGTTGTAACCATTAAACAATCTCCCCTTCAGTTCAACCATATAAGTGGAGACACATTGTTGATGTTACCATTATAAAATAACTTGTAATTAAGTATTGGCAAAGATCAATGTAATATTCACAGGTGGTGTGGTTTGGTGAAGTGAGAAGCAGGACGCAGGCAGACCCAGGTTGAAGTGATGAATGATTTAATGAAAGTCCAACAGAGGAAAAAAATTTTTTATGAAAGTCCAACAGAGGCGTCACAGGGAAACAGACTGATGACATTACACGACGAGGATCCAACAAGAGACAAAGGAGGGTAATCAAAGAAACGAGACACAGCTGGGAACAATCAACAGGGGTCGCTCTTTTTCTTTTATTTCTTGTGGGAGAAACAAAGTAAGAAGAGCTGGGAGGGAGCAGCAACTCTGACGGAGCGTGGTTCGGTCACGAGAAGCTAAGAAGTGGAAGAGCGGTTTAAAGGCATAATCTGGACTGTGAGTGGACTAAGATGGCTAGTAGTAGTGGAGGGTGCTCAGAGGATGAAGGAATGGAAACAAGTTGGTCGGTGGTAGAAAATAAGAAAGGGGGAGGAGGAAAAGATAAGGGCAAGAAAGGGATAAATACAGGAAAAAGATCTCTCGAAGAGGAGGAGGAAAACGTCGAGACACGAAAGAAAGTAATGATGGAGGAGTTCAAGGTAATTTTGAAATTCAGAGCTGGACAGGATTTGACAGGAGTGAGTCCAATCACGCTATCTATTGGTTTAAAGAAAGTAATTGGAGATGTGGGATTAGCTAAAGTGCTAAGAGATGGAAGCCTGTTGATCATCTGTAAAAATGCTGAACAAAAGAACAAAGCGTTAAAAATACAGTCGATTTGTAAAAGAGAAATAATGGAGAGGAAAATATTGGGAGAAGAGAGAGGAATAAAAGGGGTAATATCAGGGATTCCATTAGGAGAAAACTTGGATGAGTTAAAGAAAATCATAAAAGGAGGAGAAGTGACAAATATCAGACGACTGCAGGCTTTTAGAAATGGAGAAAGAGTGGATAGCACTTCTGTGCTATTAGAGTTTAAAGGAAAAGAAAAACCAGATAAAATAATGATTGGATATTTGAGTTTCAGTGTTAGGAATTATATTCCTCCACCGATGAGATGCTACAAGTGTCAGAGATATGGACATACAGCAAAAGTATGTAATGGGAAGCAAAGATGTGGTAGGTGTGGAGGAGAACATTCTTATGGGGAGTGTGGAGAGAAGCCGATAAGATGTTGCAACTGTGGAGGAGATCATACTGCAGCATATGCAGGGTGTATGGTGAGGAAAGAAGCAGCAGAAATTCAAAAACTAAAAACAGAGAAGAGAATGTCATATGCAGAAGCAGTAAAGGAGGTGAAAAGTGCAGGGGTAAATCAAAGAGCAAAAGTAGAAAAGAAGATGATAGATAAAGGTCAAAATAATGTCACGCTAGAAAGACTGATCCCGTTCTTAGCCTACATTATAAATTGTTCAGAACAAGCGAGGACTAAAACTGAAAAAATTAAAATAATAGTGAAAGCAGCAGTAAGATTCTTTAATGTCACGGATTTATCATGGGAAAGAATTCAGGAGGAACTCAGACAAGGAGAGGGATCAGGTGAAAATGAAGCAAATCAAATAGTCATATAATTTTAATATTGTAATGGAATGCTAGAAGTCTAATTGCTAATGGTCAAGAGTTTAAAGGTTTTATTAATAGATTAAAGGAGAAACCAGATGTAATTTGTATTCAAGAAACTTGGTTAAAACAAACATTACAGTTTAGTATTATTGGGTATTCAACTATAAGAAGAGACAGAGGAAATGGAAATGGAGGAGGATGTGCTATATGTATAAAAGAAAAGATAAAATTTATTAAGATACAATTGGACACGGAATTAGAGATTCATGGAATTAAAATGTGGACAAAAAGTGGAAGTATAGAAATTATAAATTATTATAATCCTTGTAAGAAAATAGATAAAGCAAAGATAGAAAATATAATTAAACACAGGGGAGAGAAGCTAATATGGTGTGGGGATTTTAACGCACACAGCACTTTATGGGGTGAGAAAGATGATTATAATGGGGGAATTTTAGAAGAAATAATTGAGGAAAAAGAACTGGTAGTATTAAATAATGGGGAAGGAACTCGGTTGGATATGATTAGTGGTAAGGAATCTGCCATTGATCTCACCCTAGTATCACAAGGAATGGCAGATAGTTTTATTGGAAAATAAATAAAAATAGTACAATAAGCAGTGATCATTATCCAATATTTACTGAAGTTGAGATAGATACGGAAAAAGAACAGGTGAATAGTCAAGGAAGATGGAGGTTTAAAGATGCTGATTGGAGGAAATATAAAGATATAAGTGAAAATAGATTGATAAATATAGATATAAATAAATCAATAAACGAATTAAATTTAGAAGTTAGTAAGAGTATTATTGAAGTAGCAAAAGAAGCAATCCCAAAAGGTAAAGGGATTAAAAAGAAAAGAATAGTCCCTTGGTGGAATATAGAATGTACAAAGGCAATTAAAGCAAGGAATAAGGCTTTTAAAACACTTAAAAAAGATGCCAGTTTCCAAAACCTAATTAGTTATAAGAGGAAACAAGCAGAAGTCAGGAGGAAAATTAGAAATGCGAAAAAGTTTTATTGGAGTAAATATTGTGAATCATTAGGAAATACTACAGCATTAGATAGAGTATGGAATACAATTAAGAAAATGTCAGGAAAGTCAAAGGAATACAATTTTTCAATACTGAAAAATAATGGAAATATGATTATAGAAGATAAAGATAAGGTAGAATTATTAGTAAAAGTTTTAGCTAAAGTGCATAGTAATGAAAATCTTAGTAAAAAAGAGAAAGAAGGAAGAGAATTAACGATGAGAAAATATAATGGAAGGATAAATGAGGAAATGGTTGATAATGATACTATAAATATGAAGTTTTCAATGACAGAGTTAAATAAAACATTAAAGAATACAAAAAATTCAACACCAGGGGAGGACCAAATAAATTATGTTATGCTTAAAAACTTGAGTGAAAGGAGTAAATTAGTTTTACTAAAATTATATAATAAAATATGGGAAGAAGGAACTTTGCCAGATAAGTGGAAAGAATCAATTATTATTCCTATCTGTAAACCAGGTAAGGATCCTCAGTTAACTGAAAGTTACAGGCCAATAGCTTTAACATCTTGTATCGGGAAAGTAATGGAGAGGATGGTGAATAATAGATTAATGTACTTCTTAGAATCGAGAGAAAAAATAAAATCATATCAATATGGCTTCAGGAAAGGAAGAAGTACAACAGATCCTATGGTACAGCTTGAACATGAAATCAGAAAAGCACAGGTGAATAAAGAAGTTTTAATGGCAGTGTTCTTGGATATTGAGAAGGCATATGACATGTTATGGAAGGAAGGTTTACTGATTAGAATTAGACAAATAGGGTTAAGAGGTAAAATTTATAATTGGATTAAAGATTTTTTAACTGATAGAAGTATAAGAGTTAAAATAGGAAATGAAGTAAGTTCAAAATATTTAACTGAAAATGGCACTCCTCAAGGTAGTATTATAAGTCCAATGTTATTTATAATAATGATTAATGATATTTTTAGTAAAATCGAAGGTAAGTTTGGAATGACTTTATATGCGGATGATGGTCTTATTTGGAAACGGGGAAGAAATATAAAATGTATAAATTATAAAATGCAAGAAGCGTTAGGTAAAGTAGAAGATTGGGCGCTAGAGTGGGGATTTCGAATTTCAAGTTCAAAGTCTAAATTTGTTAACTTCACTAAGAGGAAGGTAGGTGCTAATATAAAATTAAAAATGTATGATAAGGAAGTAGAAAGGGTAGATAAATTCAAATATTTAGGTTTATGGTTCGATAAAACGCTTACATGGAAAATACATATTAGTAAAATAATAGAGAGAAGTAAAAAAATATTAAATATCATGAAGTGTTTAAGAGGCAAAGAATGGGGAGCAGGTAGGAAAACTTTGAAAATATTATATATTGGACTTATTAGATCGGTAATAGATTATGGATGTGTGGTATATAATTCTGCCTCAAGTAACTTATTAAAAGAGATAGATAAAATACAGTATCAAGCGTTAAGAATTTGCTGTGGGGCAATGAAGACGACACCAGTGTCAGCACTACAGGTAGAAATGGGGGAAATGCCATTGGAGTTAAGAAGGAAACAATTAGGAGTAGGGTTTTGGGCAAACGTAAAAGGGCATAAAAGAAATTATCCTATAAATAATATATTACAACCATGCCAAGAAAGTGTTAAGAATGTAAATGTAAATAGTTTTGGATGGCTAATAAATAAGGAAATAAAGGAAATAGGATTAAATCAATGTTTAATTAGCCCGGTGGTGGATTTTTCATGTAATCTGCCTTGGATACAAAAAGAGATGAAAGTTGATTTAACATTGTTGGAAGAAGGAAAACAAACGGTAGAAGGAGAGGTGGAAAGATACATAAGAAGGGTATATGGAGAATACTTACAAATATACACAGATGCATCAAAAATGATAAATGATAGAGTAGGAATAGCATTTATAATTCCAGATTTAAACATTATGGAAAATAAAAGGTTAACGGATAGTTTGAATGTATACACAGGAGAGTTACTGGCTATTTCAATGGCGTTAAAATGGAGTGAAAAATTAAGCGAAAAGAAAGTGTTAATTTGTTCTGATTCAAGTAGTGCATTAATAAGTATTATGGAACAAGAGTCGGAAGCAAGACAAGACATTCTGATAGATATAAATAAATCAATACATAAAATGGGAAAAAATGGATCTACTGTTAAATTTATTTGGATTCCGGCTCATACCGGAATAGTTGGAAATGAATTAGCAGATACATTTGCAAAGAGTGCGAGTAAGAGAAATGAAATTGAATTGGAAGTTAAGTATAGTAAAAATTAGATAAGGAGTATAAGTAAAATATATTACAAGAAGAAGTGGCAGGAACAATGGGAGGGTGAAAAGAAAGCAAGGTTTTATTATAATATTCAAAAAAAAGTGGGGGAGTGTAGAAAAGAAAATAGGAATAAACAAGAGGAAGATATTATATCTAGGTTAAGATTTGGACATGTAGGGTTAAATAGTACTTTGAAAATAATAAATAAACATAGTACGGGGTTATGTAATTTTTGTGGAAAGCTGGAAACAGTTATACATATTTTTATGGAATGTAATAAATATAATCTAGAAAGAGAGGAATTAGTAGAAGAGTTAAATAGGAATAAAGTTAAATTAAATATTAGAGATCTGCTACAAAAATCATCTGGAGATGTGGTTTTTAATTCCGTGTTTAGGTTTCTTAGAAAAACAGGTCTAATAGGGAGACTATAGGGATTAGACATCTGGTTCATACTCCAGTCCAGAAGGTGGCGGTAATGTACCTGAAAGTTGTTTGCCAACCGCCATAAAACAAAAAGAAGAAGAAGAAGAACAACAACAACAACAACAACAATCAACAGGGAAGACAGAGACTCACAGGGGAACAGACTAATAAACACAGAAAAACCTCAAAATTAACACGGAAAACTCAAATCCTAACAGTACCCCCACTTCAAGGGCAGCTACCAGATGCCCCTAAATAACTAAAAATACAACGAAAAACGACCCAACAGGGTGGGCGGAGGGGCGAAAGAAGGAGGGCTCGAGTCCAACGAAAAACAGAATAACGAGCCCAACGGAAACAAAAAACGGTCCAGGCGGAGCCTGCAGAAAACAGTCCAGCGTGCATCGTCGGCGCAGGAAGCGGAGTCCCGGAGGCTCTGGATGGCCGGCAGGAAGGCAGGCTGGAGGCTCGGACGGAGCACAGGGAAGCTGAGGCTCGTCCCAAAACTCGGGGGCGCTGCTCACCAGCAGCGGGCACGGGGAACTCGGGAGGCGGAGATTGAGGTGCGCGCCGCCTCGCCAGCCGCGATCCCCACAGCAGAGCTCCGCCACAAAACTCCTCTAACGAGATCGCTCCGAAACACCGCCAAGGGCTCCACCGTCTATTCTGGGCCCGCATCTTACATCCCTCAAGTTTGACAGTGGTCCATGACAGTGGTCGGATCCTACTGTCATGATCTGGTGGTTTGGTGGTGAGGTAGGACGCAGGCAGACCTAACTAAGTTACTTTTTCAAGGAGTAATCAGTAATCCGATTAAAGTTACTTTTTCAAAGCAACTATGCCATCACTGTTTATTACTTTAAACCCCAAACAGCAGAATATTTGTTTCACATTGTGAAGTGCTTCCACTGTCTGCGTTATTTATACAGGTAGGTTATAATACAGTACAATATTTATGAGATAGACAGACATCATGTCGTGACTATGTTGTCTTTGATTGGGTTAACTGTTAGTGATCAGCAGCGAGCTGCTGGCGGATGTTTAGCTTAACATGGAGCAGAAAGCTGACGTCGTTTGTCCCTACATCCATTAGGTGGCGCAGGTTGCTACAAATGATGATAGCCACACAGGCACAGAAGGAAACAAACACTCCCAGTACAACACTTTCATCCTATTGGCTGAGAGGTTGCTATGCGACTGTGCCAAAAACCAGTTCCATGTTTCATAAGAGAGTCCGAGCAGAGACCAAGTCTGAGCGCCAGGAGAAGTTTTGAGTACAACAAGCATTACAAGTTTTGAGAAGAAAGACATGAAATCCTGTTTTCAAAATAAAAATGTAAGCAAAAGTATTGTAATGAAGCCAACACACCACCAGCAGAACTAAAACACAGAATCGTTACAGTATAAACACTTTGAGAACAAAAGGAATAAAATCCTGTTTTCAGATTGAAAATGTGTGCTCTTGAATTATGGCAGGAAAATTCCACCAAGTGAACAAGAGAGCTTTGCAAGCGAAGATTTGCTCCGAGCCTCTGCTGAGTCTCTACTGAGTCTCTACTCTACTCAGTGTGAGCGCACTTTAACCTAACTTTAGTACTACCAGGCGGTTTGTACCACTGTTGACGGTTGTGAGCGGTTGTGAATAGAAGTTACTGCAGAACCTCAACTACTAACTAGAAAAATTGCTGTTCCTAGAGAAACAGCTGTGAGAATGCATATTTGCAGAATGATTGATGCAGAAATGCAAGAAACATGAGAACAAACAATAAGTAGAAAAAGCAGAAGAAAGCTACAGTCATACATTGTCAAAATATTTTGCTTAGTAATGAAATTTAGCAAAGGTATAGCAGAATTCAGAAGAAGAAGCAGAAGTTTGTGTGCAACTTGAATTATTTGAAAAAGTCAAAAAGTGAAACAGAGCTTAATAAATAGCATAATTAGCACAGGAAGTGGAAATTAGTACAAAACCAGACATATTTGAAACCGTTGAACAGTGAAACATAGCAAAAAGCATAAATTAGCAGAAGCAGAAATTAGTACAGAACCAGAAATATTTGAAAAAGTGAAACATAGCAAAACAAATAGCATAAAGGAGCAAAAGAACCATATTTGCAGAATAAATGATGGAGAAATGCAAGAAACACAAAGAAAAAAGTGAAGATTGCTACAGTCATACATTGTAGAAAACCTTTGCTCAGTAATGAAATTTAGCAAAGGTATAACAGAATTCAGCAGAAGAAGCAGATGTTTTTGTGCAACTGAATGATTTCAAAAAGTCAAAAAGTGAAACAGAGCTTAAGAAATAGCATAATTATCACAGGAAGTGGAAATTGGTTCAAAACCAGAAATATTTGAAAAAGTTGAACAGTGAAACATAGCAAAAAGCATAAATTAGCAGAAGCAGAAATTAGTACAAAACCAGAAATATTTGAAGAAGTGAAACATAGCAAAACAAATAGCATAAAGGAGCAAAAGAAGCAGAACATTTTTATATTTGAATCGACCGAAAAATGTGAGCAGATTCGGCTCATAGCATTTGGAGCTCACAAAATATCACATAAACGTAAGTGAAAATACTGTACCAACAATTTGGACCGCAGCAAAAGCCAAACATGCCACAATTAAATAAATCAAAATGTCCCAAAAGCATCAGCGGACTGGCATAGGGGGTACCAAGAGACTCCTGCTAGATTCCAGCACAGAGATTTGCAGCGCAGCAGCTCGCTCTTCATGCAGGGCTGGCCCAAGGTAATATGGGGCCTTAGACAGAATCATGACTTAGGCTCCATGACCCCCTCCTACTTAGAACCTCAGCATCACTAAGAGTTATTAAATAGGGATTTACTGAAATCTGTGACAGGGAGTCCAGATTAACCATTTTAACCACTGCAGTTGTTTTACAGTTATGTCTCTGTGTTGTAGAAATCACTACTTGTTTGTTTCTGACCTCAGGCTGAGCCTCAGCCCATAACAGAAGTGGATCTCTTTATCTCCACTCAGAGAATCAAGGTGCTCAATGCAGACTCCCAGGTAAACATTCAGACGGACGCAAAACGCAATGTGGCTTCCTCACTGTTTTAAGTCTTATACACTGCCTGTTGCACATTTTGATATTTGCTGAACTGCCTTTAGCTTTAATTGGCATTTATTTCTGTCCAAACTTGTATTATTTTTCACCAAGATCCTGTATAGATGATGGTAGTCAGGCTGCTGCACAAATTCTTCCCCAGTGCATCCTAAAGATGAAATTAATGTCTTGACTGTGTTATCTCATGCTCCTTTTAGTAAATATAACCCTGATATTTATTAGAAAGCCCTTGCAGTCAGGGAGGAAGGAATTTCCAAATGGAATAACCAAGATAACTAGATTAGGAAGGGATTACACTGACCCTGTTTATATTGGACACTAATGTTCATCCTGGGTGATTATATCATGTCCATGCTGTGAATAAATTCATATCTCAAAACATTTTCTGGAGAGTTATTCTCAGACCCCGCACTTAAGTGGCAGAATTAATACCTGGATATCTCCGAGTTTACAAAAAACATTTTGTAACTGTAAATCTCTGACAATTTTTAAATATTTCTACGCTTTCTAAGAGGACACTCTAAAGAAGTGTTTCCCAAGGCACACATGTTTTGGATGTTTCCCTGCTTTAATGCACCCGATTCAACTGACTGAAGTTCAGCAGACACCTGTTAATCACCCATCAGCTGAAATCACCTGGGTGAATCAAGGAAACACCTAAAACATGCAGGGCAGTTTACCTTGAGGGCCAGGGTTGGGAAACACTGCCCTTTTTTTATTTTATCGATCAGTGAATTGAGGAACTGGAGTGAGCTTATTTGGACCTTTTTGGGGGTTTATGTTACCTAAATTATAGTTAAATATCCTATCAATCACATAAGAATATGAGCTTTATGGTCTTGTGTGATGCTATCATTCACCATTACACACTGGTAAGACCGGGGGTGTATAAAACACTTGACAGATGCCAGGGAACTGTAAAGTCAGTGGAGGATAAAGCCTTTAGCAGAGTTCAGTGCAGTCAAACATTTTTATTCTCACTGTCTGTTGAGCTACATTTAAATACAGCCACAACAGTGTTAAAAACAATAATACAGTGCAAGTGACATATCACATTAGTGATTTTACAAAAACATCAGTAAATTGTGGATGATGCCATCAGCATATGGAGTGTCTCAGTGTTTCTTTGCACTATGAGGCTAACTGAAGTCTAATCCCGTCGGATGAGAATTACCAAGCTTTAGTCTGTACTTTTATCTCATTCTGTCAGGATGAAAGTTAATACCAGGAATGGACAGATCCAAAGATCTTGCAGCAGCCAAATGAAAATGGGCTTAATGTAAACCAAAAGAGAAATCAACTGATTGACTCATGTTGCCTTCTCTTGTAAAACATCTAATAAAAAATGCTCTTCTTGTTTTAATTTATAATTGTTACATTTAATTTGTTTTCTGGAGATCATGTCAAAACATTCCACTTTGCAGTCACAATCTGTTTTGAGAACCACAAAATTATTTTATTTTTATTTTTTGGTTTGTTTTTAAGGAAACCATGATAGACAATGCTTTGCGAACCATCTCCTACATTGCTGATATTGGCAACATTGTGGTTCTGATGGCCAGGAGAAGGTTGCCTCACTGTGACTCTCAGGAGAATGTGGAAGTTTCAGACCCAAGTCAGGACAGTAAGCACCAGCACAAGATGATTTGCTATGTGTTTGAATCTGAAGATGTGAGTTCTGTCGATTATCATGGCATTTTAGCTAATTTTATGTTATCTCCCTTTGGGTTACTCTTGAATTATTTATTTCTAAGTTTGTAATTTTCCCAGGCTCAGTTGATTGCCCAGTCCATTGGTCAGGCTTTCAGTGTGGCATACCAGGAATTCCTAAGGGCAAATGGGATCAATCCTGAGGACCTTAGTCAGACAGAATACAGTGACCTGATGAGCACTCAGGACATGTATAATGAGGATCTTGTTCACTTCTCCAGGTCTGAAAACTGCAAAGATGTAAGTTGGCAATGAATTATTCAATGATATTTTGGATTCTATTTTTCTTTGTCAGAACTACTATGCATAGAAGAAAAATAATTAATTTGACATACTGTTGGGTTCAAATATTCATCCTTCAGGATCCAGTTATTCAAGTTGACTGAAAAATAATAATTAAAAAAAATACATAAAGTGGGTCTGTTTCAATCTTTTGTCTTTTCCCACGGCCAATTTCCCCTTTGTTAGGGGAGATTGACAGCAATCTCCCTTAGTTAGGCATCCTAAACATTCTGCAAGACATTTCAGGAAGAGCTTGAACTCTTCGGCTGAACACAACCAGAGGTCAGAATCAGAATTAGGATTCTGATTCCAAAGTTTTTCAGTGTGTTGTCTTTTATGTGTACTAATTTTATGTTATCTCCTTTTGGGTTACTCTCTTTTATCTCAGGTGTGTATAGAAAAAGCTAAAGGTGAGATTCTGGGTGTGGTCATTGTGGAGAGTGGATGGGGCTCCATTCTACCTACTGTTATCATTGCCAATATGATGCATGCTGGGCCAGCTGAGAGGTCTGGTAGAGTCAACATAGGGGATCAGATCATGTCAATCAATGGAACCAGTCTCGTTGGACTATCCCTGTCAACTTGCCAGAGCATCATAAAGGTATGTGCATGATATTTAACAGTCAGGCGCTCCAGACTGTCATTGGCCAGCGTTTCCAGGGTGTACTATCCTGTTAGACAGGGGTCCCCAAACTACGGCCCGTGGGCCGGATCCGGCCCGCCTCCTCATTTGGTCCAGCCTCCTGAACAATACCAGAGAGCAGTCAGTGTTTTTTTTTCATATATATGTGGATTTTTCTTCAACCACCAGGGGGGCTCTTGAGCAGATATATATGTATACTAGTCAGTACCAGTCACCGTTTCGCTCACGGTTTTTTTCCATTTGCATTCTGGGTAAAAATCTATCTACAAACGGCAGTAATCCAGCCACCAACCCCCACCCCCCCCCGGTCCACAGTTTCACTCTCTCTCCTCCCCCCCCAATACCACCCAACCCCCCCACACCCCTCCCCCCGTCAACAAAACTTTTCTAAGGTTTCTTTCTCGAAAAACTAAGACCGGCCCCCGGCCAGAAAAGGGAACAGTTATGTGGCCCTCGCAGGAAAAAGTTTGGGGACCCCTGCTGTTAGAGATGGTCACTGCCACTGATGTGCCACAGAGTTTTGAAATGATCCTTATAGATACCTAAAGTTGGTCATAGTAGATTGCTTCTTGTACTTGTAAAACGGAGGAAGGACCCGGATTGTGGCAGAAGACGTGGCACTAAAGCCAACTGGTAGACTTCTCAAATGATGGCCAACGGTCTCACTATTAACAGTACCCAGGTAGGTCTGGCTTCAAACTTACCAGACAAAAGCCGAAGTAGTGCACAAAATGTTTTATTTTTACAATATTAAAAATAAACTTCATTATTGTAATTTTTAACCCAATAAAGAACAGCAACCCAAGACAAAAACGAAGTAATTTGAGATTTAAAACAAAAACCACTACAAATCAAATTAGTAACAACATAAATTAATGGCGTAAAATAAAGATAAGTAAAATAAAAAAAGAAATGTAAATCCAAGTTTACACAAAGTCCTGCAGAGTTGCATATAATACGCTTATTTGTCAAGATTCTACATAAAAGATGGCTCTGGTTAAGTAGAACATGAAGAGTTGTAAAGTGCTGATATTAATATGGAGTTAAATTTATTTTACAATTATTCAAAAAAAGTGAAAAAATAAAATTGTGATCAAAACTTTTTGATTTGCAAAAAAATATTTGTTTCAAACAAAAAAAAATTTCAATCAAAGAACATGAAACTTGTCAAAATTTTTTGAATTGTAATAATTCTTTTAAAACAAAAACAGTTGTGTTTAAAAAGCTTTTTCTTTTTTCAATTTAAATCACTCATTTTTGTTTGAAGTAAAAAAGTTATTTGCCGAACAAACTTTTATTTGCGGATGTCAGAATTTTTTAGTTGACAGCCAAAGTTTTTGGTTGAGATTCTCAAGTTTTTGGGAGCCTCAAAGTTTTGTTTGAGGCTCCCTTTTTCTGGTTGAACTCAAGTTTTGCTTGCCAATCTCATATGAACATCTTGGATGGGGCCTAAAGACGAACAATGTAAGACTTGTTCCTATTGGGTGGCGCTCACTAAAGCGATTGACTCCGACTCCCTGCTATCTCAGAACTCTTTCCACAACTGCAGGGCTTTCTGCTTCACTTCGGTGACGGGACACAGAATATGAATGCCAAGTAATCTTCACAAAATTACACCGTTTAACAGCTACTAAAGTGTCCACCCTTTTCTCAAAGAAAAAATCTTAAACAACTTATGACAACAGTAGCATATCTTGTCTGCCACTGTCCCCGTTATATCAAGCTAGCTAATGTTAGCAGTAGGTAGAGTGCGTAAACTAGGCTTGTGTAATATTTACACAATGTTCAATTCATTAACCAGCGCACCTTTGTCGAGTTGCAATAAGCATTGCAAAAATGTCAACTGCATCTGGAGGAACTTTAATGTACAACTTCAGCATGAATTTGGGTTTACAGAAGCTAAATAAATTATTTACCAGGAGATTGAAGCTCATAAAGTAACATGAGTTAGTTTGTTGTTAGCATAGCATTGTTTTCATAGACTAATTACTTAAAATAGCACAACTTACTACTCACCTGGCAGAAAGAAGTCGACAGCCATTTAATGCTTTTTTGATCCTAACTGCTTGACCCAACTTGAAACTAAATGATTGTATTCTCCAGGCTTTTGAAAACTTTCTTCTTGCTTATCGTATAATATGAGGTCTGCAGCTCCAGGCAGTTAGTTATGTGGATCCAGGGGTGTGGTATAGAGGGGAAAAGTTATGACAATTCCAAGGGCCCTTGACCACAGGTGCCCCCCCACAAATTTTTATTTATTTATTTTTACAGAAATAGAAAAATAATTGAGGCCATGTCAATTACTGTTATTGTGGTTTTTTTTTAAAAATTGTCTTTAGCTGTAAAAATTTAATGTTACCCCTCCCAGACCAAAAAGCACACATCCATATTTGCACTGAACTCCCCCCGTATCTGCGTTAAATGGTTCATTCCTGCTTAGCATGCTTGACGGTGACGTTTTCAGCAGCAGTCAGTACAAAACAAGAACGACTGTGGCAGTAACTATGCTGCCTAGAAAAATAATAGTCAAGTTTTCAAAAAAATAGAAAGATAAGAGAGAGAAAAAGACAAGAGTGTCCATTTGCAACAGTTTTTCTCCAAGAGAGGTGAGTAGACTGTGTGAGATTATCAACCATTTAGCATAATTGGCTTAGCTACAGACTACTGTTTGCCTCCATAGCTTTTAATGAATTAAGGAAAAGAAATACCAAGATATTCATATATTTAACTTGTCCCTGTACATTTTACCACACTTGACAACAGGTGAGTCAGTCAGAGGCAGCTCTAATCCCCGATACCAACATAAACCACTTACCCCCGTCCCAGTGAAAATGGTGAGCAACACTGTGTTCAATGACAACGTAGTTAGCATTATTCCAGGAAATCATCGGGATTTCTCTGTGTCTTCTCTTTTTACAATTAGACAACAAAAACAATGCATTTGTTGCTGATAGAAATTCACTCAATCTTTATAAAATGATGATAAAAAAACAGCGTCCTGACTGGTCTGCAGCCAGGCCAAACAGTTTTACCTTAGCTTGCATTTAAATTACAGATATATGTTGCCACGTCCATCCTGACCCGTCCTCTACCTAAGTGAAATTAAAGCTGCAGTATGTAACGTTTATAAATTTTTTTTATATATATTTGTTTGAACTGTCATTGTGTTGTGATGGTGTGACATGAGAGATAATTTGTGAAAAAATTATTTCCTCTGCCTTCTCCCAGTGCCATCTAGAAACAACCAATCAGAGGCAGAAGGCAGGTTTTAGCGCCATCTATCACAATCTCATGTTGCTGCTCATCCTCCTACTCCAGGGGTGGGCAATCTTGGTCCTCGAGGGCCGGTGTCCTGCAACTTTTAGATGACTCCCTGGTCCAACACACTTTAATCCAATAGCTGAATCACCTCCTAAGTGCAGTCAAGTTCTCCAGAGTCCTGCTAACAACCTCATTAATTGACTCAGGTGTGCTGAAGTAGAGACACATCTAAAAGTTGCTGGAGACCGGCCCTCCAGGCTTGGAGTTGCCCACCACTGTTCTACCCCCTCGCTCTGTGCTATGCTACAGCTAGCATAGCACAGAGCTATGCAAATTCAAATTCTGAATGCTCAGTTTAGTTAGCATAGGTACCAATGATGGCAGATAAACAGTTTTCCTGTAGCAAGTTGTTTCTCCACTATTAGCATATGTAGCAGTGAGTGAATGAAGTTGATTAACGACACAAAACCCTGATTGGTTGTTTTTGGTCAGAACGGTGCATTACTTTAGCCAACAGTAGTTCAGGGAGGAGGTGGAGGAGATTGTTTTCACGGATTATCAGTCTCATAACAAACTATTACGTCATTAACAGCTTTAACAAATATAGAGAAAACCTATTTTCTATTAAAGTTACATACCCTGACGCCTCAGCCCTCTTGCTGCTCCTGTGCTCTCCTCCCACTGGAAGAGAGGAGCCGGAGCTAGGCTAGCGCTAGGCGAGGCGACAGGCCCACCGAGTTCGGTCGCTGCTCGTGGGAGATGCTAGCTATGCTGAGCGTTTATCGGATAATCCACTGGCAGAGAGGACAATAGTGACGAGGACGGTTCGGATGTTGCTTCCCAGCTGGGAAGCACTGTGGTGGAAGGTAGGCGGCTGAGCGGATACTCAGTCAACCTCGGGGTCAATCCTCCTCGAGCTACCTACCTTGATCGAGGAGCCGGCTAGCGCTAAGGGGCTTCCCGTCCTCCAGCCTCCTCCGCCATGTTCGAATGACCTGGCGGGACGGCTATCTGGCCTCATTTTCCGGTCATAATGGCTTACATAACTGAGGCAGCGGCTGAGCTCGAGAAGCTGAGGGCGCCTGTCTCCACTTATGTGCCTATCACCAGGGTGGAGGGGTTAGCTGAGCGGAGTTTTCCCTCTGCTACCCCTCTGGATCCGGCCTCGCTGACGTGTTTGGGGCCAGGACATCAGGATTAGTCCAGCAACCTGTGCCCTTCTAAGCGTGGATCGCCTTGACACCGGGTAAATACCATACCATACCAACTGTATTTATAAAGCACTTTAAAACAACCACAGCTGATACAAAGTGCTGTACATTAAAACACAACATAACCGTTAAAAAAATAAAAACTCTTACAGTTTAAAAACAAACATATAATTTAAAACTAGATCCCACTGGAGTTGAAAGCCAAGTAAAATAGATGGGTTTTAAGACGAGCTTTAAAAGTGGACAGTGAAGGGGTCTCTCTAACCTGCAAAGGCAAGTCGTTCCATAACTTAGGACCCATGACAGAGAAAGCCCTGTCCCCTCTGAGCTTCCTTCTTGATCTCAGTACCTCCAAGAGCAGCTGATCTGCGGACCTGAGAGACCGATAGGGTATGTAGGGGTGAAGAAGCTCAGAGAGGTAAGCCGGGGCAAGATTATGCAGTGATTTAAAAACAAACATAAGAATTTTAAAATGAATCCTAAAATATCCAGCCAGTGAAGTGAGGCCAGGACAGGGGTCACTTGCTCTCTCTTTTGAGTTCCTGTCAAAAGTCATGCAGCAGCATTCTGAACCAGCTGCAGACGTGAAAGCAGCGACTGACTGACTCCCAGATAAAGTGAGTTACAGTAATCCAATCGAGTCGAAATAAAAGCGTGGATCACTGTTCCAAAATGCTGCCTGGAAAGAAAAGATTTCACTGATGCCAATCGCCTTAAATGATAAAAACTGGACGTAACCACGGCTCTGATTTGGCTGTTCAATTTAAAATCACTGTCCATCTTAAAACCAAGATTAGTAATAACAGGTTTAAAATATACCTCCAAGGGTCCCAGGTCAACACAAGAGGACTCACAGGAGCCACTGGGTGCAAACACCATCACCTCTGTTTTCTTTTCATTAAAATTTAAAAAGTTCAAGGCCAAACAAGCTTTAATATCACCTAGACATGCCAGGAGATTTTTGATGGAATGTATATCGTTCTGCTTCAGGGGCAAATAAATCTGGCAATCGTCAGCATAACAATGAAATGAAATCCTATGTTTCCTGAGGACAGAACCCAGTGGCAATAAATAAAGAGAGAAAAGCAGTGGGCCCAGAATTGAGCCCTGCGGTTCACCATATGGCATTGAAGCAGCAGATGATTATTCTGTCCTCCAGGTAAGACCTGAACCATTTAAGAACAGTGCCACCAATACCTACAATGTGCTGTAATCACAATATTAAAATGTCGTGGTCTACTGTATCAAAGGCATCAGTTAGGTCAAGTAAAATCAGAACAACATGTTGACCAAAATCACATGCAAGAAGGATGTCATTAAAAACTCTTATTAAAGCAGATTCTGTGGTATGAAGAGTTTTAAAACCTGACTGAAAAACCTCCAGAATGCCATTCTCATCTAAAAACTGTCAGCTGACGGTACACAATTTTTTCTAAAACCTTAGAATGAAAAGGCAGCTTCGAAATAGGCCGATAATTAGCCAGAACAATAGGATCAAGGCAAGGTTGTTTAAGCAGAGGCTGCACTACTGCATGTTTAAAAGTAGCAGGGACCACACCTGAGGACAGACTGCTATTTATAATTGCACGAACAGGCTGCCCTATGCTAGATAAAATATCTTTAAAAAATCGTGGAGGGACAGGATCACGGGGGGAACCTGCGTCCTCTAAAAGTGAGACGGTCACAGGCTCAAACTAAGTGAAAGCAGCAGAGCAAATGAATGAAACAGAGGGGTCAGAGTCAGGAGCTGTGATAAGAGCCCTGGTACTACCAATCTTTAATAAAAAAAACATAGAAAATTATCACACACGTCAGGAGAAGCTTCCAAACAGGCATTCTGTGGGATATTAAGCACAGAGTCAGTGGTGTTAAATAAAACACGTGGGTGGCTGTTTGAGAAAATTATATTTGCCAAATATTCCCTTTTTGCCTCTTTAACTGTCCTCTGGTAGAGACGCCAACAGTCTTTTAAAATTTGAAAAGTAACCTGCAATTTATTCTTAAATCCTCAAGATTATAAGAGAAGTCTCTTTTTACCGAGAAAATGTGGATCATATCCTAAATATATGCATATATTTTCGAGATACCTTGTCTTTTCCAGCCTATTTAGGACATTAGCTACTCATGATCAACTTTGCTTTGTTTTGAACTAGAGAAATCCCCTTCTGGCTCTCCATCTGAATTTCGGGCATCATTCGGGTCATGTGTCTGAATTTCCACAGTTGTGGTCTTGACTGGTCTTGAAATAAAATCCCGAGTCCTCAATGTCCGAGGCCAAATGCGGTCGAGTCCGAGACAAGACCATCAAAAAGTGGTCTCGAGTACTACAACGCTATGACAAACACAAATAAAAGTTTGTTCTGCAAAAAACTCTCACTTCAAACAAAAATGAGTGATTTTAATAAAAGATTTAATTTTTTTTTGCTTTTTTTTATTTTTAATTATTATTACAATTCAGAAAGCTTTGACCACAGTTTCATATTTGTTTTTATTGAGTAGTGGTGTTTTATGGTTTGAAACAATTTATTTATTTTTTTTTTGCAAATCCAAAAGTTTTACTTACAATTAAATTTTTTTTATCCGACATTTTTTGGGGGCGCTGCACAGTGACGCAGTTGGTAGCACTGTTGCCTTGCAGCAAGAAGGTTCTGGGTTCGATTCCTGTCCCGGGGTCTTTCTGCATGGAGTTTGCATGTTCTCTCTGTGCATGGTGGGTTTTCTCCAGGTACTCCGGTTTCCTCCCACAGTCCAAAAACATGACTGTCAGGTTAATTGGCCTCTCCAAATTGCCCCTAGGTGTGAGTGTGTGTGTGTGTAACCCGCAATTAGTCAAGACTTTTATTTTTGCGGGCCCACGTCCCGTTTTGCCCCAAACTCTGCCAACTGATTTAAAGCCCCGACTCCAGCGCAGTTTGAACTACATCACCTGCTTCACTGTGATTGTGACTGGCTGTTTGGCGTCTTCCTGACAAATCACCCAAATCTTTGCATCCACTGATTTGATTCTTTGGTGAGTTTTCATGTTAAAGCACTATTGCTTTAACATGAAATTTCTGCTTGATTGCTCATTGGAGCATTGTTTTATTAGAATTGTTACCTGAGCCTCACAGCTGATGCACAGCTGATTGCAGTTTAGTATGCCCCACTCTCTTCCAGAAGGTAACCTGATTGCTGATTTTGTGCATGTTCTGGCACTTTTTGTGTTGATATTGAGTTTCAAATGAAATTAATCAAAATGGGATGTAGCTACATTTAAGTTGATATTGCACAGTATATTTATTTATTTAATTAATTTTTTTTCATTTTCTCACTCTGAGTATTTGAGTTAATTTATTTTTCTTGATTGATATTTTGGAAGTGAACTTTGATTTCAACTTTAAATTGATTAGTTTGAAATATGATTGATATTCTTTTGTTTTACTTTATTTAAATTACAGTTAATTTAACCTGATTGAAATGTTTAGTTTAATTATCAATTTAATCATTGCATTGCATTTAATATTCATTTCCTTTTAGTGTTTGTCCATGATTGTTTTGATAAAACAATGGGTTTTCTGGCCTTTTAGGTTGGTTTTTTTTTATTCCAGATGGATCAGATCCTCTTCTGAATCTAAGGATGGCAAGCTAGGAAAAAGTACAAAAACTTTATGATCTTGGAATCGATTTATTTTGAGTTAATTTGTCTCTCCTTGTGCATTTGTAATTGTTTTTTTTTAAATCCAGATCACTAATATGTTCACCAAAACTAAAACTGCTGAATCTTTTCTTCACTCTCACCTCAGGTTCCCTAAAAGAACCACCTTCTGATGCTGCTCTTGTAGCCACAGTTAGCTGCATAGCCCATAACTGTTACATGTGCATGGTTGTTTGTCCTGTCCGTCTCTGTTGGCCTGCGACAGACTGGTGACCTGTCCAGGGTGACCCCGCCTCTCACCCGTAACGTTAGCTGGAGATAGGCACCAGCACCCCTCCTGACCCCAATAAGGCACAAGGGTGTAAGAGAATGAATGAATGGATAGATGATTTTTTTTTGATTGAATAATTGTGAACCAAATTTAACTTCATATTTTAAAGCGCAACAACCAACCTTGCACAAACTCCAAATCTCCTAGCAACAGAAAAAAAAGGCACGTAGATGAGAGTATAATATGCAACGGGAACAATCCGTAGCACACAAAATGACAATTAATAAAGTGCCTGCTAACAATAAAACCATAAAAGCGAAAAATAAAAACATGTACCTTAATCAGTCACAACCGCACTAAGAGGTAAATTTAGACAGCTGCAGTGGCAATCCAAATTCATACATCCTAAAAAACAATTAGAAGTCACAACAGACATGCCAAAAATGACACCGACATAGCACACAACCAGCCATAAGTGACAAATTAAAAGCCCATTTACCTAATTAACAATACCAATGATACAGGGCTTGTTACAGTCAGCCTGATGAGCACGGCGCCAGCGCTCACCTAGTAAAGATCCGACTCACACCTCCAACCATATGCAGTGACTGGCCTAACAGCCAATGCTCGTAGAATCAGTAACTTGGCGTGTGCACCTGTTGGCCATATATACTAATGAGCCAGGCAGGACTACAGGTGTAAGTGAATATGGGGAAAGGTTTATGGGCCCGTCATGGGTGGGAATTTACAGCCACTAATACATAAACACCATTTTACAACTAATAAACCACCTGGTTACATCCTGAATCCAGATCTGCTGGAGGTTTCTTCTTGTTAAAGGTTGTTTTTATATGACTCACCCCGCCGAAATGCAATGAACCACCAGCATAAAATCAATTAGTAAATTTTATTGTTATGCAAATAAGGTGTGCATTTTAAGGAAGTGACCTGAAAACAAAACAAAATAAATGGGAAAAAATTGTTAGCCCGCCCTCACAAACACTAAAACAAGAGAAACAATCCAACACTGGGCGGACTAACAAAAAAGAAATCAAATTAAAAAGAAACATCAGGAGCAGTGATATAACTGTAAAAAACAAAAATACAAAAATTACTGAATACTTATTAAATCACCTTAATTAAGTCAATCTAAAAACATTAAAAACACTGCATACCTGCATCAGATAAACCCTCGCTCTCCGGTTTACCACACCAACTTGAGAGCCACCCTTGATATGGTAGATCTGATCTACCACATAAAAACAATATACTGGTATATATAAAAACGCACAATTCAATCTAGTTAAGAGACAAATGCATAAAACTGTATGTAGGGAACTTAAGTCCTTTGGTATTGGCAGCAAGATGCTGCAGATCTCATTTACATTTGTTGTGGAGAGTGCCGTCTACTCTGTGTTGGGGTTATCAGCATCAGAGTCAGTGACTTAAAAAAAAAACCTCAAACAAGCTGATGAAGAAGCTGTTGCATGGTTCTGTTCAATAATACAACAGAGACAATTCACCTTGTCAGCCACACTACCAGAGAAAACAAATGTTGGATTTGTTTGTTGCAAGTGTTTAGAATTTATACGTTTCCAAAGCAATACCTCTTTTGGCCATATTTGATCACAGTCTAGTTTTTCTGCTTGGAATAATTTAAACCCCTTGTTCAGAGGCAGCCTGGGTTGCAAAGAACTGCAACACATGAAGCTGCGCAAGTCCTGTAAAGTTGTTCTGAGGCTTTAGACTGGGATACACTGTTTCATCCAGATGAAGAGGACATCAGTGTCTGACTGAGTGTATAACTAACTATATAAACCTCTGGGGACAACACCAACCCCACCCGAACAGTGAGATGCTTCACTAATACTAACCTTCCATCATCAGTGTTCTGAAGGAATTGCTAAATAAGGAACAAAGGAGCATTCTGGGAGAAAAACAGGTAATTATTGAGGAGTATAAAGAAGGAGCTTAAAGACATGATTAGAGACCATAAGGAGGTTTACAGGAAGAAGCTGGAGAACAAGGTCCAGCAGAACAATATCAGAGATGTGTGATCAGGGATGAAGAAGATCACAGGCTTTAAACAAAAGGAGGATCAGATAGATGAAAGTCTGGACAGGGCAAATGAACTGAATACATTATGCAACAGTTCACTTTAGGAACTCCTGCCCCCAGCCAATTGTAGCTCCTACCATCCTTTGAGACATTTAGACTGGTCACACCTCAAATATTTTATATTCCACCTCAACTACTGATCCTTCTGCTTCTACATATTATGTCTACATATCAGAAGACGCTGCTGGTCCCTTTGCCTTCCCCTTCCATTTTTCTGTCTCTAGAAGTCAGGTGAAGAGGAAACTGGAGAGACTGAGCTAAAGCAGGGCTAATGGTGTTAGTTCCAGAGTCCCAAAGGCCTGTGCAGAACAGCTCTATGAGATTCTACAAAATCTTTTCAAACTTAGCTCGATTCAAAAGAAGGTTCCAGGATTGTGGAAGACATCCTACCTGGTTCTGGTACCAAGGGAAGTTCATATATAGGTCGTCAATGACTTGTCAGACCTTTTGCCCTGACAACCCACAATACAAAAACTAAAGGGGCACATGTTGTTGTGGCCCCTTAGTTTTCTTTTTACCATCCTATGCTAATTTTAAATTTCTTTCATATCTTTAATGAATTGTACATTTTGAGAGTAAACAAATTCTATATGCTTTCCTTTGTATAGGGTCTAAAGAATCAGTCTCGGATAAATTTGAATATTGTCAGATGTCCACCAGTAACTACAGTCCTTATCAGGCGGCCAGATATGCGCTACCAGCTGGGATTCAGTGTACAGAATGGCATTGTGAGTAGGGCTGGTGTTTTACTCTTTTAGAAAGATATGTTTATAATCTGTCAACTTTTTAATTCAAGTTGTATTTTTCGTCTGAAAAAACTACTGCATCTATTCATCAGATTTGTAGCCTTATGCGTGGTGGAATTGCTGAAAGAGGAGGTGTAAGAGTGGGCCATCGCATCATTGAGATCAATAATCAGAGTGTGGTGGCAACTCCCCATGAAAAAATTGTCCAGATCCTGTCCAACGCTGTGGGAGAGGTGAGACACTGCACAATACTTTATTTAGAGGAAAAAACATGCCATTTAAATTCTGCTGCTTAGAACTTGAACATGAGAGTGCTGACATTGTTTCCAAAGTTTCCTTTGGCAGAAAAATGGATGGCAGAAAAATTTACACAATTTTGGGGATTTATTAATTTTGACATCAGTGAAAGATGAACTTTAAATCCCAATTTAGATCCCTGGTGCTTCTGATGCTGTGAAAAAAACTTTTGACTCCTTCCTTTTTCTTCCATTTTTCTTTTTTTCTTCCAACATAAATGTTTCAGATCATCAAACAAAGTGGATAAAGACAACTTGAATAAAAACAAAATGCAATTTTCAAATGACAGTTTCATTAAGGGAAAAACATATCCAAAATAACCCTATGTGAAAAAGTAATGACCCCTAAATTATGGGTATAGTGATACAATAATCTCAGGAAAGAATATACCATATTCTGATCACGATACGATATATCAAGATATTTGGCAAACAATAAAATTCAATACGATTCTTTTACGATTTTCTGAAAGATTTTAGAGGGACAGAGTGATTTTGGTGACATTTTGTGTTCCATAGACTTGGATTTAATTAGCTGAAAACTGATTAAAAGCAGTGAAAAAAAAGAAGGTCTTTTGGGCTTTCTACTTTGACTCCCGGAGTTAGCCATGGGTGTAAGCTGTTTACTACTGGCTCCTCGGGAGTGGCTTTGCCTCACCCCGTAGTGATGAGTCCTTGCAGCGCCGCTATTCCCCCCTGCTTGGATCTCTGAGTAGTTGCCTCTTAGACTGCTAGGATCTCATCGTTCTCTCAGTCTCTGATACTCTTTGTCAGTTACTAATATGAATGATCGATCTGCGCGGAGCGGCAAGAAGATGAAGGGGGAACCATATCTGATGGGGAAACGCGGATTGATGAAACACCTGTTCATCCAAAGCCAAGTCTATTCTCAGCATGTCTTTTCTACTCCGTTTGAGAATCATCAAACTGTCTCGAAGCAAAACTTTCAGCTCTAGTGTTGGTCTTCCTTTAGTTATTATTTCCAGCTTCAATTGAAAATCCACTTTAGAAAACTGTTAAAGTGTAGAAATGTCTTTCATGTTGACGTCGGAAGAGATGAGAAAACAAATATACCGCTGTACTTTACTTATTTGCTGTGTGGCTAGCTCCATGGCTATCTCACTGTACTCTGCAGTTGTGCAGTCACAATATCTGGGATCATGAGCGCCCCTAGCGATGAGGCAAGAGAACTGCCTGCCTCACCTCGAGTCTGTTCTCAGCCGTTTCTGATCGCTCCTCCGCACACAAAACACGATACAAACACAGTTAGTGACAAAGAACACTGTACATTATATACATAAGCGAAATTATGGAAAATCAGTCCATATATTAAATGTTTTTTAGCCATTTTATTGCTGGCGTACAGACAGGACGAACATGCTCCCATAGAATGGCAGCCAGTGCAGTTCGCGAGAGGTTGATCAATCCCAGGTGAAGCTCAGCTCGCTGCTGCCTCACCGGCTTCGCTTCTGAGCATTTGAATGGGAAAATAAGAAAATCCAGCGATTTTGAAGACAAAAATAATCAGAATTGGTTAAGCTAAGTAAAAAATAGATACTTTATAGTACAAACCACAGGGTGAAAATAGCAATATAAATGATTTTATTATTATTTTTCCATGATGACAGCTGAGGCTCTGCCTCACCTGCCTCCCCTGACCGCACGTCACTGGACCTAACGTTCAGGTCGCATTCATTCCCACTCAGACTTGTGTGCTCAGCCATGAGATTGATGTTGGTGATTCCAAGCCTATTAAACAACATCCTTACAGAGTGAACCCAGACAAGCGGCGCCGTTTGAAGACGCAGGTGGAGTACATGGTGAAAAATGGACTTGCTGTTGCCAGCAGGAGTGCATGGAGTTCGCCATGCCTCCTGACTATTAAAGCCAATGGAGAGGACCGCTTCTGTACGGACTTCAGGAAGGTGAATGGGGTGACTCGGACGGATTGTTATCCACTCCCTCGTATGGAGAATTGTGTGGACCGTGTGGGGGCTGCCCAGTTTGTGACAAAGCTGGATTTGCTGAAGGGATACTGGCAGGTACCCTTAACAGCACGAGCCCAGGAAATTTCCGCTTTTGTCACACCCGATGATTTCCTTCAATACACCGTGATGGCTTTTGGGATGCGCAACGCCCCAGCGACGTTTCAACGGCTAATGAATGTTGTTTTGTCAGGTTTATCATTCTGTGAGGCTTATTTGGATGACTTGGTGATTTGTTTTACATGGACTGAGCACGTTGATCACTTAAGGACTGTGTTTGCGCGTCTGAGTGAGGCTAATTTGACAGTTAGTCTCTCTAAATGCCAATTCAGCCAAGCGACAGTGACCTATCTTGGAAAAAGGGTCGCCCCGTTGAGGCTAAAGTAGAGGCCATTTTGTCTGTTCCAGTACCCACCACTCGTACTGAGCTACGCCGCTATCTAGCGATGGTTGGTTTCTACAGGGGGTTCTGTAAAAACTTTTCCTCTGTAGCTGCTCCTTTAACAGACCTACTTAGCCCTAAAGTAGCTTTTATATGGTCTGATCAGTGTCAATCTGCTTTTGAGCAAACTAAACATTTGCTAGTTAATGCTCCCGTGTTGTCTGCCCCTCGTTTTGATGTACCATTTAAGTTGGCTGTGGACGCATGTGATTCTGACGTCGGAGCTGTCCTTCTTCAGGATGGTACTGATGGGGTGGAACATATCCGGTTTCTTATTTTTCAAAGAAACTTGACAAGTATCAGAGATGGTATTCCACCATTGAAAAGGAGGCATTAGCGTTGGTTCTGGCTTTAGAACATTTTGAGGTGTATGTTGGAGGTTCTAGCGGATTTGTGGTTGTTTTTACGGACCATAATCCGTTAGTTTTTCTGGATCGCATGCGTAATAAAAACCGCTGTTTGATGAACTGGTCTCTGCGACTCCAATCATTTAACATCTCTATCCAGCATATTCGTGGTAAAGACAACGTAGTGGCCGATGCACTCTCCCGGCTTTAGTTCTGTTTTTTTTTTTTTTTTCTGAATGGGTTGAGTTTTTTTTTTACCTCAATCCCCTTTCAGAGTCTTTGGGTGGGGGTGTTATGTGCTCCGGGCACATTATGATTTTTGTTTTCTTATAGACCTTGATTAAATGACCTTTTGTAAATATATTTTGGAGTTTGGATAATTTCTTTTGGTCATTTAATTACGTTAATTTGTGGCGCTGTTAGTCCGCCTATAAATAGGCTGGCTTTCGGCATGTGGAGAGCCTCCTCTCCATTCCCGCCTGGGCTCCGCCTTTCTGCTCGCTCCACCACCACCAGGCTCGGTGTGCGCTAAACCAGCCGCTGTGGGCCGCAGCTGAGGTTTCCAGCCTGCCATGTGGTATCTCTGTTAGCCTTTGTTTGTTTTTTCGTTGTGTGTTTGGCCTGGTGGGACCGGTTGTCCTGTTTTCGATCTTTCTTTTGCATTAGGTTCTTTTTGTTTTAGTCCGGTACTAGTAGGGGCTTTGACGGCCCTGTATAGGGTTGGCCCCCTGCTGTACCGTTTTGTTCTGTTTGACCGGCTCACCAGGTCCAACTTTCTGTTAATACTTTTGGGGTTTTGTTTTCTTTATTTTTTTGGGACACGGGATCTGAGGGTCCCCCTTTTCATGGGCTCACCACCTGTGGAAGGGACCACAGGGTTAAAGGGTGCAGTGTGGGAGGGTGGTGGCCGAGGATTGGGACCCTGGGGATCCAATCCTCTGTTGCAGAAGCTAGCTCTCGGGATGTGGAATTTCACCTTTCTGGTGGGGAAGGAGCCTGAGCTAGTGTGAGGTTGAGATGCTCCAGCTAGAAATAGTCGGCCTCACCTTGATGCATTTCTCAAGTCCTGGAATCAGTCTCCTTGAGAGGAGTTGGACACTCTTGCACTCTGGAGTTTCTCCTGGTGAGAGGCTCTGAGCAGGACCATCTTGGTCCCTGTATATTGGGGTTCACCCCGGTGAACAAGAACGTAGCCTCCCTCCCCATACAAGTGGGGAGTAGGGTTCTGACTGTTGTTTGTGCTTGCGTGCCAAATAGCAGTTCATATTATCCATCCTTTTTGGAGTCCTTGGATGGGCTACTTGTTCTGCTGGGGGACTTATGCGTACTATGAGGGTGTGCTGGGAATGTCTAGCAGAGTCTCCAGTGAAACGGAGCTCTAACTCTGTGAGACATCTCCCCCAGATCTTTGAACACATTCCAGGGGAGATGAAGGACATCAAGTCTGAATGGACTATGTTCCACACCTTCCAGTGTCAAGGTGGCTTATCTGAGATGTGGCCGCAAGGTTATGTGTGTCCGTCGCGGCGGACACCCAACCTTTGTTGGTTACCTCAAACTTTCTGGTGGACACCTTCAGTGAGGGATGCTGTCAGACTGAAGAAGGAGTTCTATCAGGCTTTTTTGGCCTGTTTGACCCCAGAAGCAGCTGGTGTGTCCAAGCAGTCCAAGCAGCATGCGACTCGGGCGGCTGCTGAGGCGAAAACTTGGGTGTGGGAAGGGTTTGGAAAGGCCATGGAGAAAGACTTCCATATGGCTTCAATGTGATTCTGGTCCACCAGCCAGCATTTCAGGATGGGGAAGCAGTACAGCACCAATACTGTTTATAGTGGGGATGGTATGCTACTGACCTTGACTGGGGACGTTGTGGACCGATGGGCAGAATACTTCGAAGACCTCCTCTATCCCACCAACATGCCTGCAATTGAGGAAGCGGAGCCTGAGGACTGGGTCAGGCCAGAGTCCCCATCTCTGGGGACGAGGTGGCCGAGATGGTTAAAAGGCTCCTCTGTGGCAAGGGCATTGAGTTGGATGAGTTCCTTAAGGCTCTGGCATTGTGTTGGTTGATGCAACTCTGAAAGATTGCATGGGCATCAGGGGCAGTTCCCCTGGATTGGCAGACAAGAGTGGTGGTCCCACGCAGAGTGTTCTCTAACTACAGGGGGTCACACTCTTAATAGAATTGAATAGACTAGAATTTATTGATCCCAAAGGGGAATCTTTTGGGGAATAAAAGTGACAAAATCAGACTCTATAAAAACCATGCATGACTCGTATTTCTCACTGCTCCAGCAAATGGGAGGAGATTTTAATTACACATCTGCGAATGTTAAATCAATACAACACATCTTCTAGAAGTATCCAAAATCTCCCAACATTTGTTGGTTACATCACTTTTTATAGGATTTCATCTCTATCCACCTTATTCCTGGGAGGCTTACTGGGGAAACAATTATGGGTCTTACTTCCGGCGCCCACGGGAAGTAACAGTATTTCACTGTAATTTGTAGGGTTTTTTGCTAATCTATATTAATGACAGAAGTTACATCTCTCTTTTCGGTTATAATACCATATTAAGTTAAACTTGTTCACGGACACACCGTCTGCTATCAGAGAGCTGCTCAGTACAGAGGATCGTATTTGTGAGTTTAATCACAGGGAGCGACAGGAACACGATCATTACGTTTTGTAACGGAATGACCGTGAATTAGCATCGCTGCTAGCAGCTCGTTTCTCTGATGGTAATAAAGACGAGAAAACCAGTACATTATATACATAAGCGAAATTATGGAAAATCACTCCATATATTAAATGTTTTTTAGCCATTTTATTCCTGGCGTACAGACAGGAGGAACATGCTCCCATAGAATGGCAGCCGGTGCAGTTAGCGAGAGGTTGATCAATCCCAGGTGAAGCTCAGCTCGCTGCTGCCTCACCGGCTTCGCTTCTGAGCATTTGAATGGGAAAATGCAAAAATCCAGCAATTTTGAAGAAAAAAATAATCAGAATTGGTTAAGCTAAGTAAAAAATAGATACTTTATAGTACAAACCACAGGGTGAAAATAGCAATATAAATAGTTTTATTAGTATTATTTTTCCATGATGACAGCTGAGGCTCTGCCTCACCTGCCTCCCCTGACCGCACGTCACTGCGCTGTAGGTAGCGGTGATAGCTGGAATTTCCACATATTTTATAGCCTAAAACCTCTGTGGAAAGCCGTTTAGCGAGTTGCTAGCATGTAAACAAATGGCGGCTCCAGTTAGGGGCAGAAGTCGCGCCCATAAATCACGCCTCATGGGGGCTAGGAATAAGGTGGATAGGTGTGTATTTGAAAGTTTCGAGCAATGGCATTGTTTCCCTTCATTTATGCAGTCATCCTGGCACAATTCATACTGTGTGTGTATTACATTTTACCATAAATGAAAAGGTCATCTCCATCTCATGAAGGTTCCCATAACACTTTGTCAAGTTGTTTTTCTTATCTGTCCAAACAAAAATTCCCTTCTTTCGGCTTCAACTGGCTTTCTACAAATATTCTTTCCGGTCAGTGACCTGAATCTCTGCCATAACTTTTTCCTTGCAAAACAGCATTACAAATAACATTTTCCTCTAACAAAGCCTCCCTGGAAAGGTCAATTCAGGGGTCCTGGAGAGGAGGATCTGTCGGATAGACAAACCTCAGATTCAGGAAGAGCAGTGTGGTTTTCATCCTGTTTGTGGAATGATGGACCAACTCTACACCATCAGCCAGGTCCTGGAGGGTGCTTTGGAGTTCACCCAACACATTCTACATGTGTTTTGTGGACTTGGAGAAGGTGTTCGACCGTGTCCCTTGAGCAGCCCTGTGGGGGTACTCCAGGAATATGGTGTACCGAATCCTTTGATATAGATGTTAGGTCCCTGGATGACCGGTGTCAGAGTCTGGTCCACATTGCTGGCAGTAAGTTGGGCTATTTTCTAGTGAAAGTTTCACTCTGCCAAGGCTGCCCTTTGTCACAGATTCTGTTCATTACTTTTATGGACAGAATTTCTAGGTGCAGTGTTGAGGAGATCTTTTTTGGTGGCCTTATGATCGAGTCTCTGCTTTTTGTAGAAACTACTGACTTCATCATGTCATGATATACAGCTTTCACTGGAGCGGTTCGCAACAGAGTGTGAAGCAGCCGGAATGAGGATCAGTGCCTCCAAATCTGAGGCCATGGTCTTGAGCCGGAAAAGGGTAGACTGCCTTCTCCAGGTTGGGGGGATGTCCTGCCCCAAGTGGAGGAGTTTACCTAAACTCCCGAGATACCTATCTCGGGATCTTGTTCACGAATAAGGGGAAAAAAATGGAGTGGGAAATTCACAAGCGTCTGCAGTGAAGGGGGGGCTGTACTGGTCTGTCGTGGTGAAGAGAGAGCTATGATCATGAGCTTTAGGTCATGACCAAAAGAACAGATTGTGAAGCACTGGGCTACACAATCATGGGGAAAGACTGCTGACTTGACGGTTACCCAAAAGATGACCATTGGCACAAGGAGGTCAAGTCACAAAAGGTCATTGTTAAAGAGACTGACTGTTGACAGAGCTCTGTGTCCAAAGATATTCATAGAGGTGAAAGGAAGGAAAGTTTATGGTAGGAAAAAAGTGTACAAGCAATAGGGATACCCATATCTTGAGAATTGTGAAATAAAATCCATTTATAAATGTGGGGAATATTCCCAAAGAGTGAACTGCAGCTGGAGTCGGTGGTTCAAGAACCACCACACACAGACATATGTAAGACATGGGTTTCAGCTGTTGCATTCTTTGTGTCAAGCCACTCCTGAACAAGAGACAGCATCAGAAGTGTCTCATCTGAGCTGAAGAGAAAAATTGCTGCTCAGTGGTCCAAAGTTATGTTCTCTGATGAAAATTAATTTTGCATTTCCTTTAGAAATCAAGGTCCCAAAGTCTGGAGGAAGAAAGTAGAGACACAGAATCCATGTTGCTTGAGGTCCATTCAAAGTTTCCCCAGTCAGTGATGGTTTGGGTGCCATGTCATCTGCTGGTGTTGGTCGACTGTGTTTTCTCAAGGTCAAACAGCCATCTTCCAGGAAGTTTTAGAGCACTTCATGCTTCCTGCTGCTAACCAACTTTATGGAGATGCAGATTTAATTTTCCAACAGGACTTGGCACCTGCACACAGTGCCTAAGCTACCAGTACCTGGTTTAAGGACTATGGCATCCCTGTTCTTAATTAGCCAGCAAACCTGTTTTCATAGAAAATCTATGTGGTATTGTGAAGAGATAGATGTGATACTCCAGGTTGAAGACCTGAAAGTCACTATCAGAGCAACCTGGGCTCATAACACCTGAGTAGTGCCACAGACTGATGGACTCCATGTCACGCTGCATTGCTGCTGTAATTAAGACAAAAGGAGCCCCAACTAAGTACTGTACATGTTCATGTTTTCATTTGGTCAACATTTCTAAAAAAATATTATTTTGTATTGGTCTTAATGTTCTAATTTTCTGAGATATTGAATTTGGGTTTCCATTAGTTGTCAGTAATAATATTAAACAAAAAACACATTTAAAATATCAGTCTGTGTGTAATGAATTTATATAACATACAAGTTTCACTTTCTTAATGAAATTACTAATTTAAATTAACTTCATATTTTAATTTTATGACCATTCTGGGAGCTTGATAAAATTGACTTCGTTTCCTTATTTTCTTGTCCTGTCTTCTGTAAAATGTCTCCTTTGACTGCACTTTTCAAATGTTACTCCTGTTTTTTAGATTCACATGAAGACCATGCCTGCAGCCATGTACCGCCTGCTGACTGCTCAGGAGCAGCCCCTCTACATTTGATAAACTTTTCAAAATTTAAGCCTTGCTTGAAGTCAGCTCCATTATTTACTACATAAAATGATAGTTCACAAGTGGAGCTTTTTTTCTTGTCTAGTGCAACTTAAAATCAGAATTAAACTGTATTTACTACAATACTTCTTTTTTGGGTTTATTATATTGGAAAGGATGAGGGCACTTTATTGAATGCGAGTCTCCAGCTGAACAAAGTATAAAGTTGTTCTCTTTGTGATTTGCTGTTGCTGTTTGAAAAGTTAACCTCAACTTAAAATAAGAAACATTTTAGTATCTCTTTGCTGTTTAGGCAACTACAAGATGAAATGAAAAATAGACAGTTCTCTTAGTGTGTGGAATAACTATATGAGCCAAGACCTGTGTTATAAGAAACACATATTGCTTTCACTTTGCGTTCTAACCTTGTGTGCTGATGTAATTGGGGGTGGGGGGAAAGGAAAATGGCAATAAAATGAAATTTGTATTGATTCAGCCCATTTCCTATATATTTGAGCCCCTTGCATTATGGATTCATTCCCAGTGTGAAAGCTTTTAATCTCTACTGAAATACTTGTTTTTATTCTAGCTTAATTTTTTGGCATCTGTTAACGGCAAGTGGGAGAACCCCTCTTTCACTGGTTGGGTGTATGAAGCCACTCTAACCCTCCTGTGACCTTGAACTCCAAAAAAACTGAATGAAACAGTGAGTGGGTGTAGAGCAGAACAGCTACACATCATGGAGATGTCTTTGTCAGTAATAATAATAATAATCAATTTTATTTATAAAGCCCTTTATATCTCCAGTTGAAATCTCAAAGGGCTCATTCACACAGTGATGATAGCAACCTACCGGATTGTAGCTTGCTATCATCAGTGTCGGCCCAGGGCAGGCTGACAAAAACAAAGCTGCAAATTTTGCACCGTCAGCCCTTCTGACCAACACCAGCAATAATCAGTATAACCAATAATCAGTAACATTCAGCCAGAGCCTTTATGAAGAATGCTATGTTATGCTGACAGTGCATTACAAGTCCACGTTGTTTTCAGCATCAAAAATAATTTAGATAAATTCTTATATTACTACAGGGATTTTGCTGGTTTCTATTTACCTTACACCAAGCTTGAAACTTGTGACAAATGTGAGAAGAAAGTCAATGATGCACTATTATGTGTAATTTTGCTCACAGAAACACTTCCAATGTTTATAATACTTATAAAAATAAATTGTATTTTATGTGTCATTCCTCATTCATTTTAGTAACATTTTCTTAATCTTGGTTAGACTGAGTTAAAGTATAACAGGGAGGCTGTGAAACAAATTGGGACTGTGGGAACATAACATAAAGAAATGCACATTTTCAAAATAAAAGCTCAACTATATGGGTTTAAAACAGTAACAGATTGGAAAATATGAATGAACTTTCCTTATTGTTATATTTTCTACAGGAAGGAAATACAAGGAAGAGCAGTGAACACAAACTCAAGTACAGTCAGGCATAACAACACATTAGAGCAGAAGGCTTTGGAATATGGAAGCAAATCAACCCCACACCAGGAATGAGAGAATCTGTGGGGCCTTCTGTTTGGACTGTAATGAACTTCAAAAGGGAGGGAGGAACAGACAATACAGGTCTTTTGGTTTCTATAGAAACATCCTGGTCAGCATGCTGCACTCAGTCCATCATTTTCAGATTCGCTGCTTCAGGAATATGGCAAATGACACAAATGGATGTTTTTATTGAAGAGAACAGAAAACTCTTTAGAAAGCAGTTGGTGAAGACTAATTCCATCATGAGTGTACACCCAGCGTTCTCCCGTCCAGTCGTAGCGTTTCGGTCCACTGGGAACGCAAAAGGAAAAAGAAGCGGGGAATAAAATTAGAGTCTGAAACCAGATATTTACATACACAAAGGCATATTTTTTTTCACTTGTATAAAGTCAAATCTGGCCAAGCTTCTCTTGTTTTAGTTCAGTTAGAATTACCCAAATTATTTATATTTGCTAAATGCCAGAAAACTTAGCAAGAAAAGATTTTTAGAGATGTTTTGAAACCTTTGAGTAGATACATTTGGTATGAGTTTCAGTTTATAACAAAATCAGAGCGCCACTGGAGTCATAGTCCAAACACTAGAGAAGGTCAGACATTTTTGTGAGCTGTACTAATGTGTCTTTTGAAAATGCTATAAATTTGAGGTTAAAACTGTCACAGTTTTCCACTCTTGTCATCAGACATCATAGTGCTCTTAGACCTTGAAGTCAGTAGGGACTTCAAGGCCCCCCTTCAAACATCCTTTGGACAGTCTTGTTTCTCCTTTAGGGTTCTCAAACTCAGAAGTCTCTTCCCACTCACCTAAAGCTAAAGATGGACATTTAACGTCTTTTACAGAGTCCAAAGGCAATGAGTTAAATCTGGGCAAAGCTGCTCACATGGGAAAATGGAATGAAGGTCATTTTAACGCTGGCCAAACTTTCTTCCTTGCAATTTTAACTTCTATAATTTCCCTACTCCTCTTTTTTTCCTTTCATTCATTTTTTTACCCTTCAAATGCCTTCTATGGATAGGTGCTGAAAATTAGCAAGATTATAAGACTTTCAGATTCGCTGCTTCAGGAAGGGAATCTGAAGCTAAACAGAATGCATCTGAAGCATTCGCATGTTGTTCTCTGCACACGGAGTTTCACTTCCAAATACAGCACTGTAGGTTTCCTCCCACAGCCACACCCTAACCCTCAAAATAAATTACATATGAAAAAAAAATAACTCAAGAAGTGTAAATTCTAAAAAAATAAAAATAAAAATCTCAAGAAATAAAGCTTCAAACAAAATAATTAAATATAGGTTATATATTATATTCTACAATAATAGACAACACTGTAGTGCTACCTGGTAGGAGAAGAAAGCCATATCTGTCTGTTCGGTGTCTGTTTGTTGATCACGTACGTTCCATGGCCTCCACCCAACTTTACTGTCAACACACCACTCTGTGCACACATTCAGAACACATAGTTACACAGTCATTCATATGTGTTAAACTTAAATTACAATCAAACATTTTTTAGATGAAGTGAACGGCTGCCTATTGAGTTAACTATTTATTACAAGTGTCCATGTTAAAGTCTCCTGGATAAAGAAAAACAGCCTGAATGGTTCTGATTGTACCATCCATCACATTTTAAGCAAAAAGGTGATCCAAGGCAGATCCAGCAGGGCTCCAGGATGACAGAACATGGTTGAAATTTGACAAACATCAAGTGGTTTGGCATGAATAGGAAATGAACTATGAGAGATGCAGGTGAGGTTTTGTGAGCATCCAGCTGCATCAAGATAATATTTTTCTGTCTCTTGTGAAAGAGAGACATTTGCCACATGACAACAACTCCTTCATAAACATGAAGGAGTCTTCATGAGTGTTTATGGCTGTTGTCATTAAGTGTCTGTTAATAAATAATGACACTTTTAATACAAAGTCAATACTTTGCATTAAAGTGTCATTTACCGAATGACATAACAGTCAATCATTTATGAAGACTCCATGTTCATGACAAGTGTTGTCATGTCTATGACAACATCATGCTAGTGTTATGCTCACCTTTCAAATGAAGTGTTACCAACTAGGTTTATAGTTGATGCATAGAACTTGGCACGTTCCTCCCCATTGATCTGAATTACCATGCCTGCTCATTTGAATGCCTCTGAATTTTTGTAACATGTAACATTTTTTAATACAAAAACACGTTTTTGTTTGTTTATTTGTTTTCTGGTAGTAATATTACTGTTGTGGGGTGGACGAAACCAGAGTCTATTTTTCAGTCTTACTAATCTGTGAAGGGAATTAACCCCTAAAATACACTGCATCCTACTGTTCTGTCAGATCTTCCTACTGTAGCACGGATAGATAGCAATGTCTATGTGTCGGTGATAAACTTGTCTAAAACTGCTAGCGTCATATTTACAAACCAAAAACTATAACAGGTTGTGTTAATGTTAAATATATTGGATAACATTCTTTTAGTTATGGTTGTATGACAGTCACAATGTGTCCACCGAACTGAGCAGGTCACTGTATACCTGAAATGATAGGATATGCTTAAAATTACACAGCTTCAACCTCACATAATATCGCTATCAACATGCTCTATATAGGACTATTCCATAAGAAGGAGTGTTATTAAATAAAAAATGTTTAAAGTACATAACATATTTTGTCCCTATTCACATGGTTGATGGGAAGCAATGACTCTGTTTGCAGTATACGGTATAGTAACAACATTGCAGACGGCAAACTAAAGCCATAAATATGGTTACAAGCTGCCTGTCATGTAAACTTAAAACATGAAGTAATACAGCAGCTTAATGAAAGCCAGGGATAAAATAAATTATTTAAAGCTTACCTTAATTTTTGATTAAATAAAAAGGATGAAACATCCACAGGTAGGATGTATTTATAAGAAATCTGCTGAGTAAGCAGTATGTGATGCAACATCGATGTGCGCATTACCACAAGGTAGGACGGATTCATGGTGTTGAGGAAAAATGATTATTTTAGTGTTTAATACAGTTAATCTTTACACAATATACCTTTTATGTGTAAAAGGTATATTGAGCATGGCCATTTTGAACAAATTTCTTAATTTTGAACAGGTTTGGGTTAATGGTTTAAAACTAAAACTATTGCTGGGTAAGTATTCAACTTACGGGAAGGAAAATAGAGATCAAAAGGGAACTCTGACTGAGGCTCCTGTTGTGTTATCAGAGGACAGGAGGCCATAAAATTAGCATCTGCAGGAAGGCTGTATCACTTGGATGAGCGTGGGAGAGAGAAGTTTGCTCGGTTCATGGAAGATCAAAAGTCTTCCAAAACTAACATCTGGGACAGTGTAAAACTGAATACAACATAGAATGTTAAAACCACTAACATTTGATTTGTAAGACATTTTTCTTAGTTACTAATAGCATGCTTTTAATGAAAATTGTATTATCTGACTATATCAGATTCAAATGGAAATGGTGTGAAGGAAAATGTTTTGTTTAGTATTAGAAAATTGCTCAGGTTTATGGTGAAAGGGTTTTAGAGAATGATTGTGTTAACTTTTATACTTAGGATTGAATGTTATATTGGATAGGTTAAAAAAGGAATTTTACTCCATTCTATTCTGTTGATTGTATGAACCACTTTTTAGTTTAAGGCAGGACTCAATCTTTTGAGGTGCTGAGTGCAGAAGAACAAAATTGGGTTTGTGGAGATAACCCTGAACTAAATTACCGAATTTAAATTTGTTCCTGAGAATCTATGTAAGGAGAAGAGCGGGAGAAACTTTAGATTTCACAGCTATCTGTGAAATACTTTTCTTATGTTCTTCTTTGCCCAGATGGCCTTAAAACCACAGGAGTTCAGGACAAGCTCTGCTCTCCTTTTGTTAAACAAAGGGGACAAAATGGCTTTTGATCTTGGAAGCAAATTGTAAGGAGGTTCTAACTTGTAAGAGGGTCCAAGACAGCTTCCAGTTGGTCAAGCAGAGGTACGCCTTATTTGAACATATTAAAGAGGAAAAACACGCCTTTACTATAAAAGTTTGTACACAGGAGTAACAAATCAGATTGCTGCCTTGTTTTGCTTTTTTGCATCAGCACTCTCCAAAGATGCGTCTTTGCCTTTTTTCTATCCTCTTTGTCTCAGGTAAATGAATGTATGTCTCTGTTGTTCTGCAGTTTCTGTTGTAATTTTATGCATTGTCTTCTATTGGATTAAACTGCAATTCTGTGACGTCTGCACTCATTGTTGTTTTTGTGTGGCTACACGCGGGAGGACCCAGGATCATAAAGGAAGAGAGAGAGAACCAAACTTTTTCCAAAATTAACTAATTCAGAGAAATCTTCCTTAACAATGGTTAGCACAGATAGTTAGAACACCTGTTCCGCACCACACTGCTCTGTGCTGCTCTCCACTTTCCAGGCAGACTGCAGCAGTTCGAGAGTACCCCATTTTCCTCTGCTTGAATGCATTCTCAGCGATGCTCCGCTGTGAACTGCAGAAAGGTTCTGCAAGACGCATGTGCAGGAAATGAGAGATTGTGCAATAAAGCCAGTGATAGAAGAGATGGATGGTGTCATAAAATGCTGTAGTTCTCAACTTCCAAAATTAACATTTTCCCTCCATTGCTCTGTCTGTGTTGACTGGCGCTCCTGCTGTGACTTGCACAACGCACGTATCACTTATGCGCAGCCATAAGTGATACATGCTGCCAGCAATATACCCATATTTTTATTAACATAATATTTTCAGCAAATATAGTCTGTCTTGGTGAATTATTTTGAAAATACAGATGTGGTGCTCGTGCAGCTTCCTGTTGGATCAGCAATCTTTAAAAATTGATTCCATACTTGCTCCAGCGTCGAGAAGGACTTCGCTGCAGTAAACTGAAGGGGGCTGCACTGACCACCATAGACATAATATAAGCATAGACCCCTCATGGACCACTCCGTCGCAGGAAATACGGCGGCCATCTTGGAGCGGTATACCCTCCTACTTTGCTCAATCAAAACAGCAGAAGATGCCTCAGCACTGAGGGATATTGTTGTTCGGATCTATGGATTACTGATGCGAGGGCTCCACAGACAACATTTCACAAGTAAGACGGACATATTATTGTGTATATATTGTGATTAGAATATGACTTTACTGTATTTATGTCCACCGGCGAGATACCAGCTAATATTAGCTACAGTGCTTGGTGTAATACGGGTTCAGCCCCGCTATGAAGGCTAACTGAGATTCTGTTAATCTAAAAAAATTAATTATTCTCTAACATTGACTTAGATTATCTGACACAAGGGCCTATATTAGAAATGAAACAATATAACACATATTATAAAACTTATATTATGTGTTATAACATTCACCGGCAAAGTTTACACAGGTGGTAAAGACTATTATTTATATTCTTTCACTCTGTCAAAAGTAAGATACATCCTAAATCTTCCGTTTTTGTTTTGAAAGTTTCCTAAAGACACGATGTGAGGAAGAAGAAGGAGAAATCTATAAAGAGAGACGGATTCACTGCAGCACGGATGAATCTCACATCGGATTTTGGACTCGTCGGCTGAAACACACACACACACACACACACATATATATATATATATATATATAAAAAATTCCCTTCTCACCCTCCGTGGGTGGTCTCTTTCATCCTCTGAGCTCGGGTCCTCTACCAGAGTCCTGGGAGCTTGAGGGTTCTGCGCAGTATCTTGGCTGTGCCTAGAACTGCACATTTCTGGACTGAGATGTCTGATGTTGTTCCTGGGATCTGTTTGAGCCACTGCTCCAGTTTGGGGGTGACTGCCCTGAGGGCCCCGATGACCACAGGCACCACTGTGGTCTTCACCTTCCAGGCCTTCTCCAGTTCCTCTCTGAGGCCCTGGTATTTCTCCAGTTTCTCATGCTCCTTTTTCCTGATGTTGTGGTCACTTGGTATTGCTACATCCACCACAACGGCTTTCCTCTGTTCTTTATCCACCACTACAATGTCCGGTTGGTTCTCCATTACCATCTTGTCTGTCTGGATCTGGAAGTCCCACAGGATCTTAGCTCGGTCATTCTCCACCACCTTTGGGGGTGTTCCCCACTTTGACCTCGGGGCTTCCAGTCCATATTCTACGGTGGCCGACAGGTGCAAATGCGCAGCAAAAGAGAAAACATGCAAACAAAAGAAAAGACACCCCCCCGAATCAAATGCAGCAAACAAAAAAGAAAACACCCCCGAATTAGAAAACACCCCCGAATCAAATGCAGCAAACAAAAAAGAAAACACCCCCGAATTAGAAAACACCCCCGAATTAAATGCAGCAAACAAAAAAGAAAACACCCCCGAATTAGAAAACACCCCCGAATGAAATGCAGCAAACAAAAAGTGTTGAAAACGGAAGTGCTCCAGACCACTAGGGGGAGTCTAACAAAAAATAGCTGTGTCCGAATTCAGGCTCTGCATCCTTTCAAGGGCCCTGAGAAACTGATCCTTCGAAGCATAGACATAATAAAAGAGTACACCCTCCCCCCCACGATTGGCTGCTCCGGCGCAAATACACTTTGCTTTGCTCAACCAAAACAGCAGAAGATGCCTTCAGCACTGCGGAATATTGTTGATCGGATCGACGGACTACTGACGTGAGGGCTCGACAGACTTTTCGCAAGTAAGATGGACATATTACTGTGTATTTTTGTGATTAGAATATTACTATACTGTATTTATGTCCACTGGCGAAATACCAGCTAATGCTAGCTATAGTGCTTGGTGTTCAGCCCCCGCTCTGACAGCTAACCGAGATTCCGTAAATCTTAAAATGTTTCAGTCATTCTCCAACATTTAGATTATCTGATACAAGAGCCTACTATAGAAATGAAACAATATTATAAAAATCATAACATTCACCAGCAAAGTTTACACAGATGACAATGGCTATTATTTAATTATTTAACTCAGTCAACGTAGGATAACTCGAAAATGTCCCGTTTTTGTTTTGAAGGTTTCCTACGACGTGAGGAAGAAGGGAGAGACAGATTCACTGCACAGCACGGATGAATCTCGTATCGGATTTTGTACCCAATCTCAGCTGCTGAATCACTCTTAAACCAGAACTCGTAGGCTGGAAAACATTATATATTTATATATATATATATATATATCCATGTATATATATATATATATATCCATGTATATATATATATATATATCCATGTATATATATATATATATATATATATATATATATATATATATATATATATATATATATATATATATATATATATATATATATATATATATATAAAAAAAAAAAATTCCCTTCTCACCCTCCGCGGGTGGTCTCTTTCATCCTCTGAGCTCGGGTCCTCTACCAGAGGCCTGGGAGCTTGAGGGTTCTGCGCAGTATCTTGGCTGTGCCTAGAACTGCACATTTCTGGACTGAGATGTCTGATGTTGTTCCTGGGATCTGTTTGAGCCACTGCTCCAGTTTGGGGGTGACTGCCCCGAGGGCCCCGATGACCACAGGCACCACTGTGGTCTTCACCTTCCAGGCCTTCTCCAGTTCCTCTCTGAGGCCCTGGTATTTCTCCAGTTTCTCATGCTCCTTTTTCCTGATGTTGTGGTCACTTGGTATTGCTACATCCACCACAACGGCTTTCCTCTGTTCTTTATCCACCACCACAATGTCCGGTTGGTTCGACATTACCATCTTGTCTGTCTGGATCTGGAAGTCCCACAGGATCTTAGCTCGGTCATTCTCCACCACCTTTGGGGGTGTCCCCCATTTTGACCTCGGGGCTTCCAGTCCATATTCGGCACAGATGTTCCTGTACACTATGCCCGCCACTTGGTTATGTCGTTCCATGTACGCTTTCCCTGCCAGCATCTTGCACCCTGCTGTTATGTGCTGGACTGTCTCAGAGGCCTCCTTGCACAACCTACACCTTGGGTCTTGTCTGGTGTGGTAGATCTGAGCTTCTATTGCTCTGGTGTTTAGGGCCTGTTCCTGGGCGGCCAGGATGAGGGCCTCTGTGCTGTCCTTGAGTCCAGCTTTCTCCAGCCATTGGTAGGATTTCTTGATATCAGCCACTTCAGTTATTTGTCGGTGGTACATCCCATGCAGGGGCTTGTCTTCCCATGATGGTTCCTCCAGCACCTCGTCCTCTGTTCCCCATTGCCTGAGACATTCGCTGAGCACATCGTCCGTTGAGGCTTTGTCCTTGATGTATTTATGGATCTTAGATGTTTCATCCTGGACAGTGGCTCTCACACTCACTAGTCCTCTGCCTCCTTCCTTACGGCTCGTGTACAGTCTCAGGGTGCTGGATTTGGGGTGGAACCCTCCATGCATGGTTAGTAGCTTCCGAGTCTTAACATCCGTGGCCTTCATCTCTTCCATTGGCCAGCTAATTATTCCGGCAGGGTATCTGATTACTGGTAAGGCATAGCTGTTTATTGCACAGCTCCCTATATATATATATATATATATATATATATATAAAAAAAAAAAAAAAATTCCCCTCTCACCCTCCGTGGGTGGTCTCTTTCATCCTCTGAGCTCGGGTCCTCTACCAGAGGCCTGGGAGCTTGAGGGTTCTGCGCAGTATCTTGGCTGTGCCTAGAACTGCACATTTCTGGACTGAGATGTCTGATGTTGTTCCTGGGATCTGTTTGAGCCACTGCTCCAGTTTGGGGGTGACTGCCCCGAGGGCCCCGATGACCACAGGCACCACTGTGGTCTTCACCTTCCAGGCCTTCTCCAGTTCCTCTCTGAGGCCCTGGTATTTCTCCAGTTTCTCATGCTCCTTTTTCCTGATGTTGTGGTCACTTGGTATTGCTACATCCACCACAACGGCTTTCCTCTGTTCTTTATCCACCACCACAATGTCCGGTTGGTTCGACATTACCATCTTGTCTGTCTGGATCTGGAAGTCCCACAGGATCTTAGCTCGGTCATTCTCCACCACCTTTGGGGGTGTCCCCCATTTTGACCTCGGGGCTTCCAGTCCATATTCTGCACAGATGTTCCTGTACACTATGCCCGCCACTTGGTTATGTCGTTCCATGTACGCTTTCCCTGCCAGCATCTTGCACCCTGCTGTTATGTGCTGGACTGTCTCAGAGGCCTCCTTGCACAACCTACACCTTGGGTCTTGTCTGGTGTGGTAGATCTGAGCTTCTATTGCTCTGGTGTTTAGGGCCTGTTCCTGGGCGGCCAGGATGAGGGCCTCCGTGCTGTCCTTGAGTCCAGCTTTCTCCAGCCATTGGTAGGATTTCCTGATATCAGCCACTTCTGTTATTTGTCGGTGGTACATCCCATGTAGGGGCTTGTCTTCCCATGATGGTTCCTCCAGCACCTCGTCCTCTGTTCCCCATTGCCTGAGACATTCGCTGAGCACATCGTCCGTTGAGGCTTTGTCCTTGATGTATTTATGGATCTTAGATGTTTCATATATATATATATATATATATATATATATATATAGCTCAGTGGGTAAGACACCAGTCTACCACCTGGGAGACCGGGGTTCGAATCCAGGTTGGGGCAAGTTACAACAGTGCAATTGAGCTATGCAGTGTGGGTCCCTAGGCAAGACCCTTGGAGCTATATAGCCTACCTCATACAATGAGAGACACTGATAAGCATGACATGCCGGCTCAGACGTCGCCCGGCCAAACAAGGTCTGCGTCAGGTGCTGGGGAACCAGAGCACCTTGATGAAAAATGGGCTACTGGAACAAGACGGAAATGGGCGAGAGACGAAAACATGGATCTGTTGGAATGCTACTACTCAAGTAACCCTAGTCAGAGGGGTTACATGCAAAGACTGAGGGTGGAATGGTTACTTCGACACCCACAGTCTACAATGACTGCCAAACAACTAGTAGCTCAGTGCTCCAACATCCGCAAACGGCAACTGCTATCACAACTTGAGATTGACGAGGTACAACACAAATGCTACGGCATAAGGGAGGAGCCCAAAGGTAAGGTCAGGGGGGAGTTAACTACTCCCCACCCCGAGACTGGGTATGCAGCCCCAGTAATGAACGAACTATCAAAGCTGAACGAGACAGCAACTGACCTGAGAGAGAGAATTGTGGCCCGAATGAACACCAGGCAACCCCGACAGAAAGTCTCATTGAAGATGTGAATGCAGCATTGAGAACAATCCCTACCAACACCATAACAGAAACCAATGAGCTGATATACAACTCAGCATCAGTGATCCTTGAAATGCTCGGCTATAAGAGCATCATGGAAAAGACGGTTAGAGGCTAAGATCAAGATAACAAGGAGGGAATTGAGCCAGCTGTCAGAGCTGCAATGAAAAGATCAGTACCCAAGAAGTACAGCCAGATGCCCATACCTGAAGCACTCGAAACTGCCAAACAAAGGCGGCCTTGGCCAGCCGCCTAAAGAGATACACAAGAGAGAATGAAGCCAACCAGCTAAAGTGTACTCTCAATGGCAGGGTACTAACAACAGAGCAGACCCACCAAGGCTGGAGACTGAACAATACTGGAAAGGCATATGGGAAAGGGAGGCGTCCCACAACAGCAAGGCACAGTGGCTACCCTCAAAGGGTTCAGTCCCATCCAACTATCGGCCAATAACCTGTCTCTCTACAACATGGAAGCTCATGTCAGGCATCATAGCGGCTAAGATAAGCGGACACATGGATAAATACATGAGCACGGCACAGAAGGGCATCGGCATAAATAGTAGAGGAGCCAAACACCAACTCCTTGTAGACCACACAGTCGCCCGAGACTGCAAAACCCGACACACCAACCTGTGCACCGCTTGGATTGATTACAAGAAAGCCTATGACTCAATGCCACACACCTGGATCATTGAATGCTTAGAGATGTACAACATCAATAGGACTCTAAGAGCCTTCATTGCAAACTCGATGGGGCTGTGGAAAACCACCCTTGAAGCCAACTGCAAACCGCTTGCACAAGTGTCAGCCAAATCATCAACAAGACTGGCTACGGATACCGACTTAAGAATGGGGCCACAATCAGTCACCTCCTCTACATGGATGACATCAAGCTGTACGCCAAGAGCGAGCGAGACACTTCTAGAGAAGTGTGGCCGGATGGTTACAAAGAGAGGGAAGGTCGTCCGCACAGAAGGGGTCTCACTCCCAGAGGGAACGATAGCAGACATAGAGCACAGCTACAAGTACCTGGGAATACCACAAGCAAATGGCAACCTCGATGAGGTCACAAGGAAAGGAGCCACAGCCAAATACCTCCAACGAATAAGGCAAGTCCTGAGAAGCCAGCTCAATGGCAAGAACAAGATCCGTGCAATAAACAGCTATGCCTTACCAGTAATCAGATACCCTGCCGGAATAATTAGCTGGCCAATGGAAGAGATGAAGGCCACGGATGTTAAGACTCGGAAGCTACTAACCATGCATGGAGGGTTCCACCCCAAATCCAGCACCCTGAGACTGTACACGAGCCGTAAGGAAGGAGGCAGAGGACTAGTGAGTGTGAGAGCCATAAATACATCAAGGACAAAGCCTCAACGGACGATGTGCTCAGCGAATGTCTCAGGCAATGGGGAACAGAGGACGAGGTGCTGGAGGAACCATCATGGGAAGACAAGCCCCTACATGGGATGTACCACCGACAAATAACTGAAGTGGCTGATATCAGGAAATCCTACCAATGGCTGGAGAAAGCTGGACTCAAGGACAGCACGGAGGCCCTCATCCTGGCCGCCCAGGAACAGGCCCTAAACACCAGAGCAATAGAAGCTCAGATCTACCACACCAGACAAGACCCAAGGTGTAGGTTGTGCAAGGAGGCCTCTGAGACAGTCCAGCACATAACAGCAGGGTGCAAGATGCTGGCAGGGAAAGCGTACATGGAACGACATAACCAAGTGGCGGGCATAGTGTACAGGAACATCTGTGCAGAATATGGACTGGAAGCCCCGAGGTCAAAATGGGGGACACCCCCAAAGGTGGTGGAGAATGACCGAGCTAAGATCCTGTGGGACTTCCAGATCCAGACAGACAAGATGGTAATGTCGAACCAACCGGACATTGTGGTGGTGGATAAAGAACAGAGGAAAGCCGTTGTGGTGGATGTAGCAATACCAAGTGACCACAACATCAGGAAAAAGGAGCATGAGAAACTGGAGAAATACCAGGGCCTCAGAGAGGAACTGGAGAAGGCCTGGAAGGTGAAGACCACAGTGGTGCCTGTGGTCATCGGGGCCCTCGGGGCAGTCACCCCCAAACTGGAGCAGTGGCTCAAACAGATCCCAGGAACAACATCAGACATCTCAGTCCAGAAATGTGCAGTTCTAGGCACAGCCAAGATACTGCGCAGAACCCTCAAGCTCCCAGGCCTCTGGTAGAGGACCCGAGCTCAGAGGATGAAAGAGACCACCCACGGAGGGTGAGAGGGGAATTTTTTTTTTTTATATATATGTGTGTGTGCATAATCATGCATAGCCTAATGTATATTATTCAGTATTAATGATTATTTATTTATGTTTGTATACTTATATAAGTATGTATTGATAAGACGAGAGCGGTCCATTAGGCGTCTGTCCTTTTATTATGTCTATGTGAGAAACGGCCCGATCTACAGAAGACGGGTCCTTCGAAGGCCACGAATATGGACCACCAGAAGAGAGAAGCTGTAGCCTCCGGCTAGCTGCCTAGCCTCCATCTAGGCGTTATGTTGCTTAGCAACCGTGACAACGTGAAGCACAGAGCAGCGAAGTAAAAAAAACGGACTCAGTTGTTTTTTACTCTTTATTTCTGTATTATTCTTCACCTTTTGTAATAAAGGTTGTTCCATAGTAAAAAGAAAATCTGTCTGATTCTAAAATGTTGAATGTATACAAGGGATATTATTCATTTTCAAATACTCTCCAGATCTCAGGTAGTAAGACATTACAGTTAAATAAACTATGTTTGAAGGCTTAACTTTAATCAGTCAAACCCATTTGCTCAGGAATAAATTAAATACTTTATTAATATCTACATGGAGCGCCCGGCCAGCTGACAGCTTGCGAGTGAAGCTGGCTGTTAATGCAGCGGGAGAAGACATCTCCGAAAACGTCGGAGCAATATTGGAAGTAGGTGATTTATTAATGAACCGAGCAGATATTTCAGATCTACACATCTACATTCTCGCCTAAAAACATTGTAAAAAATAATTTTGTGTAATTTTAAGTGTAATACAGCAAAAATTATTTTGTCGCCATTGCTGCTTTTCTGAACACCCGCTTTAAAGGATGCAGAGCCTGAATTCGGACACAGCTATTTTTTGTTAGACTCCCCCTAGTGGTCTGGAGCACTTCCGTTTTCAACACTTTTTGTTTGCTGCATTTCATTCGGGGGTGTTTTCTAATTCGGGGGTGTTTTCTTTTTTGTTTGCTGCATTTAATTCGGGGGTGTTTTCTAATTCGGGGGTGTTTTCTTTTTTGTTTGCTGCATTTAATTCGGGGGTGTTTTCTTTTTTGTTTGCTGCATTTAATTCGGGGGTGTTTTCTAATTCGGGGGTGTTTTCTTTTTTGTTTGCTGCATTTGATTCGGGGGTGTTTTCTAATTCGGGGGTGTTTTCTTTTTTGTTTGCTGCATTTGATTCGGGGGTGTTTTCTAATTCGGGGGTGTTTTCTTTTTTGTTTGCTGCATTTAATTCGGGGGTGTTTTCTTTTTTGTTTGCTGCATTTAATTCGGGGGTGTTTTCTAATTCGGGGGTGTTTTCTTTTTTGTTTGCTGCATTTGATTTGGGGGTGTTTTCTAATTCGGGGGTGTTTTCTTTTTTGTTTGCTGCATTTGATTCGGGGGGGTGTCTTTTCTTTTGTTTGCATGTTTTCTCTTTTGCTGCGCATTTGCACCTGTCGGCCACCGTAATATTCGGCACAGATGTTCCTGTACACTATGCCCGCCACTTGGTTATGTCGTTCCATGTACGCTTTCCCTGCCAGCATCTTGCACCCTGCTGTTATGTGCTGGATTGTCTCAGAGGCCTCCTTGCACAACCTACACCTTGGGTCTTGTCTGGTGTGGTAGATCTGAGCCTCTATTGCTCTGGTGTTTAGGGCCAGGATGAGGGCCTCTGTGCTGTCCTTGAGTCCAGCTTTCTCCTGATATCAGCCACTTCAGTTATTTGTCGGTGGTACATCCCATGTAGGGGCTTGTCTTCCCATGATGGTTCCTCCAGCACCTCGTCCTCTGTTCCCCATTGTCTTTGTCCTTGATGTATTTATGGATCTTGGATGTTTCATCCTGGACAGTGGCTCTCACACTCACTAGTCCTCTGCCTCCTTCCTTACGGCTTGTGTACAGTCTCAGGGTGCTGGATTTGGGGTGGAACCCTCCATGCATGGTTAGTAGCTTCCGAGTCTTAACGTCCGTGGCCTTTATCTCTTCCATTGGCCAGCTAATTATTCCGGCAGGGTATCTGATTACTGGTAAGGCATAGCTGTTTATTGCACGGATCTTGTTCTTGCCATTGAGCTGGCTTCTCAGGACTTGCCTTATTCGTTGGAGGTATTTGGCTGTGGCTCCTTTCCTTGTGATCTCATCAAGGTTGCCATTTGCTTGTGGTATTCCCAGGTACTTGTAGCTGTGCTCTATGTCTGCTATTGTTCCCTCTGGGAGTGAGACCCCTTCTGTGTGGACGACCTTCCCTCTCTTTGTAACCATCCGACCACACTTCTCTAGTCCGAATGACATCCCAATGTCAGTGCTGTAGATCCTGGTGGTGTGGATCAGTGAGTCGATGTCTCGCTCGCTCTTGGCGTACAGCTTGATGTCATCCATGTAGAGGAGGTGACTGATTGTGGCCCCATTCTTGAGTCGGTATCCGTAGCCAGTCTTGTTGATGATTTGGTATATGCCACATTTGATGGACACTTGTGCAAGTGGTGGTTTTCCACAGCCCCATCGAGTTTGCAATGAATTTTGATGATTTTGGCAAACAGCTCTTGAAAACCCAAAATCCCTGTCTCAAAAAATTAGAATATTATGAAAAGGTTCTCAAAATTAAAACAATAAAAGACCTGAAATATTTCAGTTGGTGTGCAATGAATCTAAAATATATGACAATTTAATTTTTATCATGACATTATGGAAAATAATTAACTTTATCACAATATTCTAATTTTATGACCAGCACCTGTATATATATATATATATATATATATATATATATATATATATATATATATATATATTATATACAATTCAGTATTAATCATTATTTATTTGTGCCATTATTAATTATTATTTATTAGTGTTTGTATAGTTATGTAAATATGTATTATTACTAAATAATTTATTAAATAAATTATGAACGGCTGTGTGCTTTGTAATATGCTCTTCATACATCGATATCAGAATATTCCATTCCTATTCTATTGTTATAGCCACTAAGCATATTTAAATATGATGAACTATGTCTTAAAAACATACTTAAAAAATACAATTGTTTATAAATGTTGCTTTGATAGATGTTTGAATATGGTTTACAGTAACAAAAAAGTGTGTTATGATCGATTAAATCCGCTGATAGTCATTGTGCTGCTAAACACATAACGCTGAGTGGAGTGGAGTACCGCTCCAAGATGGCCGCCCTAAATCTCGTCAGCGACAATAGGCGAGAGCGGTCCATGAGGCGTCTATCCTTATGTCTATGCTGACCACTGTCAGTCTCATACCTTATTCGGAAATGGGACCATTGCACTCCAGAAGTGAAGGGGGCGCTATTTCCTATATTATCCAAGGCCTTCCGTTTTTATTTTCTTTTTAAATCTGTGCTACATTTTCACCTCTAGGGAGGAGTTTCACTCTCAGAATGTATTTGAACTTCAATCTTTTATTTACTTCAGCGCAGCTCACAGTTTTTAGCAAATTCTGTAGCTTTCGGGGTACTTCTAAATCTGCTCCTTAGTTGCATCTTTTCGGGCTTGCTACTGCCTCTAGTGGCGTGGGGGTGATAGCACAACTAATATAATTACATTACACTAAATCAGGATACCACAACGTCTTTATTATTTACTATTAATTTCGGCAAAAGATAATTTATCTTTTGCCAGTAAAAGATAAATTATCTTAAAACATATTTTTTTCATTTTCTTAAGAATGTAGAGCTAATTAAATGACAATACTTTTATACATTATAAATGATATCTATATATCTCATCAATTATAGGAGGAACCAAGGAAATAAGGAGACCTAAAAACAACATGATCAGCTATAATAAAAATACCATTTGCAATGTATACGTAAGAAATTTAATTGAGCAAAAGTCAATAACAGATGAATTAGGTACAGAAGAATAACCAGGGTTGTTAAACAGATACAAGCAAAAATTCTGAGACTTTTTGTTGGTAGAGTCTTATATATAGGAAAAAGTAAAATGAAATTATTTAATCTATCAAGGTGGAAATTTTCCTTCGACTAAAACGATGAATCATATTCATAGAATCACATTATCAACAATTTGTGAATAAAGCAAAAATACTTAGCATGCTACAGGTAAATATTATAATTTAGTTTGGTTAAGAATAATTACTGTGCTGTCAATAAATAACTTCTAATAGATGTTCTTAGTTGCCAGAGGAACACAGCAACACCTTCATGAGCTCAGAGGTTCAAACTGATGAAAAACAATGGATGCTCTCTGCTAAAATATTTCTTGCCATCTTTCATGTTCTTTCAGCAAACAGTTGAGACAGAGTTGTTTTTGGTTTCACCACTATTTACCTGCTGTTATACTTGCCACTGAAAGTATTCTTAAAAGATTGTCTGTTAGTCTGCAGCTCATGTGACCAAACTAGCAGAGGAGATGAAAAGTTAAAACTTGAGTTAAAATGTTATTTTAACTTGAGTTGAGCTGAAACTCAAGTTAGAATGTTAAGTTTAAACATTTTAGCTCAACAACCTCTACCTAACTAGAAGTTATACAAAAACTCAAGCTGGGTAACCCCTAGATCACTATGTCTTCTTAGAAGGTAGTGTTGGTTTGCGATAAATAAAAAAAATCAGACAAGATCCAGAAATTGTAGAGCTCTGAATTTTTTCTTTTATGCAGTTCTTAAGAAACATTTCACTCCAGTATCTCAGCATGACATGAATTCAACCATCAGGAGGGAGAGTTTAAACCACCTGGCTTTTAAAGGATTGGCTCCTACCAGGACTAATTAAGGGAAAGAGACATTTACATTTCCAGATAGAAAAAAAGTCACAATTGTACTAAACTATATTCCTAGAAAAAATATTTACATAATTACAACGAACACTAACAACTTCAAAACTAAAACAAAAACAATCTGGGCCCAACAAAATCCAAAAACATCTCCCCTCCCTCTCAATAAATTTCCCTAGTGAGGCTGATTGAAAACACCAGGTACTTGTCAGCACTGCTCATGTGCACGCTTCCATGGCAACACATGACCAAGTGACCTCAAAGAGGAGAGAGAATGATTAAAACAAAAATATTAAATAAAGCAAGTTACTTCCTCCAAACAAGAAATACATTTACCAGATAAATTAGAATATAGAAGTACAAAAACAACACCTGTTAGGGAGGGAGTAAATCCCTCACAGGTTGAGTCTCTGAGAACAGTTCTTAAAGATATAGTCAGTGTTTTCAGCAAAGTTGAGCTGACTGTCCAGGAATGGCCTGAGGTATTTAAAATTTGGCAGCAGTAGACACCAAAAGAATGCGACTAAGGAGCAGATTTAGAAGTACGCTGAAAACTACAGAATTTGTTAAAAACTGTGAGCTGCGCTGAAGTAAATAAGAGAGAGAAGTTCAAAAACATACCAAGAGTGAAAATCCTTCTTAAAAATAACGATATATCACAGATTTCAAAAGAAATAAAAAATGGAAGGCCTTGGATAATATAAGAAATAGCGACCTATTCACTTCCGGAGTGCAACGGTCCCATTTCCAATTAAGGTATGAGACTGACAGTGGTCCGTCCCCGCCCCTTTCTGTTGGCTGCAGCGAAGTGTACTTGCCAGCGTCCAGCAACAATAGAATTGGTTTTAATTTTGAAGGATAGCTCTGCAGAAGGGTGGTGGACTACGTCACCACACGCACATAGTGCAAGTGCTGTTATTGATAATAACGTGTACATTTTATTGCAGAGGTTACACTGTGGCGGAGCCGGTTGCAGTGTATTTTAGGAGTAACAATTGAGGCATGGAGGTCTTCCAATCTATAAAACTTCACATTATAGATAAATTGTAAACATTCCAGTGGGAAATAGTGATTCAATGAATGGATGGCCTTTTCTCCTTTAGGTTATTTAGTTTGCAAAATAATAAGCTAAAAAGGAATTGAAACAGCTATTAACAGAACATAATTTATATAAAGTTCTTCCGTGATTATTTGGGCCGTCGAGTTTTCTGTCTCCTACAATAATTGATGTTCTGAGCTGACCACTTGATGTTATAATGCCTTACAGAAAACACAACATCGTATTCTGTTCCAGTGAAAGCTTCGTCTGCCAGATCTTCAAAGTAATCAGATAGAGCATCCAGCGTCTCATCTGCCAGCTTCTCATAGGCTGCTTCTGACAGCTCTCTTCCAGAGAAAGACACAAAAATATCAATTATTTGGGCAATTCAATAATTACTAGCGATATTACATAGGAACAATAACAAAGGAATACCTTATATGCACATGGGTCAGTTTCTTCTTTCTTCTTGATGTTAGAGAAAGAGTTCTGATTAACCCATCATCAAATCTTCTCAAGCCATGCTGATGTGGAAAGAAAACCTCATATAAGTAACTTAATGGTGAAATTTGATGTGTTTTGTTGTTGACATTGTCTTCTATAGGGACAATTGTGAAGTTTTTTATAATACAATATTCACAGAAACGAATAATATCCAAAGCTTTGAACATTGAACGTGCAGACAGCTACAGTGGAAAAGTTTTGCCACAGTGTTTGACTGGTTCAGTTAAAGTCCAGACACACATCCATTGGTGAATGTGTAGGAAGGTTTGAAAATTGCCGTTCACAGATCTATCCAATTTGACTGATTTGACTGATCTTAGGGCTGGACAAGATGGTTGAAAAATGTATCACAATACGTTTCATATCAACCGATAAATGATTACTCCTTTGTTTTGTTTATATGACATGCCAATCCGCTATGGGGCTTCGTCATGCCAGTAGCGCATGTTATATGCGTTTCTGTGAAGCGCATAGCGGAATAAACTTCACCAGATCCAAAAGAGAATTATTCTTTACTAAGCAACATTGGCAAGCAAAGGATGTATAGTAACTCGAGTTCCACTAGCGTTTGAAGACGGAAAGCCTTATGAAACTTGGAAGAATGAAGTCAATATTTGGATGAGATTTGGAGAAGAAAAAGCAAGCTCTTGACACGGCTATGGAAATTCCAGTAGATGATCTAACGACACTGGAATGACCACATTGGTAGATAAAATAGATGATTTGTTCCTAAAAGAGAAAGAGGGGTCTATGAAGCATACTCAGAGTTTGATCGGATCATAAAAGAAATGAACATGTCAATGGCAGACTATGTTATTGATTTTGAGCAGTGTTATTCGGACAGACAGTTGGCTCCAACGGCATGCTCAGACGTAACATTTGCTTCTCGTCAAAAACTCCACAGACCGGCACAAGCCTGCTGGATAAGTGCGGACATTGATAAAAATGTGCAGTGTGCCAAAATACTTTTCACTGCTTTGGCTGTCTGCACAAAGCAGAGTGTTAAAATTACTGATGGCACAACAGACATGGAAAACATACACTCACTGCCCACTTTATTAGGAACACCTGTCCAACTTCTCATTAACACAAATGTCAAATCAGCCAATCACATGGTAGCAACTCAATGCATTTAGACATGGCCAAGACAATCTGCCGCAGTTCAAAGCGAGCATCAGAATGGGGAAAAAGGTGATTTAAGTGACTTTGAACGTGGCATGTTTATTGGTGCCAGACGGGCTGGTCTGAGTATTTCAGAAACTGCTGATCTACAGGGATTTTCGCGTACAACCATCTCTAGGGTTTACAGAGAGAATGGTCTGAAAATTAGAAAATATCCAGTGAGCTGCAGTTCTGTGGACGCAAATGCCTTGTTGAGGTCAGAGGAGGTCTATTTCTGCTGTGACATTCAGATGGTAGGGTCAGAATTTGGGATCAACAACAAGAAAGCCTGGATTCATCCTGCTGTCTATCAACAGTTTAGGCTGGTGATGGTGGTGCAATGGTGTGGGGGATATTTTCCTGCCACACTTTGGGCCCATTAGTACCAATTGAGCATCGTGCCAATGCCACAGCCTACCTGAGTGTTGTTGCTGACCATGTCCATCCCTTTATGACCACAGTGTACCATTAGGATCCAGTAGGATAACACACAATGTCATCAAGTGCGAATCGTCTCAGAATCATCTCAGACTGGTTTCTTGAACACGACAATGAGTTCACTGAATCCACATTCACCAGATCTCAATCCAATAGACCAGTGGTGACCTTTTCATCACCGCGGACTGGTTAAGGCTTGGCAATTTTACTGCGGCCTGAGGGATGGGATGAACCGTCAGAGAAGTCGGTGGGTTCTTCATGTTAGTGTGCCCGCTAAAGCTTAGTTCACATGGCACAATTTAAATTTTTTTGCCCCAATTTTCCCCTTACAATAATCTTAGAACATTCCGCGTTCCACGAGTGTCGTTTGTGATAATTGTAGCCGATCATCCTGCAGTGTGTGGTGTGTTACTGCTCCGATCTAAAATCGGGCACATTCAATATGTTGGATTGTCTTGGCCTGATTATCTCAGCATGTGGGGTTTTCCCTGATTGGGAGCGAGAATGCAGCCTGTTGATGTGACAGGTAGCCAATCAGAAAGCACGGTGACGTAAGCATGGATGGGGAATCCCAAACAGCTGACATGGTGCAACCGAGAGTCTGGTGGGAACAACATGAATGTTTATTCTGCATTTCGTACAAGAAATATCAACAGAAGTGATAAGGAGAGGAGTTGGAGCAAAATTGCTACAGTAATTTATAAACCCGGTAACTTTTCAGCTATCCATCATTAATGTGACATAAATAGGTTATAACGACAAGGCTGTTCATTCAACCAAGGCTTGACACTGACTAACTCGCTTAAAATAAGTCCAAAACTTATTTTTGCTTCTACATCGTCATCCGTGTTTGTTTATCGGAGGGTTTTATGGGATTTTCTTCTGAAATCGGGATGTTCGTGAGTTAAATTGGTTAATGTGTGGTGTGTTGGTCCTGCCGTGTGGCTGGACACACAATTCGATTGAACCTGTTGTACTTTAATCAGTTCTGTGGCCACAGAGGTTTGGAAAAATCGGCCGAAGCTGTACTCCTCTCCTCTCTTCTCTACCACTGCCCTAATGCTCTCTGACTCTGGTCACTATGGTATCATTTACACATCCCTTCAAAATAAGATACAGATACACCACAAAAACAAACATTTTACTTTGATGAAAATTTTAACTCACGACAACGACTAATCAATGGGAGCCCTTAACTTTTTCGCCCTGAACTTTTTCTCTGCAAAGATGGTCCCATCTGTGAGTTAGGGGAGACAATGACACCCGAAGTGTTGCTTATGCACACGGTGCTTGGTCTCTAAGTGGCGAAGCAGTTTGAAGCTTAATTGCCTCGTCGCATATCATGCAGAGCGGGCTTGGAATGTGGGAATCACCTACCGGGATAAATCCATTCTCCTGTCTCTTCTCTTGGCCTTTTCCCCTTCGCAAAGAAACTTTCCAAAGACACCTGATCTGTTTCTTACTCATTTTGCTGCTTGTGGGCTCAATGTTGGCACATAAGATGTAACTGAGAGAATCCAGTTAAATAATTTTCAAAATAAAAGATCCTCCAGACTCAGATAATATATGAAACGGAAATATTTAATTATTTCTTGTAGGGCCGGGTACTAATTGATCCATGGACCAGTACCAGTCTGCGGCACAGGGGTTGAGGACGACTGCACTAGAGAACCTTTGGGATCTGGTGGAACAGGAGATTCACATCATTCACATCAACAAATCTGCAGCAACTGCATGATGCCATCATGTCAATATGGACCAAACTCTCTGTTTCTAGTACCTTGTTGAATCTATGCACAAAAGATTAAGGCAGTTCTGAAGGCAAAAGTGGGTCCAACCCAGTACTAGCAAGGTGCACCTAATAAAGTGGCCGGTGAGAGTATTCTAAGATAATAAAAAAAAGTTAATCGAGACAAAGACAAAAACAGTTGAATCTTTCCCAAGTAGCACATCACCCACAATAGAACTCCATACACCAAAGAATGACCCACAAATGTTCATGATACAGTGTTTGGGCTCAGCAATAGTAGACACTGCTTGCACTAGGACAGTTTGTGGACAAGAGTGGCTAGACATCTACAGTACTATGTTAAAAACGAAAAGATCAAAAAAGAGACAGAAACACAAAGTCACAGGCCCTTCAAGAATGGAGGTAGAAAAGTTGTCTACTATGCCATCAAAAAGGTAAAGATATCTGCTAAAACTGGCAACACAAAGTGTAGTATAGAAACTGAAGGGGAACCTGCTAACATTCCATTGATTTTGAGTAAAGTCTCAGTTGTTTCAGTGCTGATAGCGTCTGAACTAGGGGTGCACCGATTTATCCTGCTGATTTTTTTTAATTTTGGGAGATGGGCAGGCCCGGCAGAAAGGGGAGGCATTGGGGGCGTTGCCCGCCAACAGAGTTAGCTATGCCAGCTGGAATGGAAGCTGTCCAAATTTCTATTATTCATATCTCGATTCCATATAATAGAAACTCCCGCATTGTGTGTTGGAATCATGGCAGCAAACTAGCAAAAGGCAAAGAACTTTGCTCAGTTTTTTTTAACCCAAACTAACCAAGAGAGTTGATTAATGCTGGTCGATGCAGGTAATGTTAGCTAATTGATAACTAGCTGATGCCAATATATCAGATTAAGCTTGTTAACAAGAACACTAATTTTTACCCATGTTCAAAAATGGGTAGTACTGGTTCCATTTTCTTGAGTAACTTTTTTGGGAAAAAAGGTACTTATACAAGTAGTTTTACTGTACTGAATGTTTTACTTTTACTGGAACAATATTGCAATTGCTACTCTTACTTGAGTAGATTAATTTTGCATTTAAATAAATAGACGTCAGAGACGGGAAACATTAGATTCTTAGATTTCAGCAACATATGAGCTAATGTTTATGCAAATCTGAACATAATTACTCAACATTTTATACGTCACTGTTTATATCATTATTGCTTGTTTTGTATTAATAAACATGGTCATTTTATTTGAAAGGTTGCATAAAAGTTTATGTATTTATATTAAAATGAAAACTCATTTACTCTCCTTGCTTAACTCCTCTGGAGATGGGGATCGCCCGATTCTTACACGTAAGGTAAGGTAATTTTATTTATACAGCACTATTTCAGCAACAAGGCAATTCAAAGAGCTTTACATGAATTAAAAAGGAAATACAAACAAAATAAATGAAAGGAAAGAAAGAAGACTAAAACATATGAAATAAATCTTACCCCCCACTCTAATCTACCTCAGCAAAACTCTTAATAATCAACCACTGTCCTCGTCTGTGACAGATGTTTGACTGATAGACCAGCATGTCTGCAGTTAACAATATTAACTGCATTAACTGCAATATTACTGTTGCCAACTCAGCAACTTTCTTGTTATATTTAGCAACATTTCAGACAAAATAATTGGCATTGGCCAAAATCTGACACAGCAGTTTAGGCTTTTTAAAGATCAGTAATCGGCGATCAGCCAAAAAACTGCAAACGGTGCATCCCTAGTCTTAACCAAGACGTCTTCTGAAATACTTGCACGCTTTACTCGTGATTGGATTAGTGTGCATGGCCCGCCACAAAAGTTATTCAGTGCCAATGGTAGTGAGCTTAATAATGAAGAACATGGTTGAGAACTTTAATACTGACATTAAGACAACACCTGCTTACAGCCAATGAAGTATTGGACTGTTTGAGCACCATAATCAAACTCTGACTGAGATCCTAATGAAAGTCAAAGCAAGTACTGGATGTGACTGGAGCACTGCCATGGACTGGGTCCTGATGCCAAAGAACTCTATGCTAAGCGTCTGTGGATACAACTCACATCAGCTGGTGTTCAGGCAGAATCCCAACCTGTCCTCTGTATTAATAGACAAAGCCCCAGCTCTAGAGGGCACCACTAAGAGTGAATGGGTTACCAAGCACATTTCAGTCATAAATGCTGAAAGAAAAGCTTTTATAGAAGCAGAATGTTAAGAAAGTATAGGCAAAAAGCTGCAGTCCACAGATGAGTGATACGAAACTGGAGACAAAGTCTTTTACAAACGAGTGGACTGTCCAGAATGGAAAGACTAGAAGTGGTCAGTGGTCAAGATGGTACAGTATTTTTTGTAGGATCACCTATGTCAGGCTGACATAGGTGCTTCACTACATCACCTATGACATAGGGTGCATTCACACTGCAGCCTGAAGTGACCCAATTCCGATTTTTTGGCAATTCCGATTTTTTGGCAATTCCGATTTTTTTGCCGGGGCCGTTCACACTGCCAGTAAATGCGACCTGTATGCGTTCTGCAGTGTGAACGGGCAAACGACCTGAAAGTGTCCCGCATGCGCAGTAGAGGGCGCAATAGCGTCAACGTTCTCAGTGTTCTGCCAACCGCCATAAAAAGAAGAAGTGCTCAGTGTTCGTGGAAGTAAACATGGAGGCTAACGGTGGAGCTTAGCTTACATATTTGAAGTTGTTGTCCGGCCGGAGCAGCACATTAACAACTTAATCCTCATATTGTCTGTCATAGTTGTTGTTTTTCTTCCCTCTTGCACGTATCAGGACACAGAATAGTGAGATTTGTTGAGTATCAGTGACGTTCAGTTCGGATGAATGCGACCTGGACGTTAGGTCGCATTTGAATTGGATACGTATCGGATACGGGTCACATTCGAAAAAGAATCCGACCTGTGCTGTTCACACTGCCATGAAAAGATCGGATACAGATCGCATTACGTAAAAAAATCGGAATTGGGTCACTTCAGGCTGCAGTGTGAACGCACCCATAGTGAAGCACCTATGCTTCACTATGTCATAGTGAAGAACTCAGTTGAGTTCTTCATGCTCAACTGACTCATGAGCATGAAGAACCTGCAATAAGGAGAACATTCATGTGTGAATATGTTTTAGCCTGTTTATCAGTGTAGTGTAAAAAGCTAACTGGGTGAGACAACCTTTTTTATTTTAAAGCAGTTATTAGACACATCTCTAGCTGTGCAAAGCTGGTAGAAATAGACTCCCAAAAGAATTTCAGGTGTAACTACAATTAGCAGAAGTATTAGCTATTGACTCGTGGGCTAAGCATAAACACTCCACCTTTTCAGATTTTTATTTTTTAATTCATTAAATAAACCATTATTTTCCTCAAACTTTACAATACATGTTACATTACCCTATCACTCTAGATCAGTGTAACATTGCTCTATTTAGATTTTGTCTAAATAAATATTCATGGGGTTTGAATAATACCGTGAGGCACTCACTGTTGTTGTAAACACTCAGCGGTCCACTAGAAGCCCCTTTGGAATCCTGTTGAAAAGTCACTGCAGTCAAATGAGCTGACACCACATTTACACCAACAATTAGTTTAGGTCCCTCCATACATGGTGTCCTTGAATTGCTGTTGGGTCAAAGCCAATGTCCGAGAAATCCACAGAAGCCACATCTGTTGAATTCTCTCTCATGTTCAGCACTTTGTTTCAGTTGTGGCTGATGTTAAAGTGCTTTATTAATAAAGCTGATCAATTATTTTATGCAGGAATTCTGGTTGAAATGTTATTTGTGATCAGATTGTCCAGAGCCTATAATAAAACTGAAAGCAAATCATGCTCAGACCTCATTCTCCCAGATTACTCAAACTCTGCTTTAACTTTAAATTGAATAATTTAAAGTTCTACAATGAAAATAGCTCTAAGAGATTCAAATTGTTATAGTAAAAACACTTATCATTGGATTTAAATATAATCAGGCTCTTTTTAATATTTCATAAAAAAGTTTTTCTGTGTTCATTTACTATTGTGTACTTGTTTGATTTTAGTTGAAATCAATATTTTTACTAGTCACTTTTTTAAGGTTTTCACAGATCATTTTTAAATGCTGCAACATAATGAAATCAAACCAGAATTCTGCTTGGTCTTGTGTGCTTGAACATGGATCTACAGTTAGGAATGGCTCTTTGCACAGTTTTTCTTTAAAGAAACTATGTGATCTACTGACTTATTTACTTGGTGATCACATTCTATATCGAATGACTTTGATGATGTATATCTAAGAGGATGTAGCTTTGAAAAACTTACAGCAAATAATGAGCATCAACAGCCTTGGTGCAGAGTAAATTTGACCTCTGGAGTGCTGCTGTTTCTGGTGCTGGAATGTCAGATCCACTCTATTAATAGAAATCTGTTATTCCAGAATGCTGCAGCAGAATAAAAATGTGTTTATTGGCTACTAATTAAGACCATTAAACGTTTGAGAGACTTGAGTTTTTGTTGTGTTTGATATTTTGACAGGTGACCAGCATAGATTGTAAATTATCATTTAATAAATCTGACTGTCATGATCTGTGTTTCTGTCAGTGACGTGCGGTCAGGGGAGGCAGGTGAGGCAGAGCCTCACCTATCGACATGGAAAAATAATATATAATAATAAAATCATTTATATTGCTATTTTCACCCTGTGGTTTGTACTATAAAGTACCTATTTTTTATGTAGCTTAACCAATTCTGATGATTTTTTCTTCAAAATCGCTGGATTTTCGCATTTTCCCATTCAAATGCTCAGCTTACGACTTTGAAGTTGTCTGTCTGCAGCCAGCATATTAACAACCTAATCCTCATTACAGTCAGCCATAGTTGTTGTTTTTCTTCCCGCTTGCGCATATCAGCATACAGAATAGTGGCTTTTTACTATTCTGTAGTATGCATAATGTTCAGGTTGGTTGGATGCAAACTGGACGTTATCCAATTCAAATGTGACCTATGTATCGGATATCTACTTGGCATGGGTCGCATTCGAAAAGAATCTGATCTGTGTTGTTCAGACTGTCATGAAAAGATCAAATACAGGTCACTTTAAAAAGAAAAAAATCAGAATTGGGTCACGTAAGACGGCAGTGTGAACACAGCCAAAATGACATAAAACCACAGCAGAAGCTTATTTAACCCTTGTGCGTGCGAGGACTGAGGCAAACGATACAAGTGATACGGGTGTGGGGTCAGTAGGACCCCATTTGTAAACACAAGGGTTAAACTGCTTGGTTTCCTGACACAAACCTAGAAATTTTGCCAGACGATAAACTGTCCCAGAAATTATTGCAATAAACGATATTATTGTTTATAAAATTCTGATGGCATAATAAAGCAAGAACACATTCTCAAAAATGTATAATCTTTCAACTCTAATGAACATTTGACGCTGGAACCAGAAGATATTTTAAATATCTAAAATTAATAAACCAATTGAAATAGCAAAAAGAATTATGAAGTCTCTGTACACAAAATTGTCCTTCAAAAAAGGGCTAGTTGATGTCAGTGCACCAGCTTGAAGATTTTAGTCAGCCAGTTTTCATTAGAAAAAGTGACAGAAAAGAGAAAAACGATAAATCATACAAATGGGAATAATTGAGTTTGTTTTAATTTATCTCATGATTAACTGATTTATTGCTTATTGTGACAGGCTTTGTCATAAACATAGCCCCCAAATTTCTTAGCACAAATAATTCTATTTAGAGTAAATGGATGTATCTAAGCCCATATGTGGAGCTTAAACATCAAAGTGTGATTTTGGTTTTAAATAGTAGTTGTATGTTGCATTTTACCTTGAGAAAGCAAAACTGTTAAAGACCAACATCATTATGTGAATGTAAATGTGTGATTAGCAGAGAACTGTCTGACCTCCCCAACGGGTTGAAGGACACTGGGATGCAGGTGGTGTGATGTCCAACCTCGAGCCTTTTGCAGGACAGAGAGCATGTGGAGCTAAAATCAGGGGCAAAACCGGATTAGTTAAAGATTTAAAAAGCAAATTATTTAGGGTGTGAAAAAAAACATTCCAGAAACTTTAATTTAAAAAGTAAAGACAAAACATTGGTTAGATTGCAGAAAGCCAGATGTTGAGCTCCCTTACTTCTGCTGTTATTGGAATCATTTTCTTTTCAGCCACACTTACATTAAAAACTGCCACAATATTCTAGTCACGGTTAAAGTGTCTTGCAGTTTTTAAGCAACAGCAGACACTCAAGGTTGTGTAAAATTGAGTGGACCAGCCCTTTAGTCATTTACCAAATTGGAAGCTACAATCAGAGGCCAACTTTAGCTTTGCATACAAAGCAAAGTCAGGTTTTCTGGGTGAAGTTATTATGATTAAATTAATTGTTTGCTGGTTCGGACAAATGTACTCAAACGGGCCTCTACGCCAGTGTTTCTCAACCCTGGTCCTCCAGCATCACTGCCTGCATGTTTTAGGTGTTTCCTTGATTCACCCCAGGTGATTTCAATTAACAGGTGTTTGAACTACAGTCAGCTGAATGAGGCGCATTGAAGCAGGGAAGCATTTAAAACATGTAGGGCAGTGTGCCTTGAGGACAAGAGTTGGGAAACACTGCTCTACAAAATGTGATATTTGTTCTTTGTTTGACTCCCCCTACAGGTCTGGAGCACTTATATTTTGTGGAATGAGTTTGTAGTTGCATTAGCCTCCACTTTTTCCTGTGATTACAGTGTTTTTTGCGGTTGCAGCATTTTATTCATGATTGCATCATTTTATTTGTGGGGGTAGCATTTTTTGTTTGCATTTGTTTTGTTGATTGATGGTTTTTGCTGCCATTTTCTGTTATTCCATTTTTAATTTTCAGCACTTTTCTGTTGCTTTTGTTTTTTGTTTGCTGCGAGTTTGTGCCTGTCGGCCACCATATGTCAACCAATAAATCTGCCAGAGAAGCATTTAACAACATATCTTGCAAGACTTTCCTTTGTGCTGATGGACCATCTGAACCCAGGCTTCGAGGCACCTGAGTGAAGTTGGCCCCCCCACCTTCTTCAAATCAGACAAAAATGGTGTCAAACGTTTGTGCTACGTTTGTGCAGCAAAAATTTTCATTTGTGCCGCTATCATTTTAAAGATATAAAGAGATGTTTCTAGAGGTCATCCAAGGTCAACCAGCCCCCCCACCTTCTTCAAATCAGGCAAAATGGGTGTCAGTCAACTCGGCTATGTTTGTGCTGGTTTGTGCAGCAAAAATTTTCGTTTGTGCTGCTTTGGCTTTGAAGATATTAATGAAAGTGCAAAGGTCAAAAGGTCAACCAGCCCCCCCACTTTCTTCAAATCGGACAAAATTGGTGTCAAACGTTTCTGCTACGTTTGTGCTGGTTTGTGCAGCAAAAATTTTCGTTTGTGCCGCTATCATTTTAAAGATATAAAGAGATGATTCTAGAGGTCATCCAAGGTCAACCAACCCCCCCACCTTCTTCAAATCAGGCAAAATGGGTGTCAATCAACTCGGCTACGTTTGTGCTGGTTTGTGCAGCAAAAATTTTCGTTTGTGCTACTTTGGCTTTGAAAATATTAATGAAAGTGTAAAGGTCAAAAGGTCAACCAGCACCCCCCACTTTCTTCAAATCAGGCAAAATGGGTGTCAATCAACTCGGCTATGTTTGTGCTGGTTTGTGCTGGTTTGTGCAGCAAAAATTTTCGTTTGTGCTGCTTTGGCTTTGAAGATATTAATGAAAGTGCAAAGGTCAAAAGGTCAACCAGCCCCCCCACTTTCAAATCGGACAAAATTGGTGTCAAACGTTTGTGCTACGTTTGTGCTGGTTTGTGCAGCAAAAATTTTCATTTGTGCTGCTTTGGCTTTGAAGATATTAAAAGAAAAGTTTCTAGAGGTCATCCAAGGTCAATGAACACCTGTTCATGGTGAAACTGTGAATTTCATTTAAATTATAAGTTGCTAACCTATGAACATGAATAATTAAATTTGAACCTGGAAGAAATTCATTTCATACTAGGTCTTATTTAGAATGAAGAAGTGTTGATGATTGCTCTTGATCATAACATTAAGCACAAAATGGCTGAGTAAATGCCAAGCACATGTTTGGTTTTATTCTTATTTTTTGTATTTCAAATGTACAGTTTGTCTAATAGCACCCTCTAGTGATCAGAAGCTACGATACAGGTCACCGAGATTGTTTTGAGAGGTGTGGTACCCATACACATAATATAAGAGTAGGTAGGGTTAGACCCTATTAATCATTATTTATTTGCGTCATTATTAATCATTATTTATTTGTGTTTGTATAGTCATATGAATATGTATAATTTATTAAATAAATTATGAACGGCTGTGTGGTTTGTAAAATGCTCATAATGCATCAACATCAGAATATTCTATTCCTATTCTATTGTTTTCCCCACTAAGCATATTTAAATAGACTGAACTATGTATGTATCAATGGAAATAAAAAAATATTTAAAAAAATACAATTGTTTATAAATGTTGCTTTGATAGATGTTTGAATAAGGTTTCCAGCAACAAAAAAGTGTGTTATGATCGATTAAATACATTATGTTATGTGCCTGCCAGACACATAACGCTGAGTGGAGTGGTGTACCGCTCCAAGATGGCTGCCCTAAATCTTGTCAGCGGCAATAGGCGAGAGCGGTCCATGAGGGTCTATTCTTATATTATGTCTATGGTTGTACCTACCTGTTCATTCTAAATAAGACCTAGTATGAAATGAATTTCTTCCAGGTTCAAATTTAATTATTCATGTTCATAGGTTAGCAACTTATAATTTAAATGAAATTCACAGTTTCACCATGAACAGGTGTTCACTGACCTTGGATGACCTCTAGAAACTTTTCTTTTAATATCTTCAAAGCCAAAGCAGCACAAATGAAAATTTTTGCTGCACAAACCAGCACAAACGTAGCCAAGTTGATTGACACCCATTTTGCCTGATTTGAAGAAAGTGGGGGTGCTGGTTGACCTTTTGACCTTTACACTTTCATTAATATCTTCAAAGCCAAAGCAGCACAAACGAAAATTTTTGCTGCACAAACCAGCACAAACATAGCCGAGTTGATTGACACCCATTTTGCCTGATTTGAAGAAGGTGGGGGGGCTGGTTGACCTTGGATGACCTTTAGAAACATCTCTTTATATCTTTAAAATGATAGCGGCACAAACGAAAATTTTTGCTGCACAAACCAGCACAAAGGTAGCACAAACGTTTGACACCATTTTTGTCCGATTTGAAGAAAGTGGGGGGGCTGGTTGACCTTGGATGACCTCTAGAAACATCTCTTTATATCTTTAAAATGATAGCGGCACAAACGAAAATTTTTGCTGCACAAACCAGCACAAACGTAGCACAAACGTTTGACACCATTTTTGTCCGATTTGAAGAAAGTGGGGGGGCTGGTTGACCTTTGCACTTTCATTAATATCTTCAAAGCCAAAGCAGCACAAACGAAAATTTTTGCTGCACAAACCAGCACAAACATAGCCGAGTTGATTGACACCCATTTTGCCTGATTTGAAGAAGGTGGGGGGGGCTGGTTGACCTTGGATGACCTCTAGAAACATCTCTTTATATCTTTAAAATGATAGCGGCACAAATGAAAATTTTTGCTGCACAAACCAGCACAAACGTAGCACAAACGTTTGACACCATTTTTGTCTGATTTGAAGAAGGTGGGGGGGCCAACTTCACTCAGGTCTTCGAGGCTTGTACCGAGTTAAAAGGGGGCGTGGCCGCTGACGCCCCGCTTCTAGTCTTGTGTCGTCTTGCTGAAAACCACGTGACTGGCAACAAACGAGGCCTCGCATTGCATGGGTCACGTGACTGCTTCATTTTGCGTCAGTTTTCAAAATAAAAGCACGATGAGCCTTGCTGTGTCATGGGTTGTTGTCCATTTGGTCTCATCAGAGGATGATATTTGTCTTCAGTGGCCAAATAAAATGAACATTGACCAACATATTCGATGTGTATTGATGATGGCACTCATCAAAATGTTTGTTAATGGTTTTCTCAATTGTAGAATATGTTGTTTTTTAATAACTATATTTTTGTGATTTTATGATGTAAATCTCTTTGAACTGCATTGTTGCTGAAACCTGCTACACAAATAAACTTGATTGTCTGAAATGGAGCCAGCAAGAGGAAAATGTGACATCTGAGAATACTTTGAGATTATCCTCACAATAAAATTCTTCTTAGATAACAATAATTAACCCTCCACCTCCCAATTTCTCACCTTCTGCAAAGTTCCACTATTATTTGTAGTCTGATTAGCAAAGATATATCAGTCTTGCACAGCAGAAACAGATTTAAACTTGTTGCAGAACTAAAATTCAACATGTAGCCAAATATGAGGGATCAGAGCCAATTAGAAATCCAAGAAAAAGTGAACGCCCCAACAGACACTGCACTCTCAAGACATTAAAACATCAATTGTCTTTATTGTCAAATCCATCTATGACATAAAAGAAAACCCAACACAACCACTAACGTTCAACATAAACCAGGATTAGATTGGTTGCAAATAATTGTAATAATTAAAACATATGACAATTAAATATGGTTTCATGATTATCCTGTTACTAAACATGAGTTTGATGAAAACTTTGTGACAATATTGCATTTAGTAATTTTTGGAAGTATGATCCAATTGAGTGACAAGACTGTTACAGTTTCACCAGCAGATGTCACTAATGAGCAATGAATGAAGCATCGAGTAACGAACCTTTTTGGAAAGCAAAGGGCTGGAAAGGTTCACTGCTTCATGAGACTTCATTTGGCCATCACTACCTTTGTGTTCAAAACCCAATCTTTAAAACAGTAAATTTCTACCACACACTTTTATCGAACACCATCAGTCTGCTGTGTATCAAAATAAATAAACAAATCATGTACACACAATATTGACCAGCAAATAGGGCAAAAGCCTCACTGTCAGTTCATCTCTAGGAACTATGTTGGAGTAGGGCTGGGGGATATGAGGAAAATCTAATATCCTGATATATTTTTGCTATATCACAATACATGATATATATCAAGATATTCTTAAATGAGCTCCAATGTTATTTAAACTATAGAAATAATCTGACCTACTTCCCGAGGGAGAGGGAAGTAGGTCAGTTGCTTGCTTGACTTTGACAAACTTAAATAGATATGAGGAGGTGTGTTTTGGTTCAGTTTAACCCTTGTGCGTGCGAGGACTGAGGCAAACGTAGAGAACTATGGCAAATGATACAAGTTTTACGTGTGTGGGGTAGGTTGGACCCCATTTCTACATACAAGGGTTAAAAATAAAAAAAGCGACCTACACACAAACTGACAGATCATCAGTAAAGCAGGTGTTTAAATTAGCTAATCAACCACCGCTGTGTTAGTTTGGCTAATAGCAGCGGTGGCTAATCTACAACAGTGATTACTTAATAAAAGCAAAATACACATCAAGTCTAAAAGCATAAAACTAACGAACTGAATGTTCTTGTTCTAGAGGGGGTAAAGTTTGAGTGTTCTTGGTGCCGAATCCTGATAAAAAAAGTTGAGTTGTTGTCAGTTGTTATGGCAACGACAACAAGTCTATGTGTATCGTAAAGCCGACACGAGAGCGAGAAAAAAAAGAATAAGTAGTTTTGAGTTATTTTCCCCATGGCTTAACTCTAATGAATCCTACCTACATCTCCAGGTTTCACTTTAACGGACCAGTTCTGCCGCGGCAGCGCGGCTATGAACAGCGTGTAAAAGAATAGTCTGATTAGGGGGCGAAATAAATTTGTGGCACAGCCTTTTGTGGCAATAGTTTTATAACATGTCTTGCAAATTACTTCATTTTGTTCGACATCCTCCATAAAAAATCCAAACCACTGCCAAATTATTGATCGAGCGCCGTTTCTCTTTGGAACTAGACTAGTTCATCTGATTCCTCTTCAGTTACTGTCTCATTCACAGCTCAAACTCTTGCCATCACCATGTTGTTTGTTTTCTCCTTGCAGCGTGATTGGTAGAACATTTTCAGGTTGGGAGGGGGGAGGGACTAGTGATGCATTCATAGAGTGTCGGATAAACTATACTATTTGAGCAACAATTTATACCAGGGGTGTCAAACTCATTTTGGTTTAGGGGCCGCATACAGCTTAATCTGATCTGCAGGGGGCCACACAAGAAAACTCACTGCAAGATTAAATAGAACCAATAAAAGTGGAAAAGTGGACAATCTCAACACTTTCACCATATCTACTTCCCTATTTTTTATTTTATTTCGGTAGACCACAAAATTTTGGGCTTATTTTGGTCTGTTCTTCCTCATTTCTAAGCTTCAGTATTATTTGAAAGTCCTCCATCTCCTACGTCTGACCACTGTCTCCTCAGAACAACTTCCATCTACCTCTCGTTTTCTGTTTGTCTAACACTCTTCAAACGCGCAGCAACAAATCCTAAGCGATGTGGAACTATAACGCACTGAATGAATGGGGAAGTTTGCGTGTTGCGGTGGAAAATTGAAGCAGGTCAAAATGCATCAACACAACGAAGCTAATACGACATAAAAACAATGACATACTTGACGGAGTTTGGCTACATCGAGGCTCACTGCAGTAAAAAAGACATACGGAGGATCAGATAGCAGGTAAAGCAGCGCACAGCTACAAACACTCACCCGGATTAGCATGACGGTCAGAAAGCTAAACAAATAACCCGCAAAATTATTTAAGTCTTCGAGCTGCGATGTAAGACGCTGGTTCTGCTCTCCTGTTGAACCGCTGCTACGCTACAGGTAGTAATATTTGACAGACGGAGCTTCGCTTCTGCTCCACCTGGTAGTGACTCACACCGAACCTCTGATTAAAGCTGCAGCATCTAACCTAAAAAAATCAATTTTACATACGTATTAATAATCTCTAAAAAAAATAATCTATCTCCTCCCTGATCTGCATAATTACTCCGCTCAGTCAGAAACAGCCAATCAGAGCTAGCAGTAATCAGCTAGCCGCCATGCTATCAGGAAGTTTTCATTCAGTAACTCTGGATTGTTTATTGTAATGGAACCTGTTTTTGCCTTTGAATGTTAAGTTTTATACTTGAATTTTTTTGGCAATGTTGAGAGGTTTTATTTTGGCTCTTTGCATTATTTAGAGCCTTCATATGTTATCAGTCTGTTAAAGATAGCATATCAATAGCAGTACAATTTGCACAATGCCTGTTTTGTTTAGTTTTCTTCTTGAAAAAAGTTATTAAAAACAAGTTTTTGTCTAAATTAAGGTGAATTCATGGTTCCTTCTTCCACATAATGTAACCGGTAGTGTTTATGATAAAAAAAATAATAATAATAATAATTATGTGATCGGTATCGGTGATCGGCCCTCATGGGTGATTGGTATCGGTATCGGGAGGAAAAAACCTGATTGGCACATCTCTAATCAAAACCCATATCATCTTCATTCTTCTCCGTCTGTGCATCCAGTCTGAGCAATTCTCATACAAGTTTATGCCAAAAACGCCACTAACAAAATCCAAAGAAAAGATCTCAGGGTTTCCCCCGAAACCTTGCTAAGCCCGGTGGTCAGGGTGCCAAGGTTTTGGCACCGTGTTTTGTATTAAAAGATGTTAGGTTGACAGGAAATTTAAAAATATTAGTGGGTAATTATATGTTACGGGGAAACACCGCCAGTGAAACACCACTTAAACCCACAATTAGTCTTAAAAACAACAAATCAAAATATACAGTTAAAATGAATATCAATTATTTGCACTTTTGTTTAATCCAAATTATGTCAGCAGCGCCATCAGGCCCCCCAGGGCTTCAGGGGCCCTATAAATGCTAAAATTTTAACACAGACCACAGATACAAGAATATAACACTTGTTTATTAATATAATCAATGCTGCTAAATTTGATTCAATTTACAAATCAATTTTCAATTTTAACTTTGATCCAAATTACATAAATTAAAATATTTTAAATTGTTTAACATTTAAATGTAAGATTTTAAGGAGCTGGCAAGTTTACTTTGTAAAAGTTTAAAGAACAATATTCATAGTTAGATTGTTTTGTTACCCTAGCTACAATCTGATGCTCTGAGTTTAATCTTTAAGTTTGAGCTGTTTGTTCACAAAAACAATTTAGTAAATTGTAACTATAACTGATTGCTTTTTAGGTTGGCTAATTAAACTACTCCCAACACATCTGTTAAAGGTGCTGATGTATTTAGCAACAAAAGGGGCCCCTAAATCAAATTCTGCTCAAGGCCTCATACAGCCTTGGACTGGCCCTGCATGATTGAGGTAATCTGCTGCACTACGCAGAGATGAACAAACAAGAGATTTAATTCAATGCTGCTAATGTGGTTTTCGTAGTTCTTTCATTTAGTTTCTGTTGAGTTTTTAATAAGTGTCACAGAAACTATTCTGGTTGGTTGAGTTTATGGGACGAGTTTCTCAGATCTCTCTGCACGGCCGCGCACATTAACTCTATCTGACTAAGTGGACAAAGCATTTGATACGGTTTGATGCATTGTGTAACCGGAAAAATAATACTAAAAATAATAATATAATAATATAAAATCAGCGCGATGCGTTACAGACAGGAGAGCGCGAAAGCTCCTCACCAGGCTGAACCTGCATGATCAGGTTAGCGCTAGTTCGTTAACTAATACACCGGCCAACCAGAATACATAGATAAAGTTTATCAGTGCAGGCAGAGCCGGGCGCTGGGCAGCGTGTTGAGATGGAAAAGCCGCACAAAATTCTTTGTTCACAAATATAAATCATTCTCACTGCTCGCTCAACGCACCTCTGAAAGCACGACTACATGCATGTGAACAAGTTATTCCTGCAGTTCACGTAGAGTTACACAACCAGAGCGCAGAGGCGCCAGCGGTGTGATTGATCCGGCTTTAAATGCATAAATTATAAATCTATTATCTATATTTTAGGAATAAATCTGCCGCTAGTGAATCGCTCAGAGCAACAGAGACACTTGGAATCCGGCTTTCTTGTTTGTGTTTTACCTAAAAACACAAACAAGAAAGGCTTAGCCTGGCAGTGGGGCTAACAAAGCATGGCGGGCCACCAGGCCTAGGGGAAACCCTGGATCTGAAAAGAAAACAACATTTTGCGTTAAGTTTAATCGAGATAAATTGTCTGTGGCTAAAGACTGTAACGCTCCAAATATATTAATCAGTTCTTGTGCAAAATCCTGTTCCCCTGTGGAAATCTGTTCCCCCTGTGCCGGGAGTGCACACTGCAGCCAGAGAGGCGGATCCGATTGATCTGACCATCTCCACTGTGCTTCTAATCGATTTCTTGGTAAAACAACTCGTATAATCATGTCAAGGTTGTAACTTTCAGTTTAATCGGCAGCTAACAAAATGGTACAATAAATAAACAAGATCTTGTGTGGTGGTCTTACCATTTTTGTGTTGTTTTTTAAATTGCCAAGAGAATCTGTCTTTTTCCAACTTTTGTCACTTACGCCTGACAAATAAAAGTCAGTCACCAAACACAATTTTGTGTGTATCTATGATTTTTCATTACGGATAGCAGAGGATGGAAGCTGGCTGATGGCAGGGCACAAAGATTAAGCTTCCTGAAAAGAGGAGAGTGTAAGCTTTCTGGAAAATCCCGTTCTAATGTCAAATATGACAGATTACTGGATAAAATAAATTTCTAGTTAATTTTCGGTGTCTCAATCATAGGCCTGTCGCAATAAACAATACATCAATTAATTGCATGATGAATGAAAGTTATCAACCTCATTTTAATTCATCGGCTTTATGTTTCTTCCTGCCTTTTTTTCCCTTTCTATTGATGACACTGGATGAAAAAAAAGGCTGAACTTCTGTGCTCTCCACTGACCCTCCCTTTCAAATTTCTTTAGTGTAATATGCTCAAGAAATGAGGAAGTGGATATTCTTTGCACAAAATGTTGAATAAACATTAATGTTATTTCCACATATCATCTCTGATGTCCGCTGCACTCTGGGTTGTGCCGTCAGCTGTTTGGGATTCCCCTCCTCCCCCACCATCCTCGTGCTTTCCCCGCAGGAAGCACAGAGGTGAATCCGCGCTTTCTGATTGGCTACATTCAACAGGCTGCGTTCTCGCTCTCTGTCAGGCAAAACCCCTGATTTAGATCGGAGCGGCCACGAGGTTCTACGACTGGACCCGATCATTCGTAACACGACACACTACAGGATGATCAGTTACGAAATCGCAAGTGACAATGTTAGAACTTTAAACATTCTACGATTGCCGTAAGGGGAAAATCAGGCCAAGAAAATCTTGTAGTATGAACTGGGCATAAGGGAGGAGTGAACTATTGCATGAGGTGGTTGGATATGCCCATCTTTTCAATCTAAATCTATTGAAGGATGCTCTTTTGGTTGAATGTAGTTATTATTTCCACTTTGGCTTTATGTTGTTTAGTTTTTATTCAAGTACATTTTTTGTTAACGTAGACAGAGTTCATTTTAGTTTTGTTTTTGGTTGTTTTGTTTACCAGTTCCAGTGTTTAGTGTTCTTTTGAAAATAACTTATCTATTTTTGGCAGGATATGGCTTGGATTATTATGTCATTTCCATTAAATCAGTGTAAAAAGGTAAAAACAATATTATTGTTTATCGCAATAATTTTTAAGAATTAATCACTTAGCAGAATTTATCGTGACAGGCCTACTCAATCATACTATCACACATAACAATAATTGAGAATTTGTAAACATTTGTTCTTTATGTGCCAAAGTTATGAAGGGAGAACCAATATTTCAGCCGTATGAAATAATCAGTTTCCCCTCCATAACATGGGAACAAATTATTTTTTCAGAAACTAACTCTGCTTCTTCCTCTCATCAACAACAATAAATCCTGCAAGTTTGAAAACATTTGCTCTTTATTTTCCAGAGTTAAGAGGGGGAACCAAATATGTTAGCTGCCTGAAATAACCTGTTCCCCCTTTGTTAAGAAACAATAAGGTTTTTTGTAATGTTTGAATTCTGGAGTGTGTATATGATCCTTTGTCTGTGAAATGTTTGTTACCTTGTGGGTGTGTCATTGCAGCTGCCATCTTGAGGCCTGCCTCAAACCCAGTTGTTTTATGGAGATAGCAGTGATGGCTGGAGTTTGATTGGCTGGGGGTAAATTGATAAGGTGGGGATAACCAGTATACAGGTGGACTGCTGGATGTAGCAAAGAGACTGACTGTTGGGAAAGCTGCCATTTTGAATTGTGTGTGAACTATGCTGGAGGCCTATAAACCAGCTTTGATTATTGTACAGACAAGTTTGCTGATTTTTTCCTTCTACACCACACCTCTCAGTGTAACACCCTCCAAAGAGTGTTGAACAGGGAAACAGGTTATTTCAGGGAGCTAAAATATTTAGTCTCTTCCCCCACCCCCAAGTAACTTTGGCAAATAATGAGCAAATGTTACCATATTTAAAGGTAAAGGTAATTTTATTGATATGGCACATTTTCAGCATAAGCAAGGCATAAGCAAACTAAGCAGCTGCTTAGGGCACCAAGGCCACTAAGGGGCCCAGTGGAGCTCATTTTTTTCTTTTGTTATAATTTCTGTCACTATAATATCAAAAACACAATTTCACCATGAAGTGATTTGTTTTTACAATGATATATATTTGATAATGTAGGAATTATTATTTTATGGATGAAAAGAAAAAAAAAAAATGCTCTTGGTGCCCCCTGGTGGCCGCGGTAGGTATACCGCACGCTTCGCCGGTAATTTGAGCTGCCGTGCAACGTGCAGAGCATCCAAACGTCCAAAGCTCTGGTCAGAAGTTAAGTAAGCAAAACAATGTCTCAAAAAAGGACTTATCCTTCAGGGAGGGAGAAAAGAAAGAGGAAGAATAGAAAAAAAGCCAAGATAAAGGTTTGTTTTAATGTGCCTTGGTAATGTAATGTAATGTAAAAGATTTGTAAAGCTGCTAATAGAAAATTAGCGTGAACGGTCCAGTTCAACAGACAAACATTTATGCTAGCGTCTTTGTGTTTGTGTGAAACTGAGTTTAAACTTTAAATGAGTTGATTCTCATGGTTGGCGGTGTACATTTCTGAGGTATCCGTGTTTGATAACGTTTGATAACAATAATTAAAACGTCTCAATGTTTGACATTGTCTAGCAAAATGTTTTTACGTCAGGCTACATAGCTGCTACATCGATGAGCTGCTGCTCTATGCTGTAGTTGTGGATATGTTGTTTGCTGCTGAGCATAATCATTTTGTGGCTAAAACATTATTTTTCCAAGTTATGTGAAACTTCTGTTAAAATCATTTGAAGGCTCAGAATCAGTCCAGTACCAATCCACATTCTCAGGAGAGAAAGACTCACCTGGTATAAATTACATTTTTACCTAGTGGAGTAACACTTACGAGAAATTTATTTAATCGTAGAATGTCATGAATATGTGTGTAGGGCTGCACCAATTGCAGTTTTCTGGCCCATCCCTGGTTACCGATCTTTAAAAAGCCTGACCCGCCTAGGCCTGTCACGATAACAAATTTTGCTGAGCGATTAATTGTCTAAAAATTATTGTGATAAACGATAATATTGTTTCAAGACCTTTTGACACCGATTTAATGGAAATGACGTAATAATGCATGCGATTTCCTGCCATAGCTAGATACACTTTATTTTCAAAAGAACACATAACACTGGAACTGATAAACTAAACAACCAAAAACAAAAATAAAATGGATTCTGTCTCCATTAACAAAAAACGTACTTGAATAAAAACTGAAGCCAAAGTGGAAATAAATACTCCATTCAACCAAAAGAGTGCAGATTATGAAGTCTGTATTGCCCTTCAGTAATCACTAGATTTAAATAGAGAAGATGGGCACATCCGACCACCTAATGCTGTAGTTCACACTTCACGTTTTTTTGCCCCTATTTTCCCCTTACGACAATCTTAGAATGTTGGCTGTTCTAATATTATCGCTGGTGATTTCATAACCGATCATCATGTAGTGTGATTTAGATCCTCCTGATCTAAATCAGGGGTTTTCCCCGACTGGGAGCTTAATGCAGCCTGTTGAATGTGACAGGTAGCCAATCAGAACGTGCAGATTCTCCTTGTGCTTTCTGAGGGGAAATTACGGAGGGGAATTCCAAACAGCTGACCCGAAGTCCAGTGGACATTGGAGATAATATGTGGAAACAACAATATTATTTATTCAACATTTCGTACAAAGAAGATAGAAATGACAAGGGGAGGAGTTGGAGCCAAATTGCTACCGCAGTTGATAATCCTGGTAACTTTTCAGCTTTTCTTCGTTAACGTGACAAAAATAGGTTATAATGATTTTCATTCAGTCAGGACTTTACGTTGACTCTAGCCACATGGGTCACAGGTATATTCTAGTAAAGCATTGATTAATGCCTGGTTTTAAAATAAATTAACTGGACTTGTAGCCATTATTTTGTGCCCATGTGGCTGGACCCCTCACGGCACGAGAACCCGATCGAACCATTATACCGGATTTCTGTCGGCTAATGTGTGGTCTCAGGTTTTGAAAATGGGCCGACAGTCGGCCGAAAACTCGCATAGTGTGCGCTGGACATTACACTAAGGAAATGAGGAAGGGAAGGTCAGTGGAGAGCACAGGAGGTTTCACTTTTTTTCATTCAGTGTCAGAAAGGAAAAAAGGGCAGGAAGAGACGATAAAGCCGATAATTAAAATTATGTCGATAGGTTTAATTTATCGTGCAATTAATTGATTTATTGTTTATTGTGTCAGGCCTAGATCAGCCGATTGTGACTTTGGCTGATATGATTTTTTTGTCTTAAATGTCTAAATATAGCAAAACAGTCAGTGAGTTGGCAACAATGGGGTGAATATTGTTAACTGTAAACATGCAGACCTGACCTGGTGGGCTGGTCTGTCAGTCAAACCTCTGACTGCAGAGCAGAAAAGGACAGAGGCTGATCTTTAAACCTTTGCTGACGAAGTTAAGATTAGGGAAAAGATCAGCTTCACATGTAAGTATCGGCCAATCTCAATCCCCCAAAATTAAGGAAATCAGCACCCAGAAATCGACTGGTCGATAAATCAGTTGGCCAATAAATGTGTTATACATGTATATAATGTAAACAGCACTGCCAGAGATGCAATAAGTTTATAGCAGGAATGTGAATGATCTAATGATCGGACTGCTGATTGCACCCAGTCCACATTGTTAGCAGAACTAAAGGGCCCCAAAACCAAATTTCGCTTAGGGCCCCATGGAGGGTTGGGCCGGCCCTGAAGAAAAGCTCCACACAAGACCTATTTATTTATTTATTTTACAATTTTGTTATATGCCAATTTAACTGAAACTTGAGATGATTATATGAGTTGTTTTACTGATTAATTGATCAAAAGCGCCGTGAAAGTGGTCAAACCCATCTCTCTGACTCCCGATACAGAGGGAACAAATTTTCACAGGGGAACAGAATTTCGCACAAGATGTCTTACGATAAACCATCTAATCGCGGTGTGATCACATTCTTCTGACACTTTCCTCGTGCTAGGTCTCAAGTAAAAAGTAAGACAAAGTAAGGATTACCTTCACCCGGGATAACGGCTGAACGGCTTTTTGAAACCGAAAACCCAGGATGTGCACATAGTTACCCCATAATTTACTCGGGATTATCACTTATCCCGTTTCAGAAAATGGGGTCGAGTTTACACAATGAAGCAGTTTCAAAAACACAGAAATTTCCTGTGTGGATGTTATCCCTGGGTGTTACCTGATGAAAGTATGTCCCCGCAGTTCTCTTCGCTGTCCCCAGGTGAAGCTTTGAACCTGCAAGGTGGCAGATCTGTGGAGAAATTTTCCATGTTTTTGTAAAAAGGAGCATTCTTCTTCTTCTTCTTCTTCTTCTTCTTCTTCTTCTTCTTCTTCATTATGGCGGATCGCAGCAACTTTAAGGTGCATACCGCCACCTACTATACACGAGTGTATAGCAGCACTACTTTACATCTATTAAAATCTATTTTTTTAATTTTGTAATCTGAAGATAAATAAATAATGCTTTCCTTAATCTGTAAATATCCACTATGTTTCCTTCATTTCTAAATATTCCTTTAAGACTCCATTATTGACCTGTCCTTCCAACCATTCTTCTCAATTTCTCCCTTTCAGGTTCATATGTTTTACAATTCAATACATGTTCTACATTTTCTTTCTCTCCACATCTTTCACGTTTATCATTATTTTCCCTCCCTATTAGACATAAAATGTCATTTAAATAGGTATGACCTACTCCTAATCTGATCATTACCCTTCTGTTTCTCTCATCTTTTCATCTGAAAAATAAAAGAAGACAGTTAGCGTCTTGACTGAGTGGTCAGCCACGAACACCAACTGGACAAAAAGCTCCCTCTCAAAGGGTCATATTCAGTTCAACCACGAGAAAACTTTACAAATTATATTCGTAGATGTTAGATGTACAATATTTCGTTAATTGTTGAACTAGAAAATATGACCCTAAGTAAAAATAAATAAATAATAATAGTGAGGAGCTGCCTCCACCAGCATTCCTCAGAATTCTGGTGGGGGAGCCGTGAAAGCGCCTGAATAAGGTGGCCGACAGGTGCAAATGCGCAGCAAAAGAGAAAACATGCAAACAAAAGAAAAGACACACCCCCGAATCAAATGCAGCAAACAAAAAAGAAAACACCCCCGAATTAGAAAACACCCCCGAATTAAATGCAGCAAACAAAAAAGAAAACATCCCCGAATTAGAAAACACCCCCGAATTAAATGCAGCAAACAAAAAAGAAAACACCCCCGAATTAGAAAACACCCCCGAATTAAATGCAGCAAACAAAAAAGAAAACACCCCCGAATTAGAAAACACCCCCGAATTAAATGCAGCAAACAAAAAAGAAAACACCCCCGAATGAAATGCAGCAAACAAAAAGTGTTGAAAACGGAAGTGCTCCAGACCACTAGGGGGAGTCTAACAAAAAATAGCTGTGTCCGAATTCAGGCTCTGCATCCTTTAAAGCGGGTGTTCAGAAAAGCAGCAATGGCGACAAAATAATTTTTGCTGTATTACACTTAAAATTACACAAAATTATTTTTTACAATGTTTTTAGGCGAGAATGTAGATGTGTAGATCTGAAATATCTGCTCGGTTCATTAATAAATCACCTACTTCCAATATTGCTCCGACGTTTTCGGAGATGTCTTCTCCCGCTGCATTAACAGCCAGCTTCACTCGCAAGCTGTCAGCTGGCCGGGCGCTCCAGGTTCGATACACCGAGAGAGAACCCGTGTCTCCCGGCAAATCGTTTTAAAAACTCCCGCTAGTATTCCCCTATGAGTGGAGGTGAAACACAGATATGAAGTCAGGTAAGCCATGTAGATATTAATAAAGTATTTAATTTATTCCTGAGCAAATGGGTTTGACTGATTAAAGTTAAGCCTTCAAACATAGTTTATTTAACTGTAATGTCTTACTACCTGAGATCTGGAGAGTATTTGAAAATGAATAATATCCCTTGTATACATTAAACATTTTAGAATCAGACAGATTTTCTTTTTACTATGGAACAACCTTTATTACAAAAGGTGAAGAATAATACAGAAATAAAGAGTAAAAAACAACTGAGTCCGTTTTTTTTCCTTCGCTGCTCTGTGCTTCACGTTGTCACGGTTGCTAAGCAACATAACGCCGAGATGGAGGCTAGGCAGCTAGCCGGAGGCTACAGCTTCTCTCTTCTGGTGGTCCATATTCGTGGCCTTCGAAGGACCCGTCTTCTGTAGATCGGGCCGTTTCTCACATAGACATAATAAAAGGACAGACGCCTAATGGACCGCTCTCGTCTTATCAATACATACTTTTATATAAGTATACAAACATAAATAAATAATCATTAATACTGAATAATATACATTAGGCTATGCATGATTATGCACGCACACACACACACACACACACACACATATATATATATATATATATATATATATATATATATATATATATATATATATATATATACCCAGATAGCACATGATGTTAAATCAACGTTGAAAAATAGTTAGAATCGTTGATTTTTGGTTGAAGTCGACAAATGACGGTGGATCAACCATCAAACAATCATCCAATCAAACTGTTGAAACTGTGACATTGAATCAACGTTGTTTTGTGGTTGAAATCTGATCACTGAAATGCCGAAGTCTGATTAATGGTTGATTTTTGGTTGAAGACGACAAATGACGGTGGATCAACCATCAAACAACCATCCACCTCTAGCCAAGTAACCAATGTTGAAACTGTGTCATTGAATCAATGTTGTTTTGTGGTTGAAATCTAATGACTGAAATGCTGATGTCTGATCAACATCTGATCAATATTGAATCAATGTCAGCTGTATTGCCGCACCCCTTCCCCTCCTCTCCTCCTCATCAGCGCTCTGGGTCAGAGCATTTTATTACTGAGCGGGGGTTATCACATTTAAATTAACCACTGCAGAGGATAGTCGGTGGTGATTCCTTTCTGTACATTTTCTTACTTGTTCATAACAATTCTCACTGACTGTGTGTGTGTGATATATTGACACAAAAACATCTACAACTTACTACAAGGAGTGGAGCGGTCCACCCCCACCGTTTACATGAGTGGGATGTCCCAAACACACAGCTGCTTCGCTGTTGGCTTGTTGGAAAATATGTTAATTCAATGTTGAATTATCATCACAAAGGTTGCATGTTTGGTTGAGGTCGACAACTGATGGTGGATCAACTATAAAACAACCATTCAATTCTAGCCAATTAACTAATGTTGAAACTGTGTCATTGAATCAATGTTGTTTTGTGGTTGACATCAAATAAATGAAATGCCAACGTCGAATCCAGTGTGTTTCAGCACTGGTCCTTCAGGCCCTACAAGTTTTAGGCATTTCCCTAATTCAACACACATGATATTAATTGACGTCTGATTAACGGGGTTTTGCTGAACTGAAAAAACGCAGGTCAGTTTGATTGACGTCAAGGTTTGGGGAAGAACTACCCAGATAGCACACGATGTTAATTTAATGTTGAATAATGATCACAAAGGCTGCATGTATGGTTCAGGTCAACGACAGAAGCTGGATCAACCATCAAACAACCATTCAATTCTAGCCAATTAACATTCATTGATTGAAATGCCACATCGAATCCAGTGTTTTTCAGCACCGGCACCAGGCACACTGCCCTACAAGTTTTAGCCATTTCCCTAATTCAGCACACATGATTTTAATTAACATTTGATTAACAAGGTTTTGCTGAAGCATGCAGGTCAGTTTGCCTTGAGGATAAGGTTTGGGGAAAAACTAGTAATCAAAGTGTTCAGGTGTTTTTTGCACCCCTCACCACTGCCTGCCATTCAAACGCCCAACCCCCTTCCCTCCACCTGCCAAAAACACACACACACCTCTTTCCCCCCACCTGGGCCCATCTACCCCTCAATCGGGTGAAACAACTTTAATTTTAAGTGAGGGTTTTTAATTTTTAACATTTTATTTTTTAAAAGATTGTTTTGGCTAGTGGCCTTTATTTGATAGTTAATTGACAGGAAAGTGGGTAATGAGAGAAGGGGGGTAATGCAGCAAAGGTTGCCAAGGTCAGGAATTGAACCTGTGACAGCTGTGTTGAGGACTGAGTCCTTGATTGTGGTTTGTGCTTAACCCCTGCGCCACCACAGCACAACCCCTTTTAGGTGAGGGTTAATCACGTTTTAACTTAAGCACTATGTGTTGACAACACTGAGTTGTGATTCCGTTCTGTACCCAGATTCACTAGCGGAACAAGTCAGCGTTGGGCCGGGGGGCGGGGCTAATTACCGGACCCCTAACGAATCACCAGGCCCCTGACGTTTATCGCCTGCGCTACCAGAAACTGTTGAGCGAGGGGCGGGGAGGTTGGTCTGCGTTTTTTGTTTGATCTTTACCCAGGAAACACATCGGCTAAACCGTGAGTGAAACGGTCACTGGGACTGACTAGTATATATTCCATTGAGGGAAAGTAACTTTATCATTAAATAGACCTTTCTCAACAGGCGGTAGACTTTCTCAGTCTATAATCAGACATTTAAGCGACCTGAAACCGCACCCCCAGCCCCACCCCCCCCATAGCTCTGCGCCTGCCCAGATTGCACATGATGGCAATTCAACATTGAATTAACATCTTTTGCCAACAAGCCAACAGCGAAGTGGCTGTGTGTTTGGGACATCCCACTCATGTAAATGGTGGGGGTGGACCGCTCCACTCCTTACTCCTTGTAGTAAGTTGTAGATGTTTTTATGTCAATATATCACACACAAATGGTCAGTAGGACTTTTTTATGAAAAAGAAAGAAAATGTACAGAAATGAATCTTCACCCACTATCCTTTACAGAGGTTAATTTAGAATGTAATACCCCCCATTCACTAATAAAATGCTCTGACCCAGAGCTCTGATGAGGAGGAGAGGAGGGGAAGGGGTGTGGCAAAAGAGCTGACATTGATTCAACATTAATTCAACATTGATCAGTCGTTGATCAGACATTAGCATTTCATTCATTAGATTTCAACCACAAAACAACATTGACTCAATGACACAGTTTCAACATTGGTTACTTGGCTGGAGGTGGATGGTTGTTTGATGGTTGATCAACCGTCAGTTGTTGACCTCAACCAAAAATCAACCATTCTAACTATAATTCAACGTTTATTTACCGTTGTGTGCAATCTGGGCAGTTTGTTGCAGCCCTCATTACCTCCTCATCTCCCCCTACTCCCTCCCAAACCTCCCCCACCCAGCCGCTCCTCCCAACCTTCTCCTCTTTACCCCCTCTCATTCCTTCTTCCCTCCCCCTCCTTGAGCTCTGGGTCAGAACATTTTATTACTAGGTGGGGGTTAATCATGTTTCAAATTAAGCACTACATGTTGAGAACAGTGGGTTGTGATTCCTTTCTGTACATTTTCTTACTTGTCTGTAAATATTATTACTGACTGTGCATAATGTGTTGACACAAAAACATCTACAAGTCTGTACTAGGAGTTGTACAGTCCACCTCCCCAATTTTACACTTGTGGTTTGTCCCAACCAAAAAGCCACTTTGCTGCTGGCTTGTTTGCTACCGGCTTCTGAATTGAATTCTCCGCTGAGCACTTTTATGGTAAGTTTTTCAATATTACTTTGATCTTAAATGTGTTTATTGAAAAATAAGGGCATTGTTTTGTGCCCATAGTAATCCTGGTTATTTTGGGGCAAAACGGATATTTTTAATAATTGAGGTCATGTCTCCTTTTGTATTATTTTCATCCTACCCACCACTCCACGCCTAAGTATGAAATCCTGCGAGATTTTGTGGGATTTGAGTTTTTAAAATAGGGCGGGGCCTATTGTTTGGTCTGGGAGAACATGTGGTGGACAAGGAAGTGTAAGGCTGGCTGGTCCAGGTGGGCTTTAAATTGTTGTGATAGTAATCACTTGTTTTTAACTTTTTATTATGATATGCTTAGGGTCGTGCTTAAATGAGCCTCTGTACCAGAACAGCTGAGTTGGATGATTACATGACCGTCTGCAGCCATCAAGAAGTGCAGAAGGTTGTTAATCATCCACAGATTCAATCCAGGTGAGGCAGAAGGGAAACACTTAACATGTAAGGCAGGTGAAACACTGAACTAAACCTGCTAATGACTGATTCAGTCTGTTGATCCTTGGATTGGTAACTGGTTAAATTGAACTGGACTATTGTTACTTGTGTGGGATCTTTATTAGCATATAGACACTTTTTAAGGAATTTAATCAACTTATTTGGAAATATTTGTAGTTGATGGAAGATTGAACCAGCTATTTGATGGAAGTTTATTCTGTATAAATTATAATTTTTCCAACTACACTATAAATCACCTTTTGTTCGATTTATTTGTCTCTGGTGTGTTAAATAAACTTGATCCTCCCTGAGTTTTATTGTTAGGTTTTCTGATAAACAGCCCTTTATTTTAAATATTGATTTAATATCAATATCATAAATCCTACACTATACTGCAGCTTGATGGGTAAATGGAGTTGTATATGTAAACATTAAGATAAATATTAATGAAAGATTAAGATATTAATTTAACAGTGAGTGCACATGGAACTATATGGTTTGTATTTGTTCTCAGACCTGTAACCAGTACACTGTTTAATATTTCATTGTGTTTCAGAACTTTTCAAATGTTTATCATATTTCTAACTGGCACCTTCCTCACTTTTATTTTTTTCAGCTGTTGCTCTGCAGTTTGACCGAAAGCTGACTCTTGAGGACTGCAGCAAAATTGTCAAGAAGTGGCTTCATTATGCACCAGAACGAGAGGAAAACATCACAAGGAATCAAAGTGACGCCAACCAGAGTCAAACTGGGGATACCACAACTTGTACTGTTTCCCTACTTCATACAGTACAAAGCTTAACTTCATGGACTCTGTTCTTCTGTGGACAACATACTGTTGTTTTGACAGTCAAAAAGGAATCAAATATGTTTAAAGATCTGTCCCTCTTTTCTTAAATAAAATGTTAAATCAAACCCATGTTGTCATTTTTAAACCTTTGTACACAGTTTACGCATCATCTGCCAATAATACAGTGTTTAACACCAGTGAAGAAACTTTTAGTGGCATGTTATGATGTAGACCTATCAGACGTAAAATGTACATAAATCCTTAGCTTTCATTCAATATAAAAACAACCCAAATCTGCATGTACATCCACAGTCAAATGAGTGTTGAATCAACATTGATTCAATGTAGAATTAACACAAATCTGCATGTAGATCCACGTTCAGCTGATGGTTGAATGAACGTTGATTCCTAACTGATTCAATGTAGAATCAACACAGATATGCATGCAGATCCATAGTCAAATGAGTGTTGAATCAACATTGATTCAATGTAGAATCAACACAAATATGCATGCAGATCCACGTTCAGATGATGGTTGAGTCACCATTGATTCCTAACTTATTCAATGTAGAATCAACACAAATATGCATGCAGATCCACACTCAAATGAGTGTTTAATCAACATTGATTCAATGTAGAATCAGCATGCAGATCCACACTCAAATGAGTGTTTAATCAACATTGATTCAATGTAGAATCAACACAAATATGCATGCAGATCCACGTTCAGATGATGGTTGAATCACCATTGATTCCTAACTTATTCAATGTAGAATCAACACAAATATGCATGCAGATCCACAGTCAAATGAGTGTTGAATCAACATTGATTCAATGTAGAATCAACCGAAATCCGGATGCAGATCCACGTTCAGATGATGGCTGACTCAACATTGATATAATGTAGAATCAACATTGATTCATAACTGATTCAATGTACTATCAACACAAATATGCATACAAGTTGACATACAGATGATGGTTGAATCAACATTGATATAATGTCAGTTATGGTTGAAACCCTAACGTTGATTCAACATACAAGTCACCGACCACTTTCAATGTTGTTTCAATGTCAGCGTTCAACGTTGATTCAATGTTTCTGGCTGACATTGATTCAATGTTGTTTCAATCATTCTGTGCTATCTGGGTAATGTTTTCCAGCCTACGAGTTCTGGTTTAAGAGTGATTCAGCAGCAGAGATTGGGTCCAAAATCCGATACGAGATTCATCCGTGCTGTGCAGTGAATCTGTCTCTCCCTTCTTCCTCACGTCGTAGGAAACCTTCAAAACAAAAACGGGACATTTTCGAGTTATCCTACGTTGACTGAGTTAAATAATTAAATAATAGCCATTGTCATCTGTGTAAACTTTGCTGGTGAATGTTATGATTTTTATAATATTGTTTCATTTCTATAGTAGGCTCTTGTATCAGATAATCTAAATGTTGGAGAATGACTGAAACATTTTAAGATTTACGGAATCTCGGTTAGCTGTCAGAGCGGGGGCTGAACACCAAGCACTATAGCTAGCATTAGCTGGTATTTCGCCAGTGGACATAAATACAGTATAGTAATATTCTAATCACAAAAATACACAGTAATATGTCCATCTTACTTGCGAAAAGTCTGTCGAGCCCTCACGTCAGTAGTCCGTCGATCCGATCAACAATATTCCGCAGTGCTGAAGGCATCTTCTGCTGTTTTGGTTGAGCAAAGCAAAGTGTATTTGCGCCGGAGCAGCCAATCGTGGGGGGGAGGGTGTACTCTTTTATTATGTCTATGCTTCGAAGGATCAGTTTCTCAGGGCCCTTGAAAGGATGCAGAGCCTGAATTCGGACACAGCTATTTTTTGTTAGACTCCCCATAGTGGTCTGGAGCACTTCCGTTTTCAACACTTTTTGTTTGCTGCATTTCATTCGGGGGTGTTTTCTAATTCGGGGGTGTTTTCTTTTTTGTTTGCTGCATTTAATTCGGGGGTGTTTTCTAATTCGGGAGTGTTTTCTTTTTTGTTTGCTGCATTTAATTCGGGGGTGTTTTCTTTTTTGTTTGCTGCATTTAATTCGGGGGTGTTTTCTAATTCGGGGGTGTTTTCTTTTTTGTTTGCTGCATTTAATTCGGGGGTGTTTTCTAATTCGGGGGTGTTTTCTTTTTTGTTTGCTGCATTTCATTCGGGGGTGTTTTCTAATTCGGGGGTGTTTTCTTTTTTGTTTGCTGCATTTAATTCGGGGGTGTTTTCTAATTCGGGGGTGTTTTCTTTATTGTTTGCTGCATTTAATTCGGGGGTGTTTTCTAATTCGGGGGTGTTTTCTTTTTTGTTTGCTGCATTTAATTCGGGGGTGTTTTCTAATTCGGGGGTGTTTTCTTTTTTGTTTGCTGCATTTAATTCGGGGGTGTTTTCTAATTCGGGGGTGTTTTCTTTATTGTTTGCTGCATTTAATTCGGGGGTGTTTTCTAATTCGGGGGTGTTTTCTTTTTTGTTTGCTGCATTTAATTCGGGGGTGTTTTCTAATTCAGGGGTGTTTTCTTTTTTGTTTGCTGCATTTAATTCGGGGGTGTTTTCTTTTTTGTTTGCTGCATTTAATTCGGGGGTGTGTCTTTTCTTTTGTTTGCATGTTTTGTCTTTTGCTGCGCATTTGCACCTGTCGGCCACCGTACCTGAAGGACTCGTTGCATGCAGTTACTCATCTCACCACTAGGTGGTTCTAAAAATATGCATCGATTAAAAATCTCATTATAAATACATACTGTAACATCCTGGCAGAAGTAAATAAACAAGTTTATATCAGAGCTTTTTCTTTTTGCATCTGGAACACATTAAAAGCGAATTACCAAATTTGCTTTATTCCCTGTTATGTTAATGTTATTTCTCCCTTTTTCATCCTCACAGCAGCTGGAGCTGCACTGGAGTTCTGATGGCTTTAGTCGCTTCCTGGATGGAGACATCGGCTGACCTAAACGCAACATTTTCCCTCTCCCATTATAAACTTAGCTTTTCTTCAACA